>NC_134804.1:41096129-41108629 GCF_046742065.1 Oratosquilla oratoria | reverse complement strand
TATACAACTGGCACAGAGATAGTTGTGGTTAGTTTGGTCACGTGATTTGGGTGTACAGTTTTGGTCGTTGACAGAATCTTTTGATTCTTCGTATTGAATTCACGATTGATGAGAATGCCAAGCACCTCATCACGAGACAAGATGAGAGGGACGGAATTTGTCGAGGACAGCGATGACGAAAGACTTTGCTTGAGAGAGAGAGAGAAAGAGAATACGAAGGAATTGTGGCGAGAGGTCGGGTTTGCGGAAGCTGGAGCTGTGTATTTGATGATAGTGAGTTCTGGGTTTGGATATCTTGGGAAGTCTAAGTAGAAACTTTATGGGTTTCAAGAGTAAACTCAGGGAATTCTTAAGAATGGGAATGCGTGACCAGCAAACCAGAGACGAACTTACGAAGGTAAGAGGGAAGGAGGAGGCATTGCGAATAAAGGTAGGGAGTACAGGAGTATATGGATATGGAAATGGGAATCAGACCAGTTTAAGAGGCGAGTGTTAGAGGTCAGTGAAGGGGCGGATATAGGATGTACGGAAGGGAGATAGAGCCAGGATTCTAGAAGCTGATGAGCGTCCGGTTGGCTTACTTACTGGCCCACAGTGTCCCAAATCTGGCTGCTCAGCTTGTATGTCGCACTCGGCGCGGTTAGTGCGGCGCTTTGTGGTACGACAGTACCGAAGCGACGGCCGGGGTGTCACGGAGTGGTTATGGTGTGATGGCAGTACAGTGTCGTAGTTATAATGTGATAGTGATGGGATAACAACGTACTGAAAGCTATGATGTGATGGTAGGATAATGTGACAGTTATGGTGTTATGTCATTGGTATGACGATGTGATGTTACGTCAGTGGTGTGACGGTTGTAATGTGATGATTGTAAATTAACGTTTAGTGGTACGACATAATGTATATGGTGCATTAGTAACCTATTTAGTGTACAAGCGATATTGTAATAACATAAGTTACCTGTAGTGATCTAATTACACTTACCAAATTGTAATTTAGAAGAAAAGACCTACGTTCGTGAGGTCCCGTCCCTCTCCCCCATCGGTCAAACTTTACTTTAACACAAGTGATACGACATTAGTGATGTGATGCGAGTGACATGGCAGTGACATTTCTGCGTCAGTGATGACATGTATGGTTTCAATAGCAATATCGATGATAAAGCATCCTGGATGATAAGATTGTAATGAATTGCTTGGAGGTCACGTGACTCTGTATGACGTCATGAGTATGACATGTCTGGTGTCATGTGACACGCCACTCATTTTTACGGTATTGTTATAGGTTTAATAGCATCGTTAGCCCCTTATGTAACGTCATTAACCCATTCAACTCCGATGACAAGATGTCTTGTCATTTGATCAAATAAAACAAAAAATCATAATAAAACAACAAAATGTTTGATGATCAAACAGCACCAGAAAAATATGACGTCATCAGTCCTATCGAGGAGGACTGATGACGTATTTTCTGGTGTTTGATCATCAACATTTTTGTTTTATTATGATTTTTTGTTTTATTTGATCAAATGAAAATTTTTCTGTCATCGAGTTGAATGGGTTAATGACTTGTTTTCTGACGTCATAACCCTAAGACGTTAGTGATGTTATGTTTTCTAGCAATAATTCTTGTGTGATGTCTCACCGATAAGACGTTTGTATTGAAGGATAGATTTAAGGTGACTCCACTAACATGTCTCCCTTACATATAAACACTAATCAAACGCTTGTTGATAAGATTTTTTACATATGTTACATACATTATTTACACCAATCTACTGTACAATATGTTGTACTGTACAAGAACATACAAAACGAAGCAGTGAGTGTTACACTCGTATCTACTCGCTAAAGCTCGTGAGTAGGTTACAAGAAGACCTTTGGACGCTACTACACAGTACAGTGGACTTTGGTCCTCCTTTGTTTACTCTCAGAGTCTTCGAGTTTAGGCGTCGTATGGTAGTCTACTTTTAGGTGAATGAAACTAGATACAGATTGGATAGTTTCTAGTTCGGGGCGAGTAGAGTATAGTTTGTCCTTTTCTTTATTTTTCCCTTCCTCTCTACTCCTCTCTTCTCTCCCTCTTCTCCTCCTTCTTCCATCTACTCTTCCTCTCTCGTTCCTCCTCTTCCTTCCTCACCTCCTCTTTCCTTCCAATCTCCTCTGCTTCCCTCTTTCACTTTCTTCATCTTCCTTCTCCTTTCGTTCCTCTTCATCTCTCTCTTTCCTATCCTTTCATCTCCCTCCTCCTTCCCTCCTTCCCCTCCTCCTTCCTCCCCCCCTCCCTCCTTCCTTCCCTACCTCCCCAAAAGTGGAGCGAAAGTGGATTTGACACACGACCTATCTTTGTTTTTATACACCGCTCTCCCATCGCGCGCAAACACTAATCCTTCCATCAGTCGTGCCCTCCCTCTTCCCCACCCACCCTTCCCCATTTCCCCTCCCCCTCGCCTTCCCTCTCCCCCTCCTCTTCTCCATCCCCATTCTCCTTCCTCCTCGGCAGTCTCTTCGACCACACTTTCTTTTCTTTTATCTCTCACCATCGCTGCTCCATTCTCACCCTCTACCTCCTTCTCTTCTCCACTACCTCTTAGTCTTCATCTCCTCCCGCCTTTCCACATTCACATACACCCATCAGATGAGTAACCCCCCTACGCACCTACTCATTATCAGATGCCCCCCCCCAAAAAAAAAAAAAAATCAGACTCATTTTATTATATCCCCTTTTGTTCGAAGTCCCCCCCCACCCCCCTAGTTTTTCCGATAGCCTCTAAGACAGCGTTTCTCAACCAGGGTTCCCCGGAACCCCAAGGTTCCGCAAAAGGTCCCTAAGGGTTCCGCGAGAACAAGTGAGATAAGCTAATACACTTTTGATTTTTTATTTAATTTCATATACGTAATATAATTAAACACGCACGATATATTCTTGGTTTTTATAATAACGTACTATAGACATCATCCTTTCGAAACTATTATTACGATGAAAATAAAATGAGATGGTGTATATGTGTATATATATATGTTTGTGTCATTTTGACAATTGGAAATAAACTCATCTGCTGGCGAGGGTTCGAATCCCAGCAGATGAGTTTATTTACACACACACACACATGTATATATATATATATATATATATATATATATATATATATATATATATATATATATATATATATTATCACCCTTTCTCAAATATTTAAAAGCTTTGGTATTCAGGTGATATTTAATAACAACCTATTGTTAAGAACTATTTTATTAGGAATTCTCCAAATGAAAAAGAAGGATATATGTACAGTATACCTTGTAAAGTGTGTAATTTTAAGTACATAGGCCAAACAGGAAAAGATTTAAACAAAAGGATTAGTCAACATAAATACAACATAAGAACGGGTCAAATGTCAAGCGGACTTTTCGTCCACCAAAAAGAGCTCTCCCATAGTATTGACTGGGAAAACACAAAAGTTATTACATCATGTCATAATATTGTAGAAAGGAACATAATTGAGTCATATCACATTAAAAATAGTTTTGAAAATAATATGAATTTAAGCTTAGGTTTGTATAAGTTAGATAATTTTATTATTAAAAAGATTGTAAATAATTCTTCTGGAATCGGGTAACATTGGACCTTTCCCAGTTCCTCTACCACCATGTACATATTGTGACCTTTGGTCATTTTTTGTATCCTTTGTACCCTGATGATGTCTTGAATAGACGAAAACGTTCGGTATTCATTTCTTTTATTTTCCAAGTGGTTTCTGCAAGTATTGTCACGTGTGCTTAGTGATTTGTTTTGCATATACATATGTATATATATATAAATATATATATAAATATATATATGTATATATATATATATATATATATATATTTCGCAAGGGTTCATTGAGATATGCAATTTATTTTAAAGGTTACGCAAGGGTAAAAAGGTCGAAAAACGCTGCTCTAAGATAATTACCCCCACCCACCCCCGCTCGGAGTTTAACTTGTGCCTGTCTTTCTTTCTTTACTTTCTCCTCACTCTTTGCCCCTTTCCCTCTGTCACTCTCCCCTGCCCCTCTCCCCTCCCCCGTCCCCCTATCACCGTCCATCTCCCCCTCTCCTCGCCCAGCTCTCCCTTACCCCCTGCCCCTTTCCCCCTTGCCCCTTTCCCCCTTGCCCCTTTCCCCCCTTGCCCCTTTCCCCCTTGTCCCTTTCCCTCCTTGCCCCTTTCCCCCCTTTGCCCCTTTCCCCCCTTGCCCCTTTCCCCCCTTGCCCCTTTCCCCCTGCTCCTCTTCCCTCGTCCCTCTCCCCCTGGCTCCTCTCCCCCGTCCCTCTCCCCCTGGCTACTTTCCCCCGTCCCTATACCCCATTCCTCTCCCTCCATTCTTTTACCCCCGTTCTTGTACTCCCTTCGTTCCGTTCCCCTCCTCCCCCTTTCTTCTCCCCCATTCTTCTCCCTTTCATCTCAACTCCCCCCCCGTCCCCCGGCCACCGATCCTTTGCCTCTCGGCTTTTTTTTTTCCTAGTCCATCTGTCCCTTCTGATTCCTCACCCTTCGTTCACTATTCCCGGTTTCTCTCCCCCCCCCCCACGTTCCTCTCCTGCCCCGGCCATTCCGTCCATTCCTCTTCCCCCTGTTCTCTTCCCGTAGCCCCCCTTCCCCTCTCCGTTCCTCTCCCTCCCCATCATCCCTCCACCCTCCTTCGTCTCTCCTTCCCACCCCCTTTCTTCCTTAATCTTTTCCCAATTACCAAACCCCCCCTTTTGATATCTCTCCCTCCCCCCTTCTCCCCGGGTACACCACATCCCCCAACTCCCACTTCCCCCAATCCCACTCCCCACTCCCACTCCTCACCAACTCCTACGTCACAGCTTCCCCTACACCGCTGCAATCATCACCACTATCACTACTATCATGTCTAACCTCACCATCCCCACCATCTCCATCTCAGTATCCACCATCACCACCAATTTCACCATCTTCACGTTCTCTATCGACTTCACCACCTCACCATCTTCACGGTCAGCACCATTACAACCACCATCACCATCCTAATCATTTACTACCATCACCATCTTCACAACCCCCATCAGTCTGTAACATCCTCGTCCTCATCTTAAACTATTATCACTTCACTTCGTGTGGAGTATCTGTGAAGGAGGGAAGGAGATGGAGGAGTGCGGAGGGGTGGTGGTGGTGGTCAGGGAGGTAAATTGATGGGGAGTGATTTAGTGTTGGGGAAGATTGGAGTCCGATGGTGGGTGGGGGGAAGAGGAGGGGGGTAGGACCAATGGAGTGGCGGTAGAATTAGCGAGAAGGAATTGAGTGGAGTTGGGAAGGAGGAAAAGAAGAATGAGGAGAGGAGGAGGAAGAGGAGAAGGGAGGAAGAGGAGGAGGAGAAGAAGAAAAAAGAATGAGGAGAGAAAGGAGTAGGAGGAGGAGGTGCACAAAGGGAGGGGGAGGGGGGAGGAGGAGGAGGAGGGGAATAAAGAAGAGGAACAGGAGGGAGAAAAGGGGGAGGTGGAAGAAAAGAAGAAAGGGGAGTACGCAGGAGAGGAAGAGGTAAAGGAAGAGATGACTTAGGAAAAAGAGCAGGGGGGGAGCAGGAGTAGGAGTTGGATAAGAAGAAAAAGGAGGAGGATAAAGAAACAGAAGGAAGCAAAGGGGAAGAAGGACAAGAAAGAGGAGGAGAAGAAGGTGGAGAAGAAGTTGAAGAACAAGTTGAAGAACGAGATGGTAGAGGCGATGGAAGAGGGGAAGAAGGAGAAGAGGAAGGTGGAAGAGAAGGTGAAGGAGGAGAAGGGGGAAAATAAGAAGGTGGAGGAGGAGGAGGAGGAGGAGGAGGAGGAGGAGGGTTGGAGGTAGACTAGTGGTAAGAAGAAGAGTCCTGCTCTCTTGGATGTGCGCGCAACCTCTTGCCCAGAGTGGCACTCAAAGGTGCCGGAGCCAGTGTCTTCCCGCTCGTGGTGCCTGCAGCAGCAGCAGCAGCAGCAGCAGCACCGTGCTCGTCTGTGCTCAGTGCCTTGTCGAACGCCGTACGTGCGACATTGTTGCTTAGTGTCCTCTTGAGCCGTGAGCGTCGAGATTGACTAATTGGATCATTGTGTCGTTTATTTATTTATTTCTTATTCCGTCGTGGTGCCAAGTGTTGTTCGTACTCTCGCTAGTGTGCCAACTTTGGTGAGGACGATATTGTGCAGTGCAACGTGAAACCCACCTGATATTTATTACTTTATACACAGATGCGCATAGGCCAGCGGGCACACGCAAGCATACACACGCGTACATACACACGCATGCATCCATTCAGTCATATACACACGCATGCATACACACGTATGCATACATGTGCATACATACGTATGCACAAATATGTATGCACACATACATTCGTACAAAAGCATACACACAAACACAAACACGCATCCACCTGCATACTTACATAAATGTACACATGCACACGCGCATACCCACACACATCACATGTAAACGCGCATATACACGGTCACATACACGTACATACATACTTACAGACACACAAACATGCTTACAGACACACACACATGCATACAGATACACATGCACATGCATGCAGACAGACACACAAACATGCTTACACACAACATGCTTACAGACACACACACATGCATATAGACACACATACACATGCATACAGACACACTCACATACATGCGCGCGCGCACACACACACACACACACACACACACACACACACACACACACACACACACACACACACACACACACACACACACACACACACACACACACACACACACACACACACACACACACACACACACACACACATATATATATACATACATACAGTGCATACACTCGTATACATTATCATTTACATACACATATACATACATACATGCATACATACATACATACATACATATATTCATACACACATACATACATACATACATACATACATACATACAATGCATACACTCGTATACATTATCACTTACACGCACACACACAGACACACACACAGACACACACACACACACACACACACACACACCGACACACACACACACACACACACACACACACACACACACACACACACACACACACACACACACACACACACATACTCATGCATACACGCACGCGCGCGCATACACGGCGTATGCGCATATATATGTGTATACATGTGTACTTGTGCTTATATACATTTATATACACCATCACAGGCCTTTTTGTGTTCGTGCTATACTGACAAAAGTCATACCTTTCCACATGTTTACGCACAGCCATCTGTTGCGTGAAGTAACCAACCACAAGAAGAAAAAAAAAAAAAGCAGTGTTCGTTTCTGGGCGACTATCCTAGCTTCTTCCAGATTGCCGGACTTTCTGGAACCGTCCCCGGAGGCCTCTGACCAGAGTGTTTGATTTCGGTGCCTGGTTGCATAAGGGATGCAATGATGAGTATTACATGTCGAGACGTTCGCCCTATTTGTTTCCTGGTATCCATGCTCGATCGCACTTGTTCTCACTCTCCTGCTCGCTCTCTCTCTCTCGCTCGCTCTCTATCTCTCTCCCGCGGAGCCGGAGAAGTTCAACACGAGAAGGATTAGTAGAGCTTTTGGTATGTCCGTATCCGTTGTTCTGTCTGTCTTTCTGTCCATTCTTATGTCTGGCTGTCTATCTTCTTCCCGTGATATGATTGAGAGGTTACCTGGGTGCCTTGGGCTGAGGGAGGGTTTGTTCTGACGGGAGTGGAAGAGGTGAAGGTGGAATGCTCTTTGTGTCCTTTCTATGTCCTTGGGTGTCGGACTGTGAGTTCACGGAAGTTTTTGTGATGTTCGTTTGCTGTGGGGGAGGTGAGTTTACGCCAAAAGGCGCTTAGCTGTGTCTGCAGGATTTATTTTCCCTAGGAATTGATAAACTGAAAGACTGTGTGAATTTATTCTATTTTTTAAACCTATTATATCTAATTTATAATAAATTTCGATTTAATTATTTGACCAGTTATTTAATGTTTGTTTTCTTGATCTGGATATATGTGCTCGTGAAGAACAAGTTTCTTTAGCGGTGTTTCCACTTTTTATGGTGTGACTTTATAATGCAGTATATATATATATATATATATATATATATATATATATATACAGTATATATATATAATATATATATAATATACATATGTATATATATATATAATATATATGTGTGTACATATATGTATGTACATTATATATATATATATATATATATATATGTATATATATGTATATAATATATGTATATATATATATATATATATATATATATATATATATATACATATACTGTATCTACTCTTATGATTGAGTCCGCTTAAGTCTTTCAACACAGTCACACGCGTTGAAGGATATGTCTCATCCAGTATCAAACGATTTTATTCTGGTGACGTCTGGAACAAAATCTAGCGGAAAATAAGTAAGGGACGGAAACTCATGTTTAGCTGGGTAAAATACTCCGAAGTCAGAAGGAAATGATAATGGACGTCCGGCGGGAGCCAGCGCCGCATAAACCTAAAAAGAAAAAATATGTATATATATACAGTATATATATATATATATATATATATATATATATATATATATATATATATATATATATATAATAAAATATGAAATGAATATATAAACACATAAGTAAATAAATGAATGAAGGAATAAATAATTGACGTCACCGCAATTAAGGGTTTTGTTGACATGACACAATTGAGTCACTTTCATGAGTGATGGCGTAAGTGTGCCACTCGTATATCGTAAATACTCTGGAAGCTCCATGTCGTGGTACGATGAGCTCATCTCTCTTAACGCGTGGTGATATACTGAACTGAATATCAAACGGGAGGCTTTAGAACACTACGAGTTAAAACGTGTGTTAAGAACCGGGGTTAGAACGTATGTGTTACGAACCGCGGATAGAACGTACGTGTAACTGGTTAGAACGTATGTTAGCGAACCGCGGTTAGATACGTGTTACAAACCGCGGTTAGAACGTACATGTTACGAACCGCGGTTTGAACATAAGAAGGGAAGAAGGTTAGAACGTAAGATTGTTTCAAAGGTGTTTTGCGGATTCATCTCGCAGTACGACACGTGTACGAAAAGTGTACGAGGAAATTTTGTTTTAGTATAAGTTGTTCTAGACCTCTCTGTCTCCCTCTCTGTCTCTGTCCCCCTCTCTGTTTCTGTCTCTCTGTCTCTCTGTCTCTCTCCCTGTCTCTTTCTCTCTTTCTCTGTCTGACTCTCTCTGTCCGTCTCTGTCTCTCTGACTCTTTCCCTCCCTCCCTCCCTCCCTCTGTCCGTCCGGCTGGGAGACCTTCATGACTCCCTTTGTATATACCCTGTATGTGTGTGTGTGTGTGTGTGTGTGTGTGTGTGTGTGTGTGTGTGTGTGTGTGTGTGTGTGTGTCTATATATATATATATATATATATATATATATATATATATATATATATAATACATATGCTGGTACATTGTGACAAGTTGATGATGGTGTAAAAAGAAGTCCCGGGTATAGTTCCGAGTTCCTGAGTTTATTCCTGACCGGTTTTGGTCTATGCTTCTTCAGAGGAATGAAAAAGCATAGAGCGAAACCGGTCAGGAATAAACTCAGGAACTCTGAACTAGACCCGTGACTTCTTTTTCCACCATCATCATATATATGTATGTATATATATATATATATGTATGTATATATATATATATATATATATATATATATATATATATATATATATATATATATATATAATACTAATGACCCACTTTCGGAGAAGAATAAGCGAAAATAAAAAGATCCGTATATTTCGATCACTGACTGTGATCCTCTTCAGGAGATGTGATTACAGAGTGGAGTCCACAATATTTAGACATGGAATTAATATAAGTACGAAATCAATTAACAAGATTAGGATACCCGCCGTGGTTTTTACAGAAAGCCCTTAGCAAAGCATAAGTGGGATAATTGTTGCATAAATTTACCATACAATAAATAAATCAATGATGTCTCAATTGTTACCGAAAGAAAAAGCCAACTTCATCTTCATTTATCCCAATAATTTGTTCAGTAAAATTGTCAATGTACATCACAGACTAAAGAGTAATACAACTGGAGTTTATAAATTACCTTGTTTAGATTGTAATGATGTATATTGGGAACAAAGTGGTAGAGACCTCACTACCAGGATTAAAGAGCACAAGTACTGTCAAATATGGGTAAGAAAACTCCACCGGATTTCAGCATGTCGCCAGTAAAAACCATCGAATAAATTGGGACGACGCTAAAATAATTTATAACTCTAAATGCAGTTTGAGAAGAAAATAGGATCCTCCTTAATAAATAATTTTTCCAATTATGATATCTCCAATGGCCAATGGTCACCAGATTAAATAACTTCCTTAGCTGTAAATAGACAGATATCCTCTACACTAAAATCCAGCAATGTCCACGTAGCGCCGGACACGTGACCTGAGTCCCCGTCCCTACCTGTTCACCTCACTACTTTTGTATATATATACATGCTTCTCTCCACTCTGTAATCACATCTGCAGAAGAGGATCACAGTTAGTGATCGAAATATACGGATCTTTTTATTTTTGCCTATTCTTCTCCGAAAGTGGGTCATTAGTATAATTTTACCAATGTGCTACGACATTACTTTGTTATATATAATATATATATACATATATATATATATATATATATATATATACATATATATAAATGCAAAATAACCACAGGAGAAGGGAAACTTGTAGACACTAAGTACTTTCGTATAACACATCTTCAGATGTAATATACGAAAGTACTTACTGTCTACAAGTTTCCCTTTTCCTGTGGTTATTTTGCATTTTTGTATCACGATGATGTGATTACTTGCATATATATATATATATATATATATATATATATATATATATATATATATATATGCGTGTGTTTGTGTTAACAGTGTTATATGGAATTTTGAATAAAATTCAGTGAACATAATCTATTTGGTTATTGATCTTGTACATTCACATATATTTACTTTGACGACGACTAAACAGAACGCGTGTTTACTAGAGCGGTAGATATTGCAACCACAGGAAGACATATAAATAAATTTCCAACATCAAATGAACCTCAACCACCCTTGTCTGAATCCGAAATGATCTCTCGGGCACCTGAATGGAGGGATAATGGAAGTAAAGTACTTTAATTTTTTTTTTTTTTTTTTTTTTACATAGATATTTATTTGTTGATTTATTCATTTAACTTTTTTATTTTGCGAAACTCTGGGCCGTAGAGATGTCACCAAATTATTTAAAATATTGACCATATAAAGTTAGGTAGTCATTAATCTATACATAGTATATACTACGTAGTAATGTGTGGACCGAATACGCTATTGCGATGGTTTACGACTGATGGGCCTGGCGATATAATTTTCTTTTCACCCTTTGTCTGACAGTGTTGTGTTGTTCTGACTAGCGCCAGATTATTTTACTCAGCAGTTTGGTATCTCTGGTACCTCCTAGCTATTTATATACCATTCATGTCGACGCCAGTAGTATTCAACGTCGTGGAACCCCATCGGTACCAAAGGGCTAGATGGTATCTCGTCTGTTTATCCATGTATAAAGATTTTTTGTTGTTGTATTATTCTGGATAACATCAAGCAGTTTATTCAGATACATGGAACTTAGCCAGTAGCATGATACATAATCCTTATGCTACCATTAAGGGAGCGCCACGGAGATGAATAGAATCTCATGGCGACAGGGAGAATGAAGAGAAGAGTACCATCTGGTATGGAAGGGGTTCATCGAGTTTTGGAAATAATTCCCTCGCTCATGAAGGCGTGTCACACCCAAGGGATCGATTAGAGTCTTGTGGCTTTCGGTACGGAAGAATCTTAGGATCCAGTTGAACTTTTTTTTTTTATAACGAGGTGGTGACAGGAAGCTAATTAAACCTGACGCTCGCCAGAATTAAAAACACGAGTTAATCTATTTTAGTCCACTGGAGGACCATCAGGTTATCCTTAAGGGGACGTGACAGCCTATGTACCTCTGCCCCACGGTGACTTCATCCAGCTTAGCAAAGTTGTATAGATGACATCGAGTGCATGGGAAGTGTGGTTGTGGTTGTCGATGGAGTCTGTAACCTATGTAATGAGTGTGTGTATCAGTCTTTCACATTGTGAAGGTTTAGAGTATTGTTGGTGTCGATTAATGAGTAGGCTGGCTGGTTTTTGAAGTCATTGTATACTCTCGGTCTTCAATTTTGTTTTATATTTATTTATTCATTTATTTTTTTATTTTACTGTACAAAATTGAATTTCAGATGTTTTCATATATACATTCTACTTCATATACATTTCCTCGTACAGAAAAAATATATTGGATACCTTTTTTATATTATGAAAACCATAAGGTGGGCTCGAAGACTTTTGACTGTGCCTGTACACAGAGCTGGATTGTGGTTCAATAT
>NC_134804.1:41088629-41091129 GCF_046742065.1 Oratosquilla oratoria | reverse complement strand
TACAGCTTGGTAATGTCATATGTACTCGTATTGTTATGAGTAGAGGAACCTACATCACTTTTTAGAAATGCGCTTGAACTCTCAGGATATGTAGCAGTCATTGTTATCCATAAGACTCGAACCCGAGTTCTCATTTTGTAAAGCGAGGCCGAAACCAACGCGCCGCAGTGAGAATTGCGTTGGCTGTGGTGTAATATATCGTTGGGGGTTAAGTTGGCTTTAACTGTGGTATTCGTGAGTTGCAACGGTTTAAGGGAGTGAAAATTCAGCATATGTGATGTGATGTTGGTATGTGTACTCTTCCTTGTGTTGTGTATAAAATTTGGGTGGAAAAGTAGGAAGAGATGGACAAGGAGCTAGAAGAAAACGGAGGTTGGTAGCCGAAAATGGAAAGAGGAATTAGTCAACATTAGGTTTCGTGGGAAGAAGGTGGATGGGGGAAGGGGGTGGAGGAGTACGAGTGAAGAGGAGGATAAAGAGGAGGAGAAGGTGTCGGTGATAGATATCCTAGAGGTGGTGGAAGCTGGTGGCAGGTGGGCAGGTAGACTTCGAGAAGGAATGTTTACCGGTGTGCCCTATTTCAGGGGAGCCGTCTAAGCACTGTGGCTGTGTGTATATGGCAGGTAATTGGATGTGTACGGTTGGAAACTCAAGTATACAGACACTGTAGGTATTTCCGTCTCGTTGTTCTTCATTTCTCCTCCCCTTGTGTTCAACACTTGTACATACATACATACATACATACATACATATACCAAGGCTTTTTCCCCCTTACAAGAGGGGTAGCCAAAGAGAAAAAAGCATAGAATCATTCCCACCCATTCCATCCCTGAATACACTCCACACCCCTCCATCCTCCCTCTTATCTTAGCACCTCCTGAATGACGGATCATCCCTGCACCTTGTCCACTGCCCTGGGTCAGAAGCAGCATATCCACAGCAAGGCCGCTTCATTAAATCGGCGACCCCCCTCTCCGTCCCCCCATTGCATAAAACGAGAGGACGGGGAGAAATCCCTTCGGGCTGTGTCAAATTTTGCTCACACATACTACCTCATCCCCCATCCCCCCGCCCATTCCACCTCATGCAATCACACATCATCCATGATCGGAAGCGTGCTGGTCTCACTTGTTTGTGGGTTCGAATCCCGCACTCCTTTCCGATTCCTAGTAGTGACTGTTACCTGTCCCAAGAGTCGCTAAAGCGCCTAATAGGGCAAGGTCCCGACTACGGCCACAGCTACTCAGCGCCTCCTGGCGTAGGCTCCTCACTTTCTTCGTCCACAACAGCTACTGCTGACCTCCCCAAGCTGTCCGAACATTAAGGGCGGCGGTGAGGTCGTTGTCCATGTGAAGCGTATCCAGGTGTGAACTCTTCACTTTCACAATGGGATGTATTCTATTTCGTATGCAATATAAAGCATTAGGCGTTATGTTCCATACACGGATGCAATTAGAAATAGATAATGTTTTGGTTTATAAACAGTAATTTAGAATTTTAACTTTTATTCGTAAAATTATCTTAGATTTTATGTTGTTCGACCCATTAGGAACGGTTTGAATACCATACGGTACAGTTGTCTTCAAAAGTCTTGAACCAAACTATATTCTTCAACTTGCAAACACAACTCTTGTTGTAGACTGTATATTTTTATATAGTATCTACTTTATCATGTATGTTATATATAGAATATTAATCTATAGCAAGTTGTATTCATGTGTTGAAAATTATTGGTTGGCTCAAGACTTTTGAATGGTATTGTACGTCCACCACTTCCCAGAGACTTTAGTGGAGGACAGAATGGCCGATACAGCTTTGGAGGGAACATGTATTTAAACTAAATTTTGAACATTCAGGTGTTGGACCCCTCCCTGTGGTTGCATTTACAATTTTGTAAAAAAAAAAAAAAAAAAAAAAAAAAAAAAAAAAAAAAAAAAAAATAAGTGTCTGTGTAGTGCTGAAGGGAAGTGTTATTTTCATAACGAAATCCAGTAGCTGGGGCAGGGCTTTGGAAAGCGTCCGTACAAAGACAATTTGTGCTTCACTCATTTTTGAATTGGGTAATGAATTCAAGAGTATATAAATAATGTGAAAACGACAGTTACTTGAAGAGAATAATCGTACGGTCTTTGGTTCACAATTGATATCTATTCGTAGGGGTCAGCTCACAGAAGGAAGTTTTCACAGTTATTCACCAGATTATACAACGGATCAGGTAACTTTTTATTCTATATTATTTTTTCTTTACTAAGGACTGGGAAATCAGGGTCTTCGACGCTGTGGTTGTATGGGTTAGAAGTTTTCACTCACCTTAAAAAAGAAAAAAAAAAAAAACACGCCAGTCATGGTCTTTGGTCGTACAAGAGGATGTGTCTGTTGATGCACGACCCCCACCCCCCCACCCCCCACCCCTCCTGACAGCAGTACGACTTTTTCGTACGACTTGGTGACCTCATACAACGTGCCAGAAGTTATCGGAGAACTTTATTTCTCAATAAGA
>NC_134804.1:41053629-41086129 GCF_046742065.1 Oratosquilla oratoria | reverse complement strand
TTGATTTGCCTTCTTCAATGGTCGTCATCCATGTGTTACCTTGTTTTGGCAGTCGAAATGATAGGGTGTTAGTGTGTGTGGTGTGTATGTGTGTTGGTGTTGTGTTTGTCAGAAGCCAGGACGTAGCTGTTGATGTACACTTATATTTGATTCCCTCCATCCACCCCATCCGCATCCACCTTTGTCACAGACAGGACAAGCTGTTGTACTTACTTTTGCATCCCCTTGTGGAGAGCAAAGGGTGGTTTAGCCCTTATCAGTGACCTTCCGTACCGGGTGGCATTTCTCCTATTATTCTGGCTGCCGCCAGGCTATTTCTTTCAGATATCTGGCGCCTCCTTGGTAGTGTAGGGACCAGGAGACTCTTGGGAATTCCTTTGGCAGCCTGGGCCTCATGAGACAGCGCCAGTTGTCGCGCTTGGAAACCCACGCTGTCCCTACCTGCGGCTCTTTGCCCCTTTAAGTCAAGAACCTCCCACCCCCACCCACAACCTTTTTGCCACTAAGGTGGAGGGGCTCCACTACTACTGAAAAAAATCGTCTGTTGTCAATCAGGATAGAACAAATATATAAGATTCAGTAGCATTGAGGTCATGAAGCGTTTACGGGAACGGTGGTTCACTCTGCTTATAACTTCATCGGTATCGAGGAGTGCCATATATATGAATAGGATAGTGTGGTAACAATCAGAAAACATAAGTCAGTGCCACCCTTTACAGAAACGTTTTAAAAGTGCCACATACGTTGTTACATGTCATCAGTAAACAGAGCGAAATTTTTCTTATATAAACCTACGGACTGCCAGATAACCAGTTTGAGGCAGATGCTCGGCACTGGTTATGGGGTATTGCGTCTGAGCCGGGGACGCAGACAAACGCGCCTCGGCAGCCCCGTTGAGCTTCTTATCGCGGCGTGGTCATCCGGTTTAGGTGAGGAACAACGTGCGTCGAGTGAAATACTCCTTCGGGAAGACCCGGGGATGACAGATTCTGGCGTCGGCGGGCTCCAGCGAAGGGAAGACACCGCAGGGGCGATGGTTGTTGTTGTTGTTCAAATAGGTTGAGGTTAGGAATCTTTGAAAGAGGGCTTTGGTGGAAAATATTGTTGATAAACATTGACGAGGCACTACGATTGCACACGGTGCCTCCAGGTTAATTTTTGTGCTACTGATATTGTGTTTCCGTTTAATATTGCTATTCACGATAAAGTGACGAAAATATATCTCTTGCTGTACAATATAAAAACGTTTGTCAAGTATGTATGTATATATACACGTATGTATTTGTATAAACATATACATGTAATTATATATATATATATATATATATATATATATATATATATATATATATTGTGTGTGTGTGTGTGTGTGTGATTCACCATGGTCCTTGGATCACGTGTTGGACTCGTGATCGACAGCTATTTCCCTCTCGGGAAATAACTGTGTGTGTGTGTGTGTGTGTGTGTGTGTGTGTGTGTGTGTGTGTGTGTGTGTGTGTGTAAATACATGTACATTGTATAGGCAAATACATCAAATACTGTGGGTATCTGTCGTTTGTGTTTGGAACTCTAGTGTTTGACTAGTGTGGTGCAAAGTGTCGAGATTTGATGTTTTTTCATTGCATGGTTGAGGTCCTTTTTGTGTTTTTGGTGATTATTGGGGCGTAGTTATTCTCTCTCTCTCTGTCTGTCTAGATGTCTGTTTCTTTGTATTTCTGTCTTTCATTTTTGGCTGTTCCATTGTAACCTTTTGTGTGTGTATGTACGCACGTGTATAATTAATTTGTGTATACGTAGATATACGTATGTATAATATGGAAATCTCGTTGAAATTATTTCAGTGTAGCGTAACCAGGTTGTGCGCTTTAACGAAGTGACCGAAGTACGGTATGTCGCTCCGTGTCCAGATCAGTGACGTGTTTTGTGTCTTAACCTCGCATGGCGCATGTGCAGATGGATCATGACTCAACGTCACGTGCCCGTGTGCTGACGTCTACGTCGCGATACGTCACGATACTTCAGATGGGTGACCAGGCGAGTCGTGAGGTTAAAAAGTGAACTGAATACTTTGACTTCGATCTTTTAAGACTGTAGGTTGGTCACAACGCCAGGGGTGCTGGACAGTCCCCCTCCTCCTCCTCCTTCTCCTCCTCTTCCTCTTCCTCCTCCCCCACGCACCACTTCCTCCTCCTCATCTTCCTCGTCGGAGGAGGAAGCGGAACTCGGAGCTACCATGCAGAAGTGGTTCAAGAACCTGTCGGGGGACAGTGGAGGAACAGGATGTCGCAGCACAATCGCATCTCCATCTCCTGCCGTAGGGACTCCCGCGGCAGGAGACCCGCCCAGCGGCAACAGCCGAGGACGGGCGTCCCTCCGGGAGACGCAGGCTGCTCTCGCAAAGGCCCTGGAGGCGGTCCAACTCCGAGACCGGGTCATCAGCAGCCTTAAGGAGGACCTTCGGGCGAAGGAAGCTACCATCACCGATCTCAACACACAGGTGGACAAGCTCCGCTGCGTGATGGCCACCCTCACCCGCCGGCTCTGTAACGGCAACAACAACATCATGAACCTCAACAACGACAATAACAATAACAGCAATAACAACAACGTCGCTGATTCGAGGAGGAGCAGCGGCAGCGGCGGTGGCGGCCTCAGGGCTGCGGGAGACCACGAGGCGGCCGCCTGCGACGGAAGGGTCAAGCGGACGGCCATCTCGGCCGAGCCCTCCGTCTACGAGCACCTAAAGCGGGTGCCCGCTGTCCCCAAGCCTCAAAAGTGAGTTCTCCAATACTCATAGTCTCTGGGCGTTGGTATGTTATTGCATGAGCTCAGTAGATACTTCTTTTTTAAATGTTATAAGAATTATTTGGTTAATCTATTTATTTATTTATGTTATTTTATTTATTAATATTTTTATGCAGCAAAGGGAGCCAAGCTCAGTCCTCGAAAGGGTCTCGCAATGGCGAAGGAATCCAACACTCAGGACAGGCTTGCACGTTTATTTCTCTCTCTCTCTCTCTCTCTCTCTCTCTCTCTCTCTCTCTCTCTCTCTCTCTCTCTCTCTCTCTCTCTCTCTCTCTCTCTCTCTCTCTCTCTCTCTCTCTCTCTCTCTCTCTCTCTCTCTCTCTCTCTCTCTCTCTCTCTCTCTCCCTCCCTCCCTCCCTCTCTCTCTCTCTCTCTCTCTCTCTCTCTCTCTCTCTCTCTCTCTCTCTCTCTCTCTCTCTCTCTCTCTCTCTCTCTCTCTCCTGTCTGACACACACACACACACACACACACACACACACACACACACACACACACACACACACACACACACACACACACACACACACACACACACACAAGGTAACACACTCGCCTTTGAAGTAAAGCATAGCTAGAACTAGCAATGCAGAAGTAGTTTATTCAGTGTTTCTATCCTAAGTGGCAAAGATTGAAATTTCACTTCCCAGTGGTGGATTATATCTGGCCGTAAATCTTTCCTCGATCATTCTCTCGGTCTCCCTCCCAACCCCAACCCCCTCTCTCCCTCTCTCTCTCTCTCTCTCTCTCTCTCTCTCTCTCTCTCTCTCTCTCTCTCTCTCTCTCTCTCTCTCTCTCTCTCTCTCTCTCTCTCTCTCTCTCTCTCTCTATCCCTTTCTCTCGCTGTCTCTCTCTCTCCCCCTTCTTTCTCTCTCCTTCTCTCTCTCTCGCTGTCTCTCTCTTCCGCTGTCTCTCTCTTTCGCTGCCTCTCTCTTCCGTTGTCTCTCTTTTCCGCTCTCTCTCTCTCTCTCTCCCGTTGTCTCTCTCTCTCCCGTTGTCTCTCTCTCTCTCTCCCGCTCTCTCTCGCTCTCTCTCTCTCTCTCTCTCTCTCTCTCTCTCTCTCTCTCTCTCTCTCTCTCTCTCTCTCTCTCTCTCTCTCTCTCCCCCGTTCTTTCTCTCTCCCGTTCTCTCTCTCTCTCTCTCTCTCTCTCTCTCTCTCTCTCTCTCTCTCTCTCTCTCTCTCTCTCTCTCTCTCTCTCTCTCTCTTGTCTTTCTCTCTCTCTCTCTCTCTCTCTCTCTCTCTCTCTCTCTCTCTCTCTCTCTCTCTCTCTCTCTCTCTCTCTCTCTCTCTCTCTCTCTCTCTCTCTCTCTCTCTCTCTCTCTCTTTCTGAAACACTCAACGGGGAGGGAATTGACTGTTGAGCACAAGCCCAGCACATAATCCAAGTTCATGTTTGATGATACACACGTAAATTGAGGGTAAGTTATTAAGTACACCCATGTCTAGTTAGACAAGAAGCACCATGCAACGATCTAGCATAATCTATTGAAGTTACCCCTTCTTACGTTTTCTTAATTATACTTCTCGTAGAGAGCGGGATGCTGTTTACGTTTGACGGTAGGCGTTGTGTTCTGTAATAACATCCCAGTGCTTGGCTGTTTTGACCTTTGATCTCGAGTATGTTTAGTCATCGGAGTAAATTGACTATCCCCTTTCTAAAGGAAACATGTAAAGACGAGCAAATAAGCTAGAGGTCACATGATTCATATTAATTATATTGACAACTAAGTTTTCTTTTATCCCTTTGAGTATACGCTGTACATATTATTAAGATGAATAAAATCGTCTGGCTTTGGCCATAGCAAAGTTCTTGTATGTATATGTTTACAAAGGACAAATGCATTGTTTAAAATAGTACGTTGGAATGTTGTTTTTATTTACTTATATAGTTATTTGCTTACCTATGTATCTACATATTTGTTTGTTATTTTTATGATTGATTATTTATTTATTATTCTATAACATACTCCACGTTGGAACTATTTTCTCCAAATTGTGTGTCTTCACACATTCATTGCTGGGGACTCGGGTACACCAATCCACCTTCCGCTCCCTCCAACGACCCAGTCCTACTGGGAAAACCCTGACAACATTTCTGGGGGAGTTACCTGAGATCACCCCACTAAATTCAGGGGAAGCTACACACAATTTTGGGGGGAAGGGGCGCCTGGACCCCACCATGCTCTCCACGTGCATGGCTCTTCATGCTTACTGGATGGGAGGCCCGCAGTTCAGTAGCGACAATTATGCTCTAGTCACGACTTTAACCGTGGATATCCTTCCCCCGCCACTTCTCCCACATCGACGCTGGAATATAGGAAAGGCCAATTGGACCCTTTTCCAGGAGGAACTAGGTCGTTGGTACTGATCCTACGTCCCCGCACAAGACAACATAGACGAACTACATCGAGACTTCGTCACTGCCGTCCAGGCCGCTGCTTAACGAGCTGCCCCAAAACGGAGCCAGCCATAAATCGGCATGCTGAGCTGTGGTATGACAACGACATCGAAAGAGAATAAAATCAACGAATCAATGTACTCCGCAGATTTCTGCGTCGCCACGCATCCCTCCAGGTACGGGCTCTCGAGGACCTGCGCACTGCTGTTAAGCAGACGGTCACCACACAAGGTCCGGCAAGAAAAATGGTTGGAATGGTGTGCCACCTTTTCTGCCCAAACCACTGCTAGAGCCCTCTGGTGTAACTGCGACTGGCAACAGGTGTGGTCTCCCGCCCCCGCTCACCCGCAGCCCAGACAGGCGGAGATGTTGGTACAGCAATTTGCGGTCCGCTCCCTCTTCCGCCCAACTCCCTCTAGCTGTCAGACAGGAACAACACCTCTGAGAGGCCAGAGAGAGGAGGTGATATACGCTGCCACAGCCACGACGGCCGCTACGGACTGTCCCTTCACACTCAAGGAATTTCGACGGGCTCCCAAGACTGGCGAGGATACTGCTCCGGGTAGGGACGGGATACCGTACTCCTTCCTGAGGCAACTGGGTGCATCTGGGTAGCTAGCAGTGCTGCACTCATCAATTTCTTTTGGAAGGTCGAACGACTTCCTGCCGAGTGGAAAAAGGCACATGTCGTGCCGATACTCTTGTCCAGGAACCCACATAGCTACAGGTCCATATCCCTCTCGTCCTGCATTGGTAAAACCATTTCATGGATGTTCCTCAATCGCCTCCTGTGGTGGTTGAAACCCTTCCATCACAATATATATGGTTTCATAAAAGGAGTTTCAGCCACTGGCTGTGTGGCAACACATCTTGGATAGGTCGGTAGTCAGCCTGCGATTGTGGTGTTTCTGGATCTGGAAAAAAGGCATTCGATCTAGCAAGGGCTCCTGCTATTCTTGCATCCCTGTCTGCTAAAGGGGTCCAAGGCAGACCACTGATCTGGATTTCAGACTACCTCAAAGAAAGAGTAGCAAGAGTGCACTTCCAAAGGACACCTATCCTCATACCACAAGATGGAGAATGGGACCCCGTAGAGGGGCGTTCTGAGTCCCACTTTTGTCAACATGCTCATGGTTCTCCTTGATCTCGGGAAGGATGCTTGCCTCCTCTGATATGCGGACGACCTCGCGTTGGTGATCAGTGGGGCCAGCTGTCTCCTTCGCAGGACTCAAATGGCATTTAATCGCCTCTGCCATGAATGTGGAAAGCTGGGAATGAAGATCTCAACGGCCAAGACCAGAGCAATGACTCTGAGGACGTAGAAGCAACACATCTATCTTATCCTTCAGGGCGACACCCTACTCTGCGTGCTCACCTATCAATACTTGGGCATCTGGATCGACGCTAGGTTCCCCTTCGCGCCGGAGGTCGGGTACTTTCGTGAGGCCACGAAGACGAGATTAAATCTCCTCAGAGTCATGACGAGACCCCGGTTAGGTGCCTGGCACAAGGTTCTTCGGATGCTCTGTATTCAAGCATTACGTTCGGTGGTGGAGTATGCCCCTTTGGCTGTAATCTCCCTCCGGCTTAGTTCGTGTGGCAAGCTTGACTTACGAGATATGGCCGCCCAGGGGAAATCCATGGTAACGATGGGTCGTTATCGCGTGCACACAATCTCTCTCTCTCTCTCTCTCTCTCTCTCTCTCTCTCTCTCTCTCTCTCTCTCTCTCTCTCTCTCTCTCTCTCTCTCTCTCTCTCTCTCTCTCTCGCTCTGTCTTCTCTGTACATATAGAAACACTCAACACACACACACACACACACACACACACACACACACACACACACACACACACACACACACACACACACACACACACAAAGTAGTACAATGATATGAAATTGAACAATAAGTAGAAACAGAATTTTCGCTTTTTCTGTAATATATATATATGTATATATATATATATATATATATGTATATATATGTATATATATATATATATATATTTGTATAACACTGAATGGGTCCCAGTGATTAGAGATACATTTTTATCAACCACAATGCACCTTAATTCTAAGCCATCTAGGCACATGCAGAAATTGAAACGTGGGACGCCCGAGGACTCGAACCTCATGCGGCGAGAACGTTACCAGTGTCGAGTGACTAGACCAATACACCATCAAGAGCTTGATGGGAGGCCGTCTATTTCATGACGGGAGGCCGATAGCAGTGGGTTCGAATCCTGCATTTTTTTTTGTTTTTTATGGAATTGAGGCTGGGGACATAAAGTAAGGGCTGGTTATTAAGGTGGGAAACGTGAGGTAAAGGATCGCTACCAAGGTGGGGAAAGAAGGGGTTCCGTGCTAACTAGTAAACAGTGATCTAGAGTGTGAGTTGAAGTCCCGTGCAGAGAAGGGAAAACCCCACAGGATAATGGTGTCGCCCTCACACGACGTTGAACTTAGTGTACCCAACACCGTCTGGTAGATTATTTCTATAATAAACGAATCGTTGTCTCCATGGGCCGTATTCAAGAAAGACTCATAAGGTGCAATACGATGTCGTTTATTCCATCAGGTTGGTTCAGGCACCGTTTCACCTGAGATATGTACAATATTGACAACCTTTGAAATATTTTGAGTAATATTGAACATGTTAGGTTCATATTGGAGATCATGGAGGAATCTTCAGTGGATACTGAAAGTACAGGAGAAGTAATTATGGCTTATAATGGACGTAATAAAGATAACTCAAGTTCTCCATAAAGGTTGATTTCGGGATCACTGCAATTACGACGTTGTTTGAACCACCTCTTGCACTGTGTCATCGGTATCCCGATGATTAATTATCTTGACCACAGCCGTTGGGCGTACGACGCCATTAGGTTTTGGCAGCCTTGGTCGAGCTTAGACCGGATAAGAGAGAGCGACAGGGAGGGAGAGGTGGGGGGGGGAGGTCCGTTGGTGAAATGGCGTTTTATATCCGATGAGAATGTTCGACTAAAAGGGCGTTGCCTATGTCTTCATTTAACCCAAAGTCCTCTATTATACTTATGCGTTGTTCTATTCATCTATTCTCAATTACTGATATCTGTATCTAGTCTTAATATATTTTGTTTTATAATATTTGTAATCATAATTATATTTTTATTTACAATTGTAATTTACAATTGTGACTTTGATGACTTGAACATTATTTGCGTCCCCATTACTGAATCTGTATGAATCATTACATTTTACTTGGATTAGAAAATGATGTCATTTTCAATGTACCCCACCTGGCTGATTATTTATTTGAGCGATTTTCTTCTGGCTAATGCCACAAACGACATTGTTCGACAAAAGAGTGTCCACGAGTTTGAGGGTGTCGGGTACGAACTTGCTTTTATCTCATGAACGGATTCTCAGCGACCTGGTATTTCGGTCTTTGTATCTTTCTAATAAAGGGAAGTAGTCAAATGAAAGGCACGTGTCTACTCTCAGCCATTCCTTTCCCCCCTCCACCACCCTTTCGTCCCTCTCATCTTTGTTCCTCGTGGATGTTGGGTCAACCCTGCCCACTGCCCTGGGATTTACAAAGTGCGAATTTGGTTGGTAAGCCTGATGTAGGATTCAGCCGATAAAGGCAAAATTGGACAATTTCATTGTTTTATGACACAAAGAAATTACTTATACTATAATATCAACTAAAGAATTCATATTTTTGACAGTTTTGTTTCGTGAGTTATTAATTACATAATCTTGCATTCAACCGAGTCTTGTATCTGGCTAACGGGTGTCCAGGTCTGCCAACTAAT
The DNA here is from genome assembly GCF_046742065.1 of Oratosquilla oratoria. Lineage (NCBI taxonomy): Eukaryota > Metazoa > Arthropoda > Malacostraca > Stomatopoda > Squillidae > Oratosquilla > Oratosquilla oratoria. The sequence continues at coordinate 41,077,131 of NC_134804.1, read as the reverse complement.
TTTCTCTTTGTGGAAGATAACATAAACAAGGAGAATAAAGTACTTAAAGCACGATTTGTGTATTCTTTTGATTTTATTATATATATATATATATATATATATATATATATATATATATGTATGTATATATATATATATATATATATTATATATATATATAATTATATAGATATATTTGTTTATTTACTTATTTATTTATTTATTTATTTTTGGTCGGGTGAGGGAGGCTACCATTTCTAGGCGATGTTTTACATCTAAGGAACCTTGACTCCTCTGGAGAGAGATCATTAATCCCTTCCACTGACCACCGGGCACCTGCTTGCTGTGAAGGGCCCGTTCCAGGAAGTGAAGATGGGCGTTCGTGGTGCCACAGGCATGGGCGGGGTCAACGTAATTGGCAGGTGATTAAGGTGAGCTGGTTCGTAGTTAACCAGACTCAGGCTTATCGATATATCACTTGGGTTAGATTGAAATTAGGAAAGGTAGATTCTGTCCTGGTCTGTGCACTCGTCTTGTTTGATCATTTGCATGTCTGTGACATAATCTTGCTTGTTACATAGTGATGGGCCAGCTTCGCATTTCTCATGGAATTTGTAATGTTTTGATGCGGGTTAGGGTGATTCTTGTCCACTCTAAACATTCTGTGGTAGATTTGGGACGTCGAAATTGTGCTTAGAGTGAAGAAAAATATTCTGGCCTTTCTCTACCATAGGAACTGTTGTTGGCTGCTGACCTCACACCCGTAAATATATAGAAAGCTAGAATAGATAGATGAATAGATAAATAAATAGACAAAAAATTTATACAGCAATGAATTATTGAAAAAAAAAATGGATTTGATATAATGAATATTGTTATAGTGACAAAGCACGAAGACAAGAGTCCATTCGGTCCATCACGAACATCTATACATACATTTGTAGATTAGATTACATAATGGTATATATATATAACATATATATATATAATATATATATATATATAATACATATATATATATATACATATATATATGATATATGTGTGTGTGTGTGTGTGTGTGTGTGTGTGTGTGTGTGTGTGTGTGTGTGTGTGTGTGTGTGTGTGTGTGTGTGTTTGTTTGTTTGTTTGTTTTAGTCCTGTTTAGAAATGTGCTTAAATCGATGCATTGAACTCGACCCAGGGGTATCAGACCTTGAGACAAGAGAGGAAATTCGACGCCCCCCAGAGCGATTATTCCTCGGGTTCAACAGGCGAGTTCTTCACGAGTCATACTCCACCACGGAGGAGTCTGGTTGTATCCATCATTGTCTGTTTGTTTGTTTGTTTGTTCGTTTCATGTGCCACCAACGTGAATCCAGGACACGTTTTAACGTTTTGAGGTACTTTTAATACACAAGTCCATGTTTCGTTAACCAGTCTTTGTACTTTAGAAAGGTACACACACACACACACACACACACACACACACACACACACACACACACACACACACACACACACACACACACACACACACACACACACACACACACACACACACACACACACACACACACACACACACACACACACACACACACACACACACACACACACGGGCGCTCGATATTTCTTTGTTCCTTAGAGTTCTGATAGAAGACAAGAATGTGGAAAGTATTGACGTTGGTAGGACATTTGATTTCATTAGGGAAAAATAATCGAAACGTTTTGCAACGTTGTTGCCCGCTTGCAATCGGGAGCTCAACGTGCAGGGTGACTTTGGGCACTCGGCAAACAATTCAGGAAGTCTTTTTTCATCTTGTACCTGAGCAGTGGCCTTGTATCTTATTTCATGTTAAGTTAAGGAGCTTTGAATAGAATGGGAGGTGTGTGTGTGTGTGTGTGTGAGAGAGAGAGAGAGAGAGAGAGTGTACGTGTGTGTGTGTGTGTGTGTGTGTGTGTGTGTGTGTGTGTATGTATGTGTGTGTGTGTGTGAGAGAGAGAGAGAGAGTGTGTGTGCGTGTACGCGTGTGTGTGTGTGTCAAACACACACCAGTCTCCTGAACATGTACAGGGAAACGGCCCTTAACTCCCTTCGCATGTGAAGCTCTTTAATTGATATCAGTTGAAGAAGGAAGTGGAACTCGAGGAGCACCATGTTGTTAGTCCAGTGGGTGTGGTTGATCCCCATAGCCCACGGAGAGCAGAACGAACCCACGATAATTGGTTCGTCTACGCGGAGGATCTTCCCGTAGAAGCGGTGTGCCTCAGGGTACTCAACTTGCTCCCCATGTTTTGCTTGTGTACATCCCACAGAGAGGTCCATACCATTGTCGCGATAAAAGTTAACCCCTGTGTGTGTGTGAGTGTATGTGTGTGTGTGTGTGTATGTGTATACGTGTTTATGTGTACGTGAGGTACTTTTAACTTGAATAAAACTGTCAGGACTGTCTAGACAAGGGTGATGCAGGCAAGGTCTTTGTATTAAGACAGCAAGGCAGAACTCGTAGTGATGGATTTGAATCGGACAAATTTAGGTTAAAGAAGGAAATGGGCTAGAACTGATTGACCAAAAGTGGTTAAGGAATATTATACACTGAGAAACCATATGGTGAGCACTGAAACAATTAAACGTGTTAAGAGAAGAGATAAATTTATGGATAGGGATAAGGGACATAGAACTACATAGTGTGGGGCTTATGGTCTCTTACAGTCTCTTCCATTCTTACGGTCTTATGACTGAAAACCGAGTTTAATCAAATGGATGCCTCCAGTTTGAAGACACTTCTTAGGGCGGTTCTTGGTCGCCTCCTTTATCATATCGCTCTGTTGTATATATCAAGTATCGGCTGCGAAGTTCTTCTAGGAAGACGTTTGACTTGAGTAAATGTCTCACTGTTGGCAGTCGCTGGGCCAAGAGATTACTACAGGGGTCGCTTAGCTGCGTTCTTAGCCGCCAGAATTGACCTACTGTATGTGCTGGGAGTGACACCTCCCGGTGAATATGTGAGGTCGAACCGTGATCTACGTAATTACACGTACACACACGCACACACACACACACACACACACACACACACACACACACACACACACACACACACACACACACACACACACACACACACACACACACACACACACACACACACACGCATACAAGCACACACACGCACACAAGCACACACACGCACAAGTACTCACACACACACAAGCACTCACACAGACACACATACACACACACACACGCACACACACACACACACACATACACACGCACACACATACACACACACATACACAACCACACACACACACACACACACACACACACACACACACACACACACACACACACACACACACACACACACACACACACACACACACACACACACACATATTTTTTCATATTTATCCCTTTCTTCTGTGAGCATTGGTTAAATCAATGGGAGCAATGTGTTGTATCGGACAATATTTCTTCAGGTATGAATTAGTGGAGGTACATATTTATTCTAATAAAAAAAATTGACTTCACACAATTTTGAAATTGTTCAGCTTACTAAAAAATCCTTACTAGTCACCCTTCTTTACGTGTTGATTTTTTTTTTTTTTTTTTTTTTTTTTTTTTTTAAATTATTATATTTTACTTAGTTTCCGTAACATTTAGTTCATGGAGGTACTGTTTCACTTTATTGTAAAGCAAATTAGTTTTCAGATATTTTCTTTTAGTTTGCCCGACCTGGCTGGAATAGTTCAATGTTTGGATCAATTGAAATATATTTATTTTTGTACCTAAATTCATTGTTATCATCATTTGATGGTTTAAATATTTTTCAACATTTTATTACGAGCAGATATTTTCCATTGGTATTTTTATCCAAAATCTTTCGTATTTGAGATATTTGGTATTTGAAGGGCTATACTATTTATAACCAGTAAATCTGAGTATTATAATGTTGATGTAGATATGAAATGTACATCGTACGAATTTCAATCACAATGAAAACATACATTGTGGTTACCCCTTAAAATTGTTATATTTTCTGTAAAAGCAATCTTTGGTAGTTTTCTTCAAAATCAAAGGGGTAACAATAATATATATTCCAACATCTCGATGACAGATTCAGAATTATTTATTGTAATGCAAATAATCCTCTCTTAAATATATCCTAAGTTGAAAAGCATTTTCTACTATAGTAGGTTATGGATTGCGCATTTTTGATCAAAATTAAGTCTTTAAGTGGTCTCAACTTGGGATAAAAACTGATCCTCTCTCCCCAGTTTTTGCTGCAGAGTTCGTTTTTTGCTCCACCGTGCCCAGCCCTAAATCTAACGGCAGATTTGAATTCCAGCAGAGATAGATATTGTGCATACATTAAGATTCCATTAGTTTTTTAATTGTGTATTTCCTTGGAATTAGATTTGATCAATTTGGTCGTTCTGAGAACGACGTACTCTTTTTGCACAAACACATGCGCAGGGACACGCACATAAATTGTGCACGTGTACACCTACACGTGGACATGTGGGCACTAAACATACGCATACGCGCACTAAATCACACACATACGTGCACACACACGCTTACACACACACTACACACTTCACCACAGCACACCACACACACACGCACGCGCGCGCGCACCTACACGCACACACACACACACACACACACACACACACACATACACAAGGGACTCCACGAGCATAGCTCCCCTTCCCGTAAAATACAACTAGGTAAATACACACTTACACGACTCGGTGGCGCGGTTGGTAGAGTCCCCGACTGTAACTACGGCGATCCGTGTTCGAATCCTGCCCAGGGCTGAAATAATTTTAGTATCGCTGCCTTTCGAGTCGTTACACCCGTTGGGGGTGTGTGTGCGTGTAAGGTCTCAGTATTACCCACAAATCGGTCATACGAGCTCTGAGCTCTTTTCCGGGAGGGAAATAGTTGTCGCTCACGACTCCAGCACGTGATCCAAAGACCAAGTGAGAGACGCACGCATGCACGCACGCACACACACACACACACACACACACACACACACACACACACACACACACACACACACACACACACACACACACACACACACACACACACACACACACACACCTTCATAATTGAAATGGTTCCAATAAAATAATTGTAATGATTGCAGTTAAAAAAATATTCATGAAAAGCAGTGAAGGGAGAGAAAATGATAACTTGGAGAATAAAATCACTGTTTTTACAAGGTGGGCATCGTACCAAGCACGTATAGATTATGCACAATTAAATCCATTAGATTATGCACAATTAAATCCATTTTTAGCTCAGACTGCATATAATCATAACACTGCTACTGAATTTTAACAGAGACATTAGGTATTAATACATGACCAGCCAGTTGAATACTACAGAGATGAATGAAATCATCTGGCGAGAACTCGGCTTAAAGGGGAAAGGACAACATGTTACAGAAGAGATTTATCGAGATAAGTGGGTGCCACAAAAATAAATGGAATCCAAGTGATGCCAGAGAGAATACATATACCATTGGCCATTTCCCCCTTACAAGGGAGGTAGCCGATTCGTATGGGGTTAGCAGGGAGAGAGAGAGAGAGAGAGAGAGAGAGAGTGAGTCAGTCTTGTTAGATATATATAAATTCTATCTAATAAGGTATTATGCCTGAATATGTTCAAAGGCAGGTTGGAGACAATGTAGTGTCATACTCAAAAGTTTAATAGTCGGTTTTCGATTCAACTATACATTTGCATCCTTAGGATTTTGTTGTATTGCTGCATTTTATTTATTTTTTCATAAATTGATTTGATTGCTGTACTGTATTCACATATCTACGAATATCCTGTTTGCTGTATAACGTCTTATCAACAAGGAACTATGTTTGATACTAAGTAAGGAGAGGTTTAGTTAAACGTATTTCAGCTAAAGTGAGGAGTGAGAGTTGGGAGGGTTAGGGGGAAGGGGCCGGAGATTGAGAAAGAGCATATACCTGTCATTAAGTAGCTTAGCTTAAGCGCGGTGTGTTTATATAACATGGTCAAGTGATTAAGTACTTATCAGCCGTTTTTTAAGTTTCTCCTGGTGACTTGGTACACCTTACCCAAGAAGATCTAATTAGATTGGCTACTTAGAGATTGGAGGGGCACGGAGGGAGGGTGGATGGGGTTAGAAGGCCGTGTGGGCTTACGTGAAGGTCGTTTGTGGATTAGGAAGAGGGTTAGAGGGCGCAGGAGGGTTAGGAAGGTAGATGGAGTAAGGTTTAGGAATGCTAGATGTAATTTTGATCCTCCGTCTTTGCCATTTTTTTTACCTCCTTTGTTTTATGTAATTTGCTTGTTATACATTTTTTTTTTGTAATGGTTAATTAATTAATCTTTACATTTATTTATTTAATTGTTCGTCATATATTTATTCAATATTGCTAATAATCATGACTAAATTATTTTATCAATATGTTTTATTTTTAGTTTAATTGTATTTACTTACCTTTATTTTCATTTTATTTTAGTCGTTCATTTATTTATTCATATATGTATTTTATTTTTACTGTATTGTATTTTATTTGTTTATTAACTTAGGTGTAGCGAACAAATTCCACAATGGATCCAGACTCACCAGCTTAAAGCGAGTTTCGCTCTTGAGGTGGATATATATCATCAGACGAAGACCAGAATAAAGGATATGGGGCCCGCCACATGTTCCGGGACTGGGGGCATAGCTGCCGGGAGGCGACTCCGGATTGTTTCTCCGGAAGGAGGTCTGGGTGACTAGGGCCCATTCTTGGAATTGGAATCGGAATGTTCTCCGTCCTTATTAACCTGTCCAGAGAGATCCTCTCCCGGCACTCGTTTACCTGCTTGGTTATGGATCTATTTATTCTTTTATGTATGTATGTATGCATTATTTATTTGTTTATTTACTTGCTCGTTTATTCGTCTGTTTATGGACCTGTGCGTTTTTGTTTCTATTAATTTCTTGGTTTATTTTGGTCTAATTCAGCTTTATATATTTTGTATGTTTTTATGTTTTTTTGCGCTCTTTGAAGTATGTAGCAAAAAAAAAAAATTGAACCATTATAAAAGCTCATGTTACCAAGGATTATATATATCTAGTTCCAACTGCTACGATACTGTTACCTGCACATAAATGCTTCTTCATGCTAATCGCCAGCTGATTTTATTCAACGAAGGCGGTGGAAGAGGGGAAGAGGAGGAGGTGGGGAGGGGGGCTGACGAACAGAGTCTTGGGTATTTAGCCAAGAGTATTTAGTTCCGTGTATTTTCTTCCTTGGAATTTTTGTTATAGATATTTTGTCCTGAAATTTTTAATCGGTGTATTTTGGTCCATGTGTCCTATTCCATATATTTTGTCCTAAGTACCCTCCAAGTATTTTGTCCCGAGTATTAATTTCCAAGTATTTTGCCCCGATGATCTTGTCCCAAGTATTTTGTTCTGGGCGTTCTGTTCTGAGTATGTTGTCCTTTTTATTTTGCCCCATTTTTTTTTCCGAGTGATTTGCCTCCAGGATTTTGTTACAGATATTTTGTCATGAAAAAATTCCCCCAAGTCTTTTGCTCCGAGTATTTTGCCCCGAACATTTTGTCCCAAATATTTTACTCAGGGCATTTTGTTCCGAACATTTTGCCCCGAGATTTTTGCCCCGATTTTTTCGAGTATTTTGCCACGAATATTTTATTATAAATATTTTGCCCTGAATTTTTCGTCCAGAATATTTTGTGCCGATTATTTATTTCGCCCCGAGTATCTTGTCCCAAGTATTTTGCTCCGAGTATTTTGTCCCTAGTATTTTGCCTAGAGTATTTTGTTTCTATCATTTCGCCCCGAGGATTTGGTTATATTTTGTCCTGACATTTTTGTCACGAGTATTTTCCTCCGAATATTTTGTCCCTAGTATTTTGCCTAGAGTATTTTGTTTCTATCATTTCGCCCCGAGGATTTGGTTATATTTTGTCCTGACATTTTTGTCACGAGTATTTTCCTCCGAATATTTTGTCCCTGAACTGAACAATGGTTGATCCAGAGATATCTGGTTAAGACCGGGAGTGGAGTGGTAAGGGGTTAGGGAGGGGTGGATGGTGGGTTTTGGGAGATTATGACTGGACAAGGCATTTCAATTTTAGTTGAACGTATTCACGCCCTACATAGTAGGGCACTAGTGCTCCAGTTTATTGTGTTTGATATTATTTTATTGTGTATTTCATTTATTTACTTTTGTACAATTAAATACATATTTTAGTTAAAAAACATATTGAGTAGTTATGCAGACACTATTATACTGCACTTTAGTAGATAACTTCTAGATATCTGATTATTTTTTCTGTTATTTTTTATTTGTATTCTTTTTTGTAAAGATGTTGCATTCCCCATCTCTCTCTCTCACCGTCTCCCTGGGTCCACCCTTGTGACTGAATGAAACTGACCGGGATTGGTGAGAATAGCGAGATCGGTTCAAGTCTGGAATTTGGTCTTATGTTTTTTGAGACTGGAAATCTGTCTCATTATCTTTCTTAGATCTCTTTCTTACTGTCTCGCTTTATCTCTCTTTCTGTCTCTTTCTGTGTGTGTGTGTGTGTGTGTTTGTCTCTGTCTATCTCCCTCCCTCTCTCTCCCTCTCCTTCTCCTTCTTCTCCCCACACTCCTCCCCCTTCTTCTCCAAGTTCTTGTCCTCCTCCTGCTCCCTCTCCTTCTCCCTCTCCCTCTCCCTCTCCCCTAACTCCCTTCAGCTCCTCTCCTCAGTTCTCCTTCTCCCTCCACACACCACCAGCAACCAGTTCAACTCTTTGGATGACCCTATCAGGTTCATTTGTCCGCAGCAGTTCCTGGAATTATAGTTCTGAGATACGGTCCAGTCCTAATCCTATGAAACCCGTTTCGCTACAGAGAGAGTGTCACGGTGATGAGTAAATGAGCTCACTGGCACTCAAGGGGTTAATTGTGGTAAGCAGGCGCTGCACTATTAAATCATTCGCCCACTCGATTCCTTGCCTGGCGAAGCTGCGCCAGAACGAAGAGAAGGAAATAATTTCCTAAGCTGAATAAAACTGATTGGCGTTGGAGCCCCCAAAAAATAATAATGTATAAATAGACAGGTGAATGTAACAAAAAAGTCACATTTGCGCGTGCAGTGTTAATCCAGGTACCTTAAACTAGACTTCGACACTTATTTAGGAGAAGCCCGTCCCTCTAAGCGGCTTAATATTGTTCACAGTCAGGTGGATCACGATCTTGTAGTTTAAAAAACTCAAGATGTCTGTGAGATTGATAAAAGACATATAATGATTAACCTATTTTTTTTAGGAATTCCTATTAGCAGAGTAATATCACCTGTTGTCAGACAAAATTATTTTTGTGTAAGAAATTATACTTAGGCAGAGTTATATTAGAAAAGGAAAGCTGTATTGGTCTCTAAGTTTAGATTCTTGAAATACACTCACCAAGAAAAAAAAAGTAAAAAACCTGGATCGAATTAAAATGAGACATTAAAAAAGTATTTGGTATTAGGAAACAGTTCTGCTATGGTGTAAATGGGTTCTATATCCTCCGGAGAGAGAGATAGAGATAGAGAAAGAAAGAGAATGATAAAGAGAGAGAGAGAGAGAGCAAAATAAAAGAAAGAACAACCCAGAAAATGCCCTCCTCCTCCTTTTTTTTTTCTTCTAAAAATACATATGAGGTCAAGACGTCTCTTGTCCTGAGGAACCCCATATAGCATAGCAGACGAAGTAACTGTCAGCGATACACTTTCGGCAGGCGGCGCGTGGGCAAGGAACGGGTTGTTGGCAGCCCAGGGTGTTGCTCCTGGTCGTCCTTGAAGGAGGAGGAGGAGGAGGGTCCGACCACCGGGGACACAACCGGTCCGTCGAGGGACAAAGACGAAGGGAGGGAAAAAATGATCGGGAACAAGAGCACCAGTTTCCAAGGCAACGCGTCAGGTGATAGTCGGGGCGGCTCGGCTCGAGAGGGCGGAAGGAGGAGGAAGAGGAGGATGAGGGGAGTGGATTGAGGGGAGAAGAGAAAGAGGAGTAAGTGGAAGAAAAAATGAAAAGAAGGAACAGAAAGACGAGAAGAAGAATAAGGAGGAAGAGGAAAAGAATAAGGAGGAGTAGAAGAATAAGGACATGAGAGAGGAAGAAAAGGAAGAGGAGGTGGAGGAGGAAGAGGAGGAGGTGGAGACCAAAGAGAAAGAGATGAATAAGTTGTATGAAGAGGAGAAGTATGAGGAGGAAAAGAATGAGGAAAAGATGAAAGAGGAAGAAGAGCAGGGAAATGAAAAATGAGGAGAACGAAGAAGAGTACAAGACAAAAAAGAGAGTGAAGGTGACGAAGAATAAGAGAGTAGGAGGACGAAGAGGAGGAAGAGGAGAAGGAGGAGGAGGAGGGGTAGAAGGGTACAAGGGGAGTATTTGTCTCCGATCCCGTGTATGGGATGGTCCGTGGGACGCTCTTGCAGCGACAGGTGCGCGCAGGGGACCTGAAGTCGGGGCGCGGAGTGAGCCGAGAGGGGATGCGAGGAGAGGGGGAGAGGGTCTGTTCTTTGAGGGGAGCTGGGTGAGATTTTTGGCGAGGACGGGGGTCGGGGGGGGGAGGGGAGGAGGAGGGGATTGAAGTAACTGGTTCGCAGTACCACGTGATGAGAGGATGAGCAGACGGGGCTAAAAAAAGGTGTAAGGGAAGGAGTGGAGGAGGTGGGGGAGTAGGTGGGATGGAGGTAGAGGTGGAGGAAGAGGAGGAGGTGGTAGGGAGGTAGAGGAGGAGGAGGAGGAGGAAGAGGAGGAGGTGGAAGGGAGGTGGAGGAGGTGGGAGGGGGAGGAGAGGTGGTAGGAAGGGGAGGAGGAGGGTTGTAGGAGATGCGCAGGAAGAGGAAGATGGGTAGAGGAATGTAGGGAACTGGAATGAAGAGGATTGCATGTGCAGTAGGCGGGAGATAGGAGGAGGAGGAAGAGGAGGAGGAGGAGGAGGAGGACCAGTGTGGAACTGGGAAGGAGGACAAAGAGGAGGGTCGGAGGTGTAAAGGAGGAGGAAGAGGGGAGAAGATAGGGAGGAAGAAGAGGACATGGAGGAAGAAGATAGAAAGGAAGAAAGAGGAGAGTTAAGAAGTGAGAAGGGAAGAGAATGAGAGGAGAAGAAAGGGAGAAAAGAAGAGGAGAGGAGAGAGAAAGGAGAAGGAAGGGGGAGGAGAAGAGGAGAGGAGTAGAGAGGGAGAGGAGAAGAAAGGGGGAGGAAAAGAGAGGGAGAGGAGAAGAAGGAAAGTAGAGACAGTATAGGAAATAAACTAGAAAGAAAATATAAATATATGAAAAGAGGGAGGAATGGGGAAGACCAATAAGGAAGGGAGGGAAGGAGATAAAAAGGAAGAAGGAGAGGTAGATGAATTCTGACAAAGAAAACGAGTAAGATATATTGCAAAGAAAATGGAATGAGAGTTCGTTAAAAAATGGAATCTTGGAAAAAAAAAAATAAGAGTAAAAAAGCGTATGTCAAGAGGTGCTTAGCCGCGGCCGAAGCTGCCACCTTTGCCCGATGTGTTAAGGCGACCAGGCAAGTTACCAGTAGCCGTTGGGAATCGAACCCGAATCACGCGGAGTGAGGCTGAAACCAAGGCGCCACACCGGAGTGATGAAGCTAATGAAGAAACCGAGGAAATGGAAAGAGAAATTATAAACTCGGTAATAGACAATTAGATGAATAAAATCTCCTGGCGACAGACAATATAGGGAGCGCTTTCTGGTGGCAGCAGATTATTTTATTTAACTGATTGGATGCGGTCATTCATTGCTATGACACGCACTGTAGGTTTTGTTCCTGGCGAAGACTACACTAAGCTGAAGAAATGCTAACACCATACTATAAGGGATATGGTTATTTTGTGCGCGCGCGTGCGTGCGTGCGTGCGTGCGTGTGTGTGTGTGTGTGTGTGTGTGTGTGTGTGTGTGTGTGGATGTATGTATGTATGTATGTGAAGGAAACCTTAGGCTAATTCTTTCGACGTGTTTTTAACCTTTTACCTTCATCGTTTTGTAGTCAGGCAAAAGTATTCACCTGAAGGAACCCCCACATCCGAAAAAGGAGGTGAGGAGGGGGTGAAAACACATCACGTTTGATTTCCGAAAATTTATAGTAAGACTGGGCCTCGAGAGGTTCTTCAATCTGAAGTGTCCTTCTTAGTAGCTGAGTCAAGTCATCTACCAGAACAGAAGCAAACAAGTGTGTACCAGCCTGGAAGCTGCGGCGGGGACACAAGATGGTGGATAAGTTGATGAAGTGGACCCAGAGACCTGACGTTCATCTATCCATCCATTTATCCATCCATCCATCTGGTTCGTCATCTAACATGGGCGGCTCCGAGATGACGATGACCTCTCGATGACCGGCGCTTACGCAACCACAACAGTCCTACGGCTTGCTCACTGTGTCTCAGTCTGTCTGTTCATCTGCCTGCCTGTCTGTTTGTCCGCCTGTCTGTATTACTGTTTCAGTCTATCTGCACCTATCTGTAACCGGCGTCGTGTATAGTGTATTATATATACATATGTATTGTATGCAACGTTCCCTCTAAGTTGTACGCATGTGCGCGCGCACATATGTTTTACAACTAGCGCACATAAAGAAAAAACGTGCGCACACGAAGGTTTTCAAATGAGTATTAAAATCCATTCAATAAAGAAGTTCCACCCAAACATCAGTTTATAAATTCTCAAAAATATGGTAACTTGCCAACCGTCAAACCAATAATTGCTTTGGTGGAAGTAATATGTAATACAAATTTACAAATTGTGCGTATTTGCTTAAATGATCATATGGTGACTCACATGGGTGCGCTCATATTTTTCAGAGAAGGCAAAGTTTGCACACAAGCAAATTTCTACGCACACTCACAGCAGAAAATTAGAGAGAACACTATGTATGTACTTATGTATGTACGTATGTATATGCGTACATGTACACACACAAAACACATACGCGCACACACACACACACACACACACACACACACACACACACACACACACACACACACACACACACACACACACACGGCTCGGCGGCGTAGTGGTGGTGTTCGCAACCGCTACTCCAGCGGTTCGAGTTCAAATCCCGCCCAGGGCTGAAATAATTTCAGTATCGCTGCTCTGCGAGCCGTTACTCCAACTCTTGTGGGCAGGGAGTTGGGTGTATGTGTGTGTGTGTGTAAGATCACAGTATTACCCATAGATCGGTCATATATGAGCTCTGAGCTCTCATCTGGGATGGTAATAGTTGTCGATCACGAGTCCATCGCGTGATCCAAAACCGTGGTAAATCACATACACACACGCGCGCGCGGACACACACACACACACACACGCGCGCGCGCGCGCATAAACATACATGTGCGCCCGCGCAGACACGTATTTTTGTAGTCCACTTAGTATAGCGCTCGAATCTTGATACATCACACCCAAAAAGGTGGCTGCAATGTAGATTTTCTCTCTGTTCATCTGTCTCTACACGTTCTCTTCCTCCATCTTCCTCCCTCTTCTGTTGTCCCTCTTTCTCTTCCTCCCTCTCCCTCCATCATCCTTCTTCTTCTTCCTGTCTCCTCTTCCCTCTTCCTCTTCTCCCGTGTATGGTTGGTAGATGGACTCAATTAGTTCCATCAGCTTTGACGTCACGATAAGAATACCAAGAAGAGAACAAGAGTCCATCGTATATGTATTTGTATATGAATATTTTCTTCAAGGATATGTGCGTGTTTTTGCACGGAGTATCTTGTATGCATACAGACACGTGTATGTGTATGTATAATTGATTGCCTAGGCAAATACTTAGACAAAGGACACGTAGTCGTAAGTGACAGCCGGCAGGTCGGTCCCCGTCTTCTATGTATTGTCCCCGTCATGTCTGTGAATCCTCTGACGTTAACAAATACTTGCACACGACACAAGCGACATCGAGGCTGTCACTTCGGCGGCGTCGTCCCAAAGAAGGGATCGAAGGCTCACCACCTTACTATGAGAACTATGGGTTTCTGGTCTCCGCGGCGAAAGGAGGGTGGCCGCGATTGCGGAACCGAACCGAAGGCGCGGGGACAGGTGACGTGGCAGATCGGCTCGGCCACGGAAGGAGCGGGAATTTTGCAATTACTGTAGATATATATACGCGGCCTTTCGCCGGGGGGAAATCGTTCAGTTCGGTAAAGTGAGGTGAAGTTAGGAATTATATTTAACGACGTTGTTTCAGGGTAAATTTTACGAGGAATTTAGTGAACGCGGTTTCAAAACCAAGTAACAAAATTATTTTCAGGTAACCCAGTAATAGTCATCAGTTGGTTTAGGTGAAATTGTTAGGTTACATTATACCATTCTCAAGGTTTAATTCTCAGAAGAAAATCCTTGGACACAGTTTGATTTTTATGAACAGTAGTGCACATGTGTGAAGTCACCTCCCTGTTTCTCTACAATTTAGAAAATTGCGACAGCTGGACAAAGAACTGTTTGCTCTGCGAACAAGGAGACTCTGCGGCGCCTGCCTGACTTTACAACTATAAACTAGGATCAGCAAGATAAAGATAGCTATTTTTGGCGGTTAGTGTGTGTGTGTGTGTGTGTGTGTGTGTGTGTGTGTGTGTGTGTGTGTGTGTGTGTGTGTGTGTGTGTGTGTGTGCCCATGTGTGTGTGATTCACCAAAACCTTGGATCACGTGTTGGACAAGTATTACCCTCTCGGATGAGAGCTCAGAGCTCCTATATGGCCTGATCTATGGGTAATGCAGTGACCATTACATACGCGCGCACGCACACACACACACACACACACACACACACACACACACACACACACACACACACACACACACACACACACACACACACACACACACACACACACACACACACACACACACACACACACACACACACACACATACACACACTCTTACACACACACAGACACACACACAGACACACACACAGACATGCATACACACAAACACACACACACACACACACACACACACACACACACACACACACACACACACACACACACACACACACACACACACAGACATGGATACACAGACACACACACAGACAGACACACACACACACACAGACAGACACACACACACACACACACACACACACACACACACACACACACACACACACACACACACACACACACACACACACACACACACACACACACACGTTCCTCTTTACATTTTTTCCAAGTGTGTACGTGTTTGGATTTAAAGGAGAATGTAAGCTGGTCTTGTCCTATCTCGCACATCTCTTCGCATATTCCATCTCTTCAACAATACTTGTTGCATCATTTTACTTGTTTAAGCTACAGTCATGACCAAAAGTTGTTGACCACCGTGTGGAATTTACCAGGAATGAATAAATTTTGTTCATAATTATTTGTTATAATGGTTATATACGGGGTTTTATGGTACAAGGGATTAATCGCATTAGGAGATAGGTTCTTGGAAATCTATTCAGTATATGTGGTGTAAATCACAGGCAGGTTCGAAACATGTGACCACAGTTGTACCTGCCGTGGTTAAAACTCGTCGTGACCACATCTGGTTATTTATTTCCAGGTTTTGCCCACAACCACGAGATAAAAGTCCTCCCAATAGACCCTGGACTCAGCTTCGGCAGTCAGCCGGTTTGGACATGACGGGAGCTTTTGGAGGGCTCAGGAGGCCTGGTGCCCCTTGTGTAGATTTTTTTTTTTTTTTTTTTTTTGAGGGGGGGTTGGGGGTTCGGGGGGATGGTACAATCCTGTTTGTTTATGGAGTGTTGCAGTTCTGTTCGTAGTTGTTGTTGTTTTTTCCCCCAAGGACGTTTCGATTTTGTGTATTATTTTTCTTTATTGAAGAGTTGACCTTTTTTAAAGATGTTTAGTTTTTTAGTTTTCTAGAATTTTATGAACTTATGTAATTGATTTATTCTTATATTATCAATTAATCAATTTATTTTCATATATGATTTATTTATTGATTCATCTATGTATTTTAAATATTGTAGATGCATTCTTTTATATATTTCTTGTAAATGTCTTCACAAGAACCCTGCTGTCTGGTTTGATAATAAAAGTGGCTTATATTGCAAGATTGGTGCAATTTAATTTATTTACCGATTTTTTTCGTAAGAATTGTTCAGTTATATTAAAGGTTGGGATTTTTCGTAAGGGTTGTGCATTTTTGTTTATTTTTATAGATACCCTTTTTCATAATGTTGGTGCTTCCTCAATTGGTTCCTCCAGTTATGTATATATATATATATATATATATATATATATATATATATATGTATATATATGTATATATATGTATATATATATATATATATATACTGTGTATATATATATATATATATATATATATACTGTATATATATATATATATATATATATATATATTCGTTACTTTAGTGAAGTTGTCAATTATTGTTTATTTTTCAATTAAGAATGTAAATTTCCCATTTTTTCTTTCCTATTTTGTTTTAGAATATTCTCATAAATTCACAAACGAGGGAGTGCCACGGTGATGAATAAAATCACCTGGTGGCAGCAAGAGGAAAAGGCACCACGGGACTCACCAAAAGGGGTTCCCGCAGTGGAATAAAATAGTTTTGGTGTTAGCCAGAATAATCTTTAAAGTAATAAGAATATTTTCGAAGATAAATTGAAATAGGCCGTGACTCCTGTTCGAGTGAGGGGGAGCTTGAGAATTCCAAATGTGAGAGGCTGGTACACTAGATCATTGCATGTTGAATGGTGAATGTTGGAATGGATGTGGTTGTGAATGTAGACTGAAAACAATGTAATCAGTCTGATGAGGTGATGGTATTAGGATGTTATTCTTCGTGAGATTTATTGTCCAGATTTCGGATTGGACTGTGGATACTGTGGATATGGTGGGTGTTATATGTCCTTGGGGACAATATTTCACCAAAGAAGTGGAGTTATTGAGGTTGTAAAGGAAATGAAAAAGGAAGATGGAAAAAAGGGAGAGAAGTAAAATTGATCAGGATTCTTTTCTGAGTTTGGACAAAAAACTATTTGCTCTGCGAACAAAGAGGTTCTGCGGCGCCTGCCTGACTTTACAACTATAAACTAGGACCAGCATTAAGCTTGTACTAACAGTATCCCATACGGGTCATTTTGTGTGGTACGATTGTCGTTTAGGTGACAAAATATATATCGACTTCCAATGCTCAAGTTTTGATGTGATTTGTAGTTCAGTGGTGATTTGTTTCTAGTTTTTTCTTAGTTTTAAAGGTGATGATAGACTACGTAAGGGATGGTTTCTTTTTAAATTTAAGTATAAAATTACGCACGTTTTCTTCCATAGGCTGTGGTCTTTGTCAGAAACCGGAGATATTGCACTTCTTATTTATTGATTCACTTGTTCATTTACTTGTTAATTTTCTCACTCTAAACTTGAGTCTTCTTGCGTTGTCTTTTGACAAGAACACAAACGATGATTTCAGCAAAGACGAGGAAACCTCGTCGGTAAATCCAGCAAACCGTGAAAGGCACAAAACAGACAGAGGTGCCACTTTCTAAAGTGAAGTTTCGTCCTTCGCCTAAGACCAACCGGAGGAACATTATCCGGGAGTTCACAGTCAAGGTCACTGCGACTTCGGGAAGACGCCAGACTGTTTCCAAGGAGACTCCAGCCTGGCTACGAGGAGGAAGATAGGGTCGCCTGTAGCAGGTGTCAACGTACCCGTGGATGTGCAGTGAAGACCGACTTCATTTGCTAACTCGTACATACCGGGACTGTATATATGCATAAGGTGGTGACCATACATATGCGTATAGTGGGGCTGTTAGTAGATTTTCGGGGAAAGAGGAAACGTAGGGTACGTTCGATTGGATATGTATGGTAGTGGACCTGGATGCTCTGGTAGTATAATGAGGCTCCCTCGGGATAATTTATTAAGAAGTGTGTGCTTTATGGCAGTATGATGAGTGCTATATATATATGGAGTGCCCAGCGTTTTTCTTACACGAAAGAAGGGGTTAGTGTCCCCTTTAGTGTGCATCTGTGTGTGTGTGTGTGTGTGTGTGTGTGTGTGTGTGTGTGTGTGTGTGTATGTGCGCGCGCGCACATACACAGCCGTTACTCCAAATCTCGTGGGCGGGAAGTTTGCTGTGTGTGTAAGGTTACAGCATTACCCATAGATCGGTCTTATATGAGCTCTGAGCTCTCATCCAGGAAGGTAATAGCTGTCAATCACGAGCCCAATACGTGATCTAAGACTATGATGAATCTCACAAATATACACACATACAGATACACACACACACAGACACACACACACACATACACACACGCGCACACACACACACACACACACACACACACACACACACACACACACACACACACACACACACACACACACACACACACACACACGAATAAGGTAAGACATAGTAACCCAAGTTACCCAACATCAACTCCTATTCTCTAAGTGTAGTGCTGGTGCAAGCCTTCCAGGAAAGAAACTGAATAAATCCAATGGTACGCTGAGATTTTCCTATATACTTTGATTCTAGTGTAAGATTGGGTAGTTGGCCAAATAGTCATTGAAATGGCAAATTTACTCGATGCATCTCGAATTCAGAACGATTTGGGTTAAATGAAGTGGGAAAACTGTATACAAGGGCGTTTTGTTTCTGTAAGACCTGGGTTTGTGAGTGTACGTATACAGTGTATATATATATATATATATATATATATATATATATATATATATATATATATATATATGCATATACAATGTGTGTATGTGTATGTATGTATGTTTTTAGAGCCCGTGCCGAATAAACGAAGATTCCTGAAAGTGATGGTTACTGTATTGGTGGTTCTAGAAAGGCTCAAACTCCCGAGCAAATTTTTTGTTTCCAAAGATGGTACGAGGGCCTATGCTCACCCCCCACCCCCCCAAAAAAATATATATATGAAATTTTTTAAGCATACACTATATATATATATATATATATATATATATGTATATATATGTATATATATAAAATTTAAATATACACAATATATATATATATATATATATATATATATATATACTATATATATATATATGAACATTTTTAAACATACACAATATATATATATAGATATATATATATATATATATATATATATATATATATATATATATATATATATTATTCATTCAAATATTGAAGAGATCTTTTACCCAAATTGTAATATCTTGGGAGAAAAGAATACAAAGTCGAACAAGTAGAGGTATTATTCGTTGATACACACGCATCTTTGTGTATAAATACTTTGAGGATATTGTATATTTCGTAAAGGGGTGAATTAAGGGAACTATGGCTGACAAGAGGATGGTTTTATTTCTTATTTTGGTTATTCATTTATTTTTATTTATCAAGTTATTATTACTTTATCAATTAATTTTCGTTTATTTATTCACTTTTACTTATTTTTAAATATTCATTTGTTCTTATTCCTACTAGCATTTGATATATTTATTTGTTATACCTATATATTTATATATATATATATATATATATATATATATATATGTATATTTTTCTTTTTATAGAAAAATGGCGATTTCAAAAGCGAGCAAATTGTTTCGCTTTTATATCACACCAGGATCTGTACAGGCATCTTTTTTATGTGGGAGGGAGGTTATCCTATCTAGCTAACTGACCAGTATCTGTTCTCCTAAAAGAAGTCCATAGCACGTTGAACTTGTTTCTGGTTAAAGCACAAGGTCTTTATGGTGCTTATCGTAAAGAATTATCATATACAAAGGCCTTAATCCCCCTTATAAGGGTGCGGGGCTTAGTGAAAGTATACTTCTTCTGACTCACCATGTGGGACACAAAAAAAAAAAAAAAAAAAAAGTAAATAAGATACAGTAAGAAGAGATCCGTATTCAACACACCCCACCCCCGTTTAGTCCTATTTAATGGCCTTTTAAGACGTTCAAGAAAATACTGAGGCTGTTTTCTTGTTACCAGGTGACTAGGAGAAATGAAGAGATGGAATAGTGCGGGCGGTAAAGGAGACAGTTAACGAGGATGATAGAAAGAAGCGACAGTAGAAATAAAAGAGTGATCAGCATTCCGATCTGAGTGAAGATTAGTCTCGATTCTTAAAAGAATATTGACTGACTCAGTTTCCGTGCCTTAAAGTAATTATTATGTCTTAGTTTTATTCAATTTTGATTTAATTGAATTTTATCATTGTTATTATTATCATTATTATCATTAAGTATATCATATATATATATATATATATATATATATATATATATATATATATATATATATATATATATATTTTTTTTTTTTTCATCCCGTTCGGGATCATGAATACGACCAGTAGAAATACTGCTCTTCTTTACTCGTTTCTGCCAGTGTTAATCTTTAGTTTAACTAACCTAGTTACCCCATCAGGACAAGCCGAGAATAACTTGGTCTACCTATATGGTAGCAAAGTGGTTACACGTATCAAGATTAAACCCCATCTATAGCGAAGGATATTTTTTTTTTTTTTTCAATTATTCTTAAGGTGCTCCCTCGTTAGCAAAGGTGTTGTGGCCAATGTTTTGTGGTTCTGCATTGCTTCTTTGAACTTTGAAGAACCTCTCGTGGATTGAGACCATCGTTGAACAGAACCCATTGTTCAGAACTAGTCACAGTATATATTAAACTCTGATCTATATCAAGCCCTGTTCACACTAGTGGTTTGAACCGCACGGAAACTGCGGCGAGACCGGATAGTCAGGGAAAAACTACACGGTTGTCTGTGAACGTCTCCATTTATTTATATTGTAATTAAATGGCCGCGGTTTCAACCCTCTATAGGGCTAGTATGAGTAGGGTCTAAGTAAAACGGCAATTCACTGTATAGATTGTATGGCCAACATCATGTTATTTATTTATTTATTTATTATTATCATTATTATTATTATTATTATTTTTTATTTAAGAGGATCTAACCTTGACCCGAACGGTGGTCTTGGTCCACGTCACTGAGCCAGTTATGGTTATGATAATGAACAGGAACTCTCCGGAGACGCTAAACGGCAAAGGGACCCAGTCACTGACCTCGTTAAGGAGGCGGATGTGAATTGCTTTGCATTACATCGGGTGGAGTCGTGTCTCGGACGATCTGCACATGGGACTCGAAAACCCGCTCAAACCCAGACACCCGCTGGTTTTGGGCTGCGACAAAAGATGATATCGGACCCGACCAGCCCACAAGGTCAGGGTCACGGTCAGCGTAGTGGCCCATCAAGTTGAGGAACTCTGGAGAAGTATGTACTTCGGAAATCTCAACTTCGGAACTTTGAATTTCGGGAAGACGAAGTTCGGAAATTCGAACTGGAAAAGGGAAGTTAAGAATTGATTCCATCTGGTTCAGGAACTCGGGAGAATTTCGAAAATCTTAATTTCAGGAAGACGAACTTCGGGAATTCGAACTGGAAATGCGAAATTAAAGAATTGAATCCATCTGGTTTAGGAACTCTGGAGAACTCTCTACTTCGGAACTCTGAAGTACGGGAAAAGGAACTTCGGGAATTCGAACTAGAAATACAAACTTAAAGAACTTATTCCATCTGGTTGGGGAACTCTGGAATATTTATTCAATGAGGTTGGGGAACTTTGGAGAATTCTTTACTTCGAAAATCTGAATTTCGGGAAGACGAACTCCGGAAATTTGAACTGGAAATGCAAATTTAAAGAAATCCAAACTTAGGAAACCCAAGAATCGGAAATCCGACATTTGCAATTGTGGAAAAAAGATCCGAAAAATAGAAATTTTGATAATAGAAATCCGAATTGTTGTTGTTGTTGTTATTATTATTATTGTTTTTATCATCATCATCATGGTCGTCGTAGAAGTAGTAGTAGTAGTAGTAGTAGTAGTAGTAGTAATAGTAATGTATTTACTTCTATATATTTTTTTTTATTTGGCTTGTTGAGTCTTCCACTTCGGACGCTGAGACTCCACTCGTTCCAGTCAATAAACCTGAAGAGCTCATCCACTCGTACATCCATCCATCCATCCACCCATCAATCCATCCAACCAACCACTGAATCTGACTTACGCTTATGTCCACATTAGCTCAAATGAAGGACAGCTGGTCAGGTTTGTCCTGTTATTGCTCATCTTCGATAATCTTCTTCATTTCTCTCTCTCTCTCTCTTTATGTGAGTGTGTATACGTGTGTGTGTGTGTGTGTGTGTGTGTGTGTGTGTGTGTGTGTGGTCTCATGTCCATACGTGCGTGTGCACATTTATGAATGCGTGCGCGCATGGATGTATACTTATGAGCATCGTCTTGGGTGCGGTTGACAACAATTTCAAGGTAGTGTGTACGTGTGCGCACGTACCTGCGCGTGTGTATGTATATATTGTTAGATGTGTACCACGTACACATGTGTATACTGTATATCTATCTATATATATACATGTATATATATATATATATATATATATATAGAAATCTATATATATAGACACACACACACACACACAAACATATATATATATATATATATATATATATATATATATATGTGTGTGTGTGTGTGTGTGTGTGTGTGTACGTGCGTGTGCGTATTCAGCACCATCATAGAGACCCATTTTTCTAACACTTCTGCAGCCAGTGGTGGAAAATTACCACCGCTACTACTAAATTAGTATTTACCATAAATCATTACAATAGTGCATTGCCAAACCTTCCACGACCAGAAATATCATGTAAGAACATAAGAATGGGTGAGACTGCAAGAGACCATAAGCCCTATACTAGTCATATTCATGTCCCTTACCAGCTGCCATCCCTATCCATAATTATCTTCTCTTAATACAACCAATAATTTCAGCGCTCACTCCACTGTTACTAAGTCTATTCCACTCGTCAACCACTCTCTTCGTAATTTATCTTGAGAGGAATGACATCTTTCGGCAAGATTGAAAACCGCTTCCATCTTAGCAGCTGTCTCTAGTGTCGCAGTTGTCATTTCTCCCCGAAGCTGTTCCTTTCAGCGTAGAAAGCTGCTTGTGTCTTGCAGAAACCTCCCACCCGTCTCCACCCATTACTTCACCCGAGGGTATATGTGCGTAGTAGGATACGCTTATTTAGAATCGAAGTTTGTAAATAAAGGAATCCAAATGTTTACTCGTGAAAGGGTTCAAGATAGGCAGTCTGGTAGCCCTTAGAGTGTTCAGACCACCTTCCCATCCACACCAAGGCCAGCGAGGTGTACTTGAACATAGGATTAGAATCTGTTGCACCAAAGCAATTTTTTATATGTAAAACACTTACAAGTGTAAGAATGAGAACACTTCTTACTATTATGAAACAAGGAGACGCCTTGCAACCAGGTACACAAACTCTTCGCTTTTATTATATATATATAATTGGAATAAAAAAAACCCTGTATTTTATTCAGGCGTGATAGCAGGTCCCGTGTCCTCTGTCCAGCTTTATGTAC
>NC_134804.1:41031129-41038629 GCF_046742065.1 Oratosquilla oratoria | reverse complement strand
GTAACGTTTACTTGATGAAAAATGGAACTGGGGAAATGGGAAACCTGTTTTGATACACACTGACACACATACATACAGACACACACACACACACACACACACACACACACACACACACACACACACACACACACACACACACATACACACACACATACGAGTCCAACACGTGATCCAAGACCATGGTGAATAACACACACACACACACACACACATTTCGTGGCGCAGTGGTTAGAGTTCCCGACTGCCACTACGGCGGTTCGAGTTCGAATCCCGCCCAGGGCTGAAATAATTTCAGTATCGCTGCGCTGTGAGTCGTTACTCCAATTCGTGGGCGGGGAGTTGGGTGTGTGTGTGCATGTAAGGTCACAGCATTACCCATAGATCGGTCATATATGAGCTCTGAGCTGTCATCCGGTGGATAGTAGCTGTCGATCACGAGTCCAACACGTAATCCAAGACCATGGTGAATTACACACACACTCGTCTTTGAAGTTGCCGTAGTACATCTGTACTTTTTCCATTTTGTCGTGATTTAGGGCTAGATTACCAATTTATTCTTTTGTGTTTAATTTTTATCAGAGGACTTGATGTCGCTATTTAAAATAACATTTCGGGAAGAAGGCGTAGCATCATCGTCAAGGATAATCTCTGTATTGACCTTGATGACGTCATGCGAACGACATGACGTCATGAAGTAGGAAATCTGTTAAGTATTTACTTTTGAAAAGGGCAATGAAAGATTATTACTGGGGAATACCCGGCCTCAAAAAAAGTAGTGCTTTTCGTGTAATAGCTATTAAGTGTGTAGTGTTTATTTATAACTTGTGTTAATAACAAGAATTTTTTTCAGTTGTGGTGTAGGTTCCAATATGGTCGAGTTTAATTTCCCCTATAGTTCATCTATAGTTTGTTCGATTTTAACATTTGGAGAATATTATTAAAACAAATATATCATTAATTTGGATTTTTATAGATCTTGTGACACTGATTTTGAAATTAGAATTATATTAGAAAATTGGTTTCTATACAACTCAAGTCGTCACGAAAAGGTATAGATTAGATTGATGACAACTCGATTAAATGATTAGACTATCTGATAAGAAAGTTATTAATTGAGATTGGTTTGCCCCCCCCCCTTCACTGACAAAGGGGGTCACCTTCAGATGAATACAATTGCATGAAAGTGATTAAGAATGAAATACAATTATCGTAATTTGATAATCTTCACTGGAATTTAGATAAGTTTTTTCAATAGTTTTCGTCACGTTTGAGTAGTTTTACGTAGGATGGCTGTGAAGTCAGTTTAGTTTAGGATCCTACCGCTGACTGAATGAAATTGATATTGGTATGAGCATTTTCCGAAAAGAAATAAGCTCGCTTGTATTTATGTATTATCATGCGCATTTCAGAGGCAGTTTTCTCTGTTGCAAGTCGTGTTAAATTGGACAGCAACTTCAGCAGTGTTAATAGTATTTTCAAAAATTTCAATCCTCATGCTTATGAAATGTAGAAGTTCTCTGTAAGTTTAGGGTATGAAACCAAACATTGGGGTGTCACACGCACACACACACACACACACACACACACACACACACACACACACACACACACACACACACACACACACACACACACACACACACACACACACACACACACACACACACACACACACACACACACACACACACACACACACACACACACACACACACACACACAAGTATATATATATATATATATATATATATATATGTATGTATGTACACGTATGTATATACATTATATGTTCTATCCATATAGATGTACGTATATATGTATACATATGTATATATATATATATATATATATATATATATATATATATATATATATGTATGTATATTTTAGACTTGAAACCCACTTTCGGAAAAGAAGGTACGAAAGGAGGGAGTTCCGTATATTTCGATCAATGTGATCCTCTTTTCCGAAAGTGTGTTTTAAGTCTAAATTTACTAATATGCTACAACATTACTTTGCTGTGATATGTATATGTAAATATATATATATATATATATATATATATATATATATATATATATATATATATATATATATATATATGACCCTGAGTGACGGAATGTTCCCCGTCATCTACCAATGTCCCTGCCCCTCTTTCATCTTAACAGTATTTAACTCTTAAATAAATCTTGTATCTTGTACTTTACTGAAGAGGGCTATAGCTATTAGCCGAAATATAAAAGTTTAACTTTCTTCTTAGTTTTCAATTTAATTTCGACTATGGGTTCTTCGTGTGTCTCACAAATGTGCTACATTTCGTTCCAGTGAGATAGATATTGTTACACAGACACTTATAAACATAAATTTTACTAAGCCTCATTAATCCATTCGGTTAGGTATAGAGGCAGTATAACCCCTCAGAGGATAGCCAGGTCCTGCAATGAGTAATTCAGACTCGCAATACACAATATGTGCGCGTGTGCGTGCGTTTGCATACGATTAACCCTAACCATGATTTGACTTTGAACTACAGTAGTAAACGAAATTTATTGAACACACAGGAATGTTGATATTCATTTGAACTGACTTTACGAATGTAGATAAACATATTTCTAGAAGGAGGTAGTTTAGTTGTTCTGAAATTTCAAGAGAAATTCTCTCTCACTGTCCTCTGCCCTGACACGGCCATGGCCTTTTCTTCCTCCTCTTTCACCTCTTCCTCCTCTTCCCGTTTGTCCTCCTGCTCCTTCACTTCCGCCTCCTCCTCCTCCTTCACCTACTACTCTAGGTCTTCCTCTTCCACCTCTCCAGCTCTTCCTCTTCCACTTCTTCCTTGTCTACATCTTCAGATCTTCCTCTTCCTCCTCTTCCTCGTCTTCCTACTCTTTCTCTTCATCCTCCTCTTCCTTCTCTTGCTCTTGCTCTTCATCATGCACCTTTTACTTCACATCCACCTCCCTCTTGTACTTCCTCCTCATCCTTCGCCTCCTCCTCCTCTTATTCCTCCTCCTTCCTCTTGTACTTCCTCTTCTTCTTCTTCTTCTTCTTCTTCTTCTTTTTCTTCTTCTTCTTCCTCCTCTTCCTCTTCTGCTTCCTCCTCCTCTCCCTCCTCCTCCTCCCTCCTCCACCACCTCCATCTCCACCTCTTCCACCACATCATCATTATGCTCCTTTTCCTCCTTCTACGTTTTCTCTCACTCCGAGTAAACCGCGATACACCAAAACCATTTTCCTCATCTCCTGCTCTGAAAAGGTGTTGGTTTCTTCAGGGGAACTCCACCTCGCAAATAAATGAACAAAGTCTTAGGTTTTCAATCCAGCGGTCGCGACCCAAGTGAGGGTCTCGGAAGGATCTGGTAAATATGATAAATAAATGTATATTTACATATACACAAACTCCGGTAGTGCATACCTCCTCATTTTGAGGTTGGGTCACATTGATAGAACTAGACAAAAATAAAGTTAAATACGACAATTAAATGTATAAATGAATAATTAAGTAAGTATATATAAGTAAATAAGTATATAACAACTGGTTCAAAAGGGCTGAGATAGGCTCCCAAAGAATGTGTACAGTATCGTGACGTCATGTCGTCATCTTGATGGCGTCATGTCGGGCGTGGCTTTCTTCTCGATGTCATTTGGATAGGTAACCTTGAGTTTCGCGTATTGCAGGGTGTAATGTAAACATTGCAATGCCCAGCGTGTATAATAAAGTAATTGCCACACGTGGCGTGATTTATTAATGTCAGTAGCTTCTGGACTGTATATTTATTCAAGAATTGTCAGTAGAATGGAATGCTACGCATGGTTGAACACATTGTGGTGGAAATCACTTCTGAGAATATATATTTAATTGAGAGATATAGCTTTGCTGCGAAAATATTTATAATCGAGTAGTTATTTTCCCAAGTGTGATCAGTGTTACAGTTGAAAAAGTATATTAAGTTTTTGTAATTCATAAATGGCGTGTATTCTACAAAATGAAAAAAACATTTGTTATAATTATGGCAGTTTAGAAATAAGTGGCTTTGACCTTGTGCGAGTGGTTACAAAGGAATTAGAAGAAAGATCGTTAATTTTGTTGCGAAATTCCCAAGTCAGAAGATTGAGATTAATTAGTAACCAACATCAAGATATTTTACTAATTGATATCATTACATTAGTCTTGTAATGGTCTCGACTTCAAACCCCCCTTCCGCTCTCTCTCTCTCTCTCTCTCTCTCTCTCTCTCTCTCTCTCTCTCTCTCTCTCTCTCTCTCTCTCTCTCTCTCTCTCTCTCTCTCTCTCTCTCTCTCTCTCTCTCTCTCTCTCTCTCTCTCTCTCTCTCTCTCTCTCTCTCTCTCTCTCTCTCTCTCTCTCTCTCTCTCTCTCTCTGTCTCTCTCCCCCTCTCTCCCTCCCTTCCCCGCTCTCTCTCCTACACCCTCCCTCCTACACCCTCCCTCTCCCCCCCCCTCTCTCTCTCTCTCTCTCTCTCTCTCTCTCTCTCTCTCTCTCTCTCTCTCTCTCTCTCTCTCTCTCTCTCTCTCTTCCACTCTCCCTCTCTCTTCCCCCCTCTCTCTCTCTCTCTCTCTTTCTCTTCATCCTCTCTCTCCCTTCTCCCTCTCTTCCTTCCCCCTCTCTCTTCACCTCTCTCTCTTCCCCACCTCTCTCTCATTTCCTCCTCTCCCTTCTCCTCTCTCTCTCTCTCTCTCTCTCTCTCTCTCTCTCTCTCTCTCTCTCTCTCTCTCTCTCTCTCTCTCTCTCTCTCTCTCTCTCTTCATCCTCTCTCTCCCTTCCCCCCTCTCTCCCTCCCCCCTCTCTCCCTCCCCCTCTCTCCCTTCCCCCTCTCTCTTCACCTCTCTCTCTCCCTCCCTCCCTCCCTCCCTCCCCCCAGGTATATTTTTTTCTTCTTTGCTTGAACCTCTGTCAATGTCGGTTATGTCGTTCGAAATTGTTGAGAGGATTTGCATGGGATTTTCATGTTTTTCTTTTCTCTTTCTTGGCGTTTGTCGCCGCCTTGGGCTGGTGGTCCATTAGCACTAGTGGGCTTCAAGGCGCAGCACCAGCTGCTGGGTAGTAAATTCTCACACTTCATACGACAATAAAAGTGAAAAAATCCAATGGAAAAATATTAATCAACGTAATGAAAAGTGAACGACTGGTAAACACCTGAGATATTCTGGGATGTTATTTTCATTTTGTTCTATTTCATCTTATTTTCTTTAACTCATCATCCTACTCCTACGAAGTGGGAAGTGAGAAACCCCTAGTGGGGCAAGTCGCTGGGTTTTTAGGCCGGTAATAGGTCGCCTCCCCGCCTGGCCAAATCTGTCGGTTCAGTTTGCAATACAAAGGATTACAAAGGATTACAAAGGCGGAGCATGCCGACAGGAGACCTTTTGATCCATATCTAGGTCGGATGAAAAAAAAAAAAAAAAAAAAAAAAAAATAAATTTATATATATATATATATATATATATATATATATATATACATACATATATATCATATTAATAATAAATTAAAACTATAATAATGTAAAAATAACAAATAAAATACATAAATAAATGCATAGGTATAGTTGAATAACAAACAAACAGGTAAATAGTAAATGATTATAAATTGACATAACTAATAATAAATGAAAATCAGACAGACAAATTATAACAAAACAAAAAACAAATAATATAACATAAATTATAATCATTACAGCATCTTACTTAGGTATTTATCTAAATTATTCTTAAAGCTTTGAACTGAACTACATTGCACTACCTGTGCAGGAAGTTTATTCCATTCATTAACTACACGGTTGGCAAAGTTGTTTCTACCTACTTCCAAATTGAATCTATTTCCGGACAGTTTGAGACCATTGTTTCTTGTCTGATTCTCATTCAATGTGAAAATTTGGTCACTTTTGATGTTGTCAATTCCCTTTAAAATCTTAAAGACCTGTATCAAGTCACCTTTGAGTCTACGCTTTTTTAGGGAAAACAGATTCATGTGCTTAAGTCGATTTTCGTATGATTTATTTTTGATATTTGGAATCAGTTTTGTGGCTCGCCGTTGTACTTTTTCCAGTCTGTCAATGTCTTTAATGAGATTCGGTGACCATACGGAAACAGCATATTCCAAATGTGGACGAACTAACGATTTATATAGCTTGTTAATGAGTGATGGACTTTTGAAATCAAAAGATCGCGCAATCAATCCCAGAATCTTATTTGCTTTCTCAGAGGCTGAAATACACTGCTTGGATGATTTGAGGTCGTTACTGATAATTACGCCGAGATCTTTTTCACTATCCACTTTTGTTAACGAATTTCCAAATAACTTGTAATCGTACTTACTGTTATTTTTACCTATGTGCATTACCTTGCATTTACTTGTGTTAAATTTCATTAGCCACTTTTCAGACCATTGCTGTAATTGATCTAAATCTTCTTGAATATGTAATTGGTTTGAGTGATCATTTGCCACTCCGCACAGTTTTGTATCATCAGCAAATTTGGAAACAGTAGATTTTAGTCCATGGTCTATATCATTTATATATACTATGAATAGAAGTGGCCCAAGAACGGAACCCTGAGGAACTCCACTTGCAACACTTTTCCATCCAGAAGTTTTTCCATTTAAAACAACTCTCTGTTTTCGACCTTTCAACCAATTACTAGTCCAACCTAATAGGCTACCACTTATTCCATGCAAAGCTAATTTAGTAAGTAGTCTTTCGTGTGGGACGGTATCAAAAGCTTTTGCAAAGTCTAGATATATTAAATCTATATTGTTTCTTTTGTCATAATTCGAGATGACTGTGTTGTAGAATTCAAGTAAGTCATGCAAGAACGTTTCCGTCTGAATTTATGCTGGCTATCATTTATCAAACGGTTACTTTCTAAATAGTATTCGATAGCGTCTCTGATGACAGTTTCTATAATTTTTCCTGCGATGGAAGTCAAGCTTATAGGCCTGTAGTTATTTGGTCTTTTTTTATCACCTTTTTTGAATATGGGAGTAACGTTAGCTAGCTTCCATTCTCTTGGGACATCTCCGTATATGATGGATTTCTTGAAAATAATTTCTAATGGAAGAACAATCTCATTTTTCATTTCCTTTAAGATTCTTGGATGCCAACCGTCAGGCCCTGGTGTTTTATTAACTTTGAGTTTGTCTATACACCTTTTAATTTTTTTCTTTTGTTATATTTACCGTAGTGAGTAAGTTTACCCCAGACTTTTCACAGGTTTCAGTTTGGAATTCACTTTGAGGTGTTTCGTTTACGAATACCGAGCTAAAATAATTGTTTAAGATATTACACATTCCTTCATTTGAATATTCAAGTTGACCGTCAGCAGATAATAGTGGACCAATGTGATTCCTAACAACCTTTTTATCTCTAATGTAACTATAGAATTCTTTGGGATTCTCTTTGGATTTATCAGCGATGTTCATTTCGTATTGTCGTTTTCTTTTTCTTATTGTCTTTTTTAAATCTCTCTGTATTGATACATAAC
>NC_134804.1:41008629-41026129 GCF_046742065.1 Oratosquilla oratoria | reverse complement strand
CATCTTATCCTTTTCTTTTATTATTTCTGTTTCTGATTCCTTTTCTTTCTTTCCTTTGATTCTTTCTCAAAATTATTTTCCTTCCCTTCAGTTTTAATCTTAATCCTTGTCACTTTCTTCCTCGTATTATTTTTTTTTCTAAATCTTTACTTCTCTCTTAACATTGCTCATTCACCTCATCTTGTCTCCCACTTTCGTCCTCCTCCTCCTCCTCCTCCTCCTCCTCCTCCTCCTCCTCCTCCTCCGTCTGCTTCTCCTACTTTTCCTCCTCCTTTTCCTACTCTTCCTTTTCCTCCTTTTCGTCTTCTTCATCCTTTTCCTCCTCTTCTTCATCCTCCTTTTTCTCTTTATCCTTTTCATACTCCTCCTCCTCTTTCTTTTCTTTCTCCTTCTCATAATCCTCTTCATCATCAACTATCCCGTCTTCCTTTTCTCCGGTCTCTTTTTTATCCTCTTCTTTCTCTTCTTTCTTTTCTTCCTCATCTTTCTCCCTCTCCTCCTCCCCCTCCTTGTCTCTCCTTTTCTCTCTACTTCTCCCCCTTCTCCTCCTCTTTCTCCTCCTACTCCCCTTCGTCCTCCTCCTCTTTCACGCCATCCTGTACACCCATCCATGTACTTACCTCAGGGAGGGTAGTGAGCTTGTTGCCCGCCAAAAAGAGTCCGCTAGGAAGAGTCCCAGAGAATGCTCCGGCGGACACCTCGGTGATCTGGCAGTGCTCCAGGTAGACGTAGAATGGCCTGCAGAGTAAAAGAAAGAAAGAATAAGTGTAGGGGCGTCGAGCTGGGTTAGAATTGCTATCACTGGAGATATCAGGTCGTGGCATCATAACAAGTCAAGAAGAGACCTTTTGGTATTACAGTTTTGACACAAACTACAGTTCTCACAACATCAATATTATTTTTTGTTGAGTGCGTGATATGTTTTTCTATGTAGTATTTAGCTTACAGTTAGGTAATTTTATTGAATAAAAAAAAAAGTCAAAGAATTTTAATTTTGTATAACGAAAAACACTGGGTAAAAAAAATTACCGCAAAAACTGGGGAATATTGGAACTACTAGTTGAGGGATTAATATCTTAGGATCTTTGGTGTATGTTGGCATATGCGACAAGTGACTATATGCTTTATTATTACATGCTTAAAGGCCTTTCTCCACTTTAAAAAGGGTAGCTAAGTCAAAGCGCACACCCACAATATAAATAAGCAGACCACACTGAATCCACCCTCCCATCTCCAGGATCTAATGGGTTGTCCTGACTCCTGGCACATTGCCTGGAACAGTGCAGTTCAGCAAGGCACAGGTTTTCCTCTGTAAGGGTTGATTCACACTATCGGTCCGGTCGCGCTCCACTCTCGCTCCGCTCCGGTTCTGAGGTATTCAGAAGGCCCGACGCTCGGAGTTAGTGTACTTCCATACCCCCACACCCTCACCCACACACACCACTTCACTGTATGGCGACCCCTTCCCCACCCCGTCCTTACCTATTCAAAATGAATTAGGAATCGGATGAGATCATCCTTCAGGGCCGTGTCATCCATACATTCATCCATTCATCCATTCACCTCTATCTTTTGCACTCTCTCTTCTCTGCTTGACATACATTCCACGTGCTTCCATAGTTCGCCACACCCCATTCATCCATCTCTTGGTCTTCCTCTCAAACATTTTAGAAAATTTTCATTTTCCGTGTGTGCTTATTTGTTGTGTACTTGAGAGAAGAGAAAAGGAGAGAGGGAGAGGAGGAAGAAGAGAGAAGGAACTTGTTTGTATTGGTGTCTGTGTACATCTGACCGTTTCTTCCAGATTACGTGGTTCTTCATAGGATCTGTGGCTTGTATTTTTATGGAATATTTAAAGATGGTTGTATGTTGAAAATATGTATCGTAGGTGAGTAGTCGTGCGTTTGTCTGTGCGCGCGCGCGCGCGCGTGTGTGTGATTTATGATTTTTGAAACTATTGCAGACAACAAAACATGGCCCATGATATGTCAAAACATACAAAAATATCCCTTATTTTTTTAGCGTATTTTCTATAAAAATAGAGAACTAATCTATATAGAATATTGGCTGTATTAGAGCCTTTATAATTAGGAGTATATATACATTGGTTTGGTACACGGTGGGTCAGCTTTGGGTGTCCACGTTAGTGCGTTTAACCCACGCGCTTGTGTACGTGTGAGAAAACCCCACGTCCTCCAAGGTTGAAGGTCCAAAGGTTGAGAGCGAAGTGTCACCTCAAGGAGGAGGAGGAGGAGGAGGAGGATAGGAGGAGGAGGAGGAGGAGGAGGAGGAGGAGGAGGTGTGTGTGTGCATTGCAGCACTCCGATCCAGGAAGCACCCCCAGGTGTCAAGGTTTGGGTCGGAACGCTTTTACGCCCGCGATGGGCGTAATGCGAAGAATTTCCCGGTTTGGTGAAGACGGGGATGGGCGTGGGTGCGGCTCAAGACGCCCTTTTCGTCTCGCTTAGCGGAAATTTTGATTTATTTCTTTACTATTATCATTATTACTATCATTATTATTCCCACCGGGAATAAAAAAAAATTGATGTTTGGAGGGAAGGGCTCCTCTGCATATGTTTTTTATCTCTTTTTTAATGAATTTCTGGGATATGCTGGATTCTTTTTATGTCCGTATATGTACCTCAAAGTTGCATTTGGTTCAAGGTTTGTCAGGATGACAGATATCGGAATCAAACCATTTATGTAATGATATAAAGAGGAATTGTATACTTTATAGGATGTAAAGAATGTGCGCAATGCATATTTGGGTCGGTGCGCGTGATCGATGAATTATCCGCCCGTGTTCCTGAGTTCTATGAATTGCTGTTGTTGCAGACTGTGCGGAAGGGGATCACCTCGTTTTATTTTTACGTCTTTATTAGACGTTAACGGGCCGTACGGTTCCTGAAGAAGGCGCACACGCCTCGATGTTCGGCCTGGGAATCTCTTATAAGAACTTTATGATTGTAGAGCAAGTTGTGCATATAGTGAGGGAAGGTAATCTTGGTCTTAACGACTGAGTAATGTAATTGTGATTTAGTGGAGAGAGAGAGAGAGAGAGAGAGAGAGAGAGAGAGAGAGAGAGAGAGAGAGAGAGAGAGAGAGAGAGAGAGAGAGAGAAAGTGAGTGTGTCTGTTTTTGTGTTTGTGCGTTTCAGGAGCAGCCACAAATAAATTAAAACTGATTGAAAGCAACCAGACAATACTTGTAAGTCGGCTTCGACAGGGAAAAAACATTAATCCTTTGATTGTTTGAGGTTTTGCTAAACTGAATAAAATCGACTGATGGCAGCCAGAACATATCTAAGTCGTCCTCAGTAGTCAAAGAGTGAAACTTCAGATAAATGCTCCGCTCCCAGTTGCCTTCCTACGTTCATTATGAAAACCTCTCTCCACTGTATGACGCCATTGCGTAATAGAAAAAAAAATGCTCCTCTGAGTGACATATCGTTTACTTCTTCATGGGTCCTTGAGAGGTCCGTATGTATCTAAGAATTTGTAGGCCAATAACCAGGAATGTTTACTGGATAATCGACGATTTTATTCAATTGAAGAGGTCTCAAAGAATTAAGTATTACATAAAAGTAGTTTTATGTTTTATGTTTACATAAAACATAAAAGTACTACATAAAAGTAGTTTTATGTTTTATGTTTTATGTTCTTATGTTATCTTCCGGAAGATGATGAACAGAACTACATAAGTGAGGGATCATTGAGCAGATGGGCTGGGGACAAATTATTTAACTGTATATTTTTGTACGTAAAAATTAATAGTATATGGAGGCGAGACGACAGTGAAACTTGAAGTCTAGAGTATGGAATTTTATTGAGGACCTGTCATTTCGACCCCTTGGGCCTTTTTCAGTGAACTGAAACAGGTCGAAACGTTTGTTTCGAAATGGATGTCTATACTCTAGTTTTAGTGTTTCACTGCCACCCCATCTCTATATTTGTAGATTTTTCTTTATGTTCTACGGCTCTCATGCTTCTAGATGTGCTCTATTTTGGCTCCTTGGTTAAGGAAATCTAGTTATATCTAGAACATGTTTTGCGTAATTACTAGATGAGTGTAGGAATATAAAATTTTACATTTTATGGATCTGTCCAACTTCAAGAGGGGAAAAACGGGTTTGACTGTTTCATTACTTGAACACAGGTTCTGAACAACTGCAGGCAGACATGTTTTTCGTCTATTACCGGGTTCGAATCCAGTAGCTACCGGTAAATACTACTTGCCCTGGTACTTCGAACTCATAGGAAAAAGGTGACGGCCTCGGTCAACACTAAGCCCCTCCTGGCGTAAGATTTTCACTTGGAAACAAAACTGTGCCACCCCCGCCACCCGGTTGCCGCTAGAGCCGCGCGTTAGTCTGCCATTTTGGAAAACAAAATGGAGGCATTGACCCAAGTGCGAGACCGAGCGTTCTCGTGAAAAAAATTATCAACTCACTTTGAGGTAGAAGCGGCAAACCAGTTGTCCTGGATGGCGGTGAGAGGGTTTCGGTTGAGGTCCACCTTGGCTAGGCGAGGGACGTCCTTGAAGGCGTTGGGCGTAATGGTCGCGATCTTGCCTCCTTCCAGTTCAATCTGCAAAAGGGCAAAAGTCGAGGGTGAGAGAGTGAATCAGTGGTGCACCGGATGTACCCCTTAGATTGAATAAAATCGTTTGGTG
This sequence comes from Oratosquilla oratoria, assembly GCF_046742065.1. Classification (NCBI taxonomy): domain Eukaryota; kingdom Metazoa; phylum Arthropoda; class Malacostraca; order Stomatopoda; family Squillidae; genus Oratosquilla; species Oratosquilla oratoria. The sequence continues at coordinate 41,021,458 of NC_134804.1, read as the reverse complement.
TTACCCAAAAGAAGGTCTTTAAAGGTGATACAAGGGTATGCAGGGTTAATCAGGATTGGTTTTCAACCCGCCAGTTCCCAGAAGTTTATTTGAACCTGAATTAAAGCGTCTGCTGTTAGCCAGAACAAAATATTTGAAGGATACACTGGTCCTCGAAACTGTTCTTGAAACCCCCAAAACAGGTGGGTCTCCCAAGATGAATAAGATATATTGCTGTTAACCAGAATGAAATCTTTAAATGAACCACATATCATGGAAGGATCCCCCCCCCTCTTTAGCCCATAGGGGATTGCAAGAGCTGAAATAGATAGTCTGGCGACAGCAAGTACAGTACTTACAGACCTACTTCCCAGTAGAACAGAGTTTCTTTGTATTTCCCGACCTCGGCACCCCCTGTAATCAGGTCTAGGTAGTGTAGCAATCCCTATACATATGGTTACAAAGACTGAAGCTGCTACTTTACAGCAAGAAGCGGAGCAAACCCGCGATAGCAGGGAAGGTACTCCCCATAGTTGAATAGAATCGTCTTTTCGGTAGACAATTTCACGAACTAAGGAAAAGAGCACTGTTGTCTTTTATAGATTCACATCATAAAATAATTTCTTCTGGTCAATATTGTATTGTTTAGTTTACCGGGTAACTTGGACCTCAGCTATTCCTAACCTAACCTAACCCAACCTATCTTAACCTAAACTAACTTAACCTAACCTAACCAAATTAACCTAACCTAAGATAACCAAGGTTGCCTAACCTAAATAAGGAACCGTCCTGCAACAAGAATAATCATGTCCGGCTGTCCAGAGTACAAACCTTCCCTGAAATGTCAATGAGGCTTGGCTCGCATCAACCTTGCGTTGAGGGACACCGGACTCTTTAGATCTAGATGTGTAAGTCTAGAATAACTAGATTATGCATGACCGCGAATGCTGTATAAGACAGATGAGGTCAGGATTCTGACTAGTGTAGTCTTGTTCCTGAAGAGGTCTTGGTGTGTTTTGTAGCTGTATAGGAACTGTGTACTAGTAGAAATTTGTTGGATAATATATTATCTTTTAGTGGAAAAGTTGATTGAATGGTAATGTGTGCGGAGGCGCACACTTCAGCCTTTATATACATATATATATATATATATATATATATATATATATATATATATATATATATATATATATATATATATATATATATATATAATTATTATTATATTATTATTATTATATTATTATTATTATTTTTTTTTTTTTACCAATATTTTATATTTACTACTGAAGATACTCAATTTATTTTAACTTTGTTATAATTACAATAGACTGGTTATAGGTATATATGCATAATATTGGAACTGAAAACTTATTTGGTAAGAAAAACTTATGAAATAAAGAGGCAAAATATGTGGTAAATCACAACTTTATGCTGGAACACTGACATGGCACAGCATTAACAGGTGGCTAAGTTCCAACTGAGTGTTGATATTATGTACTGAGAGTGAAGGGGGTAGATGTCACATTGGCCAACATATACTACTCACTTGTTATTTCCACCATGTGAATAATTTATTGACAATTTCTTGTTTGACTAAAACTGTCTGGTCACAGTAACTTGTGTTTTATGGGTATGTTAGTGCTACATTATTATAGTTTTTATTTATTATTTTATTATTATTATGATTTTTTTCGCATCCGACCTAGATATGGACCAAAAGGTCTCCTGTCGGCATGCTCCGCCTTTGTAATCCTTTGTAATATACAGGGATGAAGAGAGACACAGACAGACAGTGGATGTGCGTCCGTATTTGTGTGTGTGTGTGTGTTTGTGTGTGTGTGTGTGTGTTTGTGTGTGTGTGTGTGTGTGTGTGTGTGTGTGTGTGTGTGTGTGTGTGTGTGTGTGTGTGTGTGTGTGTGTGTGTGTGTGCTAGCGCATGTTTATTTCCTCGTATTTGTGGGCGTGTTCGTGTAAGCATCCCGGCGTTGCGTGCACGTACATATATGTACACTCCTTTAATTTTCCTGCTACACGGGGGAGGGGGAAGGGGGGAAGGGGGGAAGGGTTAGCTTCACCAGCGCTTCCCCGGAGATGCCTGAAGCCCTCAGGCTTGAGACGGGGTCCTTCGGGGGGCTTCCTAAAGGTCAGACCATCAAATCGAAACGGAGAAGGACACACACAAAAGATTTCACCTTCATCGACACGGTGCTGTTCTTAATGCATGTTGTTGTTGTATTTGTTCAAACCAAAGCTAGGTTGTTTTTATTCACGTAAGAGATGGATCTTGGAATAAAGGAGCTCCTGGTTCATTGAAGTCCTTGTTAAATCCTAATAGAATGACTTTGTGTTGAACAAAATAGGAATATCCAAATTAACTTCGCCCTCGTTGGCTTTTGTAACTGAAAAGGGACTCGCTTACTGCATTTGTCATAAGGACGCACGTGCGCACACACACACACACACACACGCGCGCGCGCGCGCGCGCTCACGCACACGCATTTGTTAGAATAAAGAAAAGTGCACCCGGTATAGTAGATAAAAAATAAACAAATAGGTAAACGAATGAATAGATTAATAAATAATTAAACTAATTAATAACTGAATGAATGAATAAATAAATGATGACCTGTGCAGTCCAGTTCCAGAACGAATAAGAGAAGATTACCCTAATTAAAATTCATTGCCGAGAGCAACAGAGTATTATTGTTTTAGATGATTATGGTGATGAAGGTAACGCCTTGATACGATTGAAGTACACATGTATAACATTATTGAGGACTTTGCCTCGATGTAGTATTATATTCACAGCACGTGAGTATTTACTTGCAACGGTGTTTTTGGTGGTCGGAAATGTTATTACCTGTTTTTTATTGCTTGTAATTCAAGAGTCTCTGGAAAAAAATGCACGGAAATTACTTCGAATCGGGGAAATTGGTTATTTTTATGTTTAATAATCTCGAAGAAATTTATGATTATCCATTCCAAGCTTCACATTCATTGTATGCATATATATGTTTATATATATATATATATATATATATATATATATATACACGTTATGTATGTGTATGTGCGTGTGTGGGTATGTGTGCGTGCGTGTGTGTGTATGTGTGCGTATGTGTATGTAAATGCATGTGTGTGTGTGTGTAAATGTATTACACACGCAAATAGCCTAGTTTTAAATTGACACATTATTAAAAAAAATCTGTATAATAAAATTTCGCGCTCCCCACTCCTCACCTTCCACTGTTTCAAGAACCTCCATGTCTTCACGTCCACACAAGGAAACCCGTGGCCAGAGAAAAAGAGAAGAAAAAAGAGAAAAAGAGGAACGTGTGTACGAAAAGGAAATCAAAGTTCAGTCGGGTGTAAAATCAGAGACATAAGAATAGATTTCAATAGCTTAAATACGGTGACGCCTTTCCTCCCTCCCATCCCTGCCTTCCAGATTCTACTCAGTAATATCCTTTTTCAGCCAGAAGAATATCTCTAGGGCTAGCAGTGTGGCAGTGGTGTTAACCAAGCTCGTCTTAATATCTTTTAATGTGGTTAAGACTTCTTCGGGTTTAGGAAGACGTCTAAGTATGATTTCTTGAAAGACGGAACCGAAATGAAGGGGACGAAGACCGAGACGGCGGGTGAAAATTTGCCTAAGAGTTCTTCGGCTTCCAGACGAATAAATCAAACAAGTTTTGTGGAGATCTATTAAAGTGGCGCTGCTGGAAATTACATTCTTTTTTATAAATTTTGTTTTTAAGCCATTACAGTGGCGCTCCTTTTTTTTTTAAGTAATCGCCTTTTACAGATGGTGTTATTTACCTTTTATTTGGTATTCTATATATTTTTTTCCATTTTATTGTTTTAAATTTTGGTATTGTGCCCCTTGCTTTTTAATAACTTCCCTTCTGTTTAGATGTATTTATCTTCTGTTTTGTGTTATTTAGGCTTTTATGGTTATTACATAGCTTTTATTTGATTTATATTTTATTCCTATTCAGTGTTATTTGGGTCCTATTTGAAGTTATTTACCTTCTTATTTGGTGGTATATACCATTCCTCTTGAAGTCAATGTAGTATTTGCTGTTTTGTTTTTACTTGATGTTATCTAGCTTCTTGTTTGGTATTATTCAGGTTGTTTCCCTTGCTATGTAATATTGTCTTATTTATCGTACTGTTGTTTTGTTTAGTTTCCTGTTTGTTGTCGACCTCTATTGTTTATTTGTTTTATTACTTGTTTTTCTCTTTAGTGTTTTAGCACGTAGAACCTTCCAGTTATGATAGAAAATTCTCGATTTTTTTTTTCGTTTTTATTATTTTTCTTTAAAACTAAACGCTGCTGAGTTATATGGTTATATGACATTAGCCAGACTAAGATAATTTATTCAATTAATTAGTTTATTTATTCATTTGTTCATTTATTTATTCATTTTATTTGTTTTTTATTTATTTTCATATTTATTTATTTACACATTTATTAATTTATTTTTTATTTGTTTATTTATTTTTATGTACTTATATATGTATCTATTTATTCATTTACTTGTTTAGCTATTTATTTATCTATCTATTTGTTATTACCGTTCGGGACCAGAGGTTCTTCTAAGGTGAATAAAAGTGTCTGTCTGGAAGCCCGCACGCAACTCCCATTTCTTTATGCGACCTCCAGCAACTACTTTGTCTTATAGCGAGAGCATTTTGCATTTTTCTTTGTGTATTTTTCTTCGCCTTTTTTCCGGGTCATTTGCGGCTCCAAATAATCACCCACGTGTCGTTTACAGACAATATCTGTCACCAGTCTGTGATTACGGATAATTTTTGAAGAAGTTAAACGCACCTTTTATTTGTCTGTGCTCAGCCCACCCCCAAGTCTTACGGAGGTGATTGGGTTTGTGTGTGTGTGTGTGTGTGTGTGTGTGTGTGTGTGTGTGTGTGTGTGTGTGTGTGTGTGTGTGTGTGTGTGTGTGTGTGTGTGTGTGTGTGCGCGTGCGTGCGTGCGCGCTTGATGGTGCCAAACCACGCCCACGTTTTCCCTTTTGACAACTTTGCTCGTTACTATGGCAACGAAAACCGGCTCTTAACCCCTTCAACACGGTGATGCATATTTTGAATTTGGTTTTGATTAATACCAAAAGGTTTTATTCAGTTGGGATTAGTGAGGGTCCAAACGGGGTCTCCATAGATCCAAAGCTCCGTTTTGGTCCAAGGCCGATCAAAATCATCAGTCATCAATTAGAACCAACAGGTAATGGGTATGGTACCGTGTTAAAGGAAAGTAGCGGGTTTGGTCTGGATTGGCAATAGTTGCTAAGGCTCAACAATGGAAGATGTTATCTGCTTCAGAGCAACTGGTCTGCGATGGAGTTAAGGTTAGGTTAGGACATATGCAAGAGAAGGCTCATATAATGAACTTTGGTCATTTGGAACATGTTTGAATAAAAACATAGGGTGAAAACCCCGCCAGTGCATTAATGCACCCTTCTGATGATGTCCCAGGCAACATATGTATGTATATATATATATATATATATATATATATATATATATATATACATATATACATATACACATATATATATACATATATATATATATGTATACATATATATATATATATATATATATATATATATATACACACACATATATTACAACTGTCACATTGAGATTGAAATAAGACAAAGGGAAGAACCCTAACGTAGGTCTTAGATGGTTATACAATCGAGTTATGAAGTCTTTACACATAATGACATCATGTGCAACAAAGGCGCTCCCAGTAAAGAATCTGTTGGGTGTTTTCTGATAAGCTCATGGTCTATATATAAGGAGCCATGAGCACACAGTACTTTCCAGTGCCATGCTCCGCTGTATAGCTTATGTCGTTTAAGGTCGCTAGGTAATTATATTGCATATGTAAGGGCAAACCGTTCCAACTCCGCCCTTTGTATGTTTGATCAAATCTTCTGTTTCTTGCTACGGCCTTATCTGTAACACGCGCCACGGCATTGGCGCGGTCACGAGGGATGATTTTCTGTGAAACAATTAAGGTTTCGTGTCTGAAAAGAAATATGAGGCTGTCTATCACCTGAATTGTGTTACGCTCGTGTATGCCATCACGGGAGCCATGTGATAGGAAAAGAACGTGATGTAACGCTTAATCGCTGTTTGATCGATCACCGCGTACCTTGATCGATCATTCGTGTCCAAAATAGACGGCTTTTATTGATTATGTTTGAGCTAAATTTGAATTTATTCTGAAGGGGTTACAACTTTCTGGGTAATTCTTTTAAATTGGTAAACTTAATTAAAGACTGTTAGTTTGCATTGGGGTGCTTTTTACAAGAAGTTCCAGAGATTCAAGAATTAATGATTATTTGGATTAACACTTTCAACCTTAAAAGGGTACCACATCGTTAATTAGAATGAAATGAGTAGGTGATTAACCTCCCTCTAACAAGCAATTCTTGCTGACACTGGAAGGTTTTAGTCAACCGAAGGGCAGTCAGGGACACTGAAGGATCGTCCCCTTCAGCACGATGTCTCTCGCCCTTCACTGAATTGAAGTCTTCAGACGAAGGGAGTGGGCGGAGGGTCAGGTTCCCCCTTCACGCCCTGGACGTCTCCTGGGAGACAACCCGGCGTCATGTTCCCCGTCAACCAAAGGGGGGCTGAATGTCCATCTCGCTCCACTTCAGCCCCAGAACGGGACACCAGAACCGGGGACAACCAGCTCGTCTTCATTTGGGCGACGTCGACCCCAGCAACAACACCCCCATCCCTCTCTCTCCCCCCCTCCCCCCTCTCCCCACACACACTCATCTCCTGTAGATTCTCGGGACCCGGCAACAGGAACAGTCGAGAAATTAAATTCTTCGACTCTTCGAAGTGTGGTTGCTCAGGAGATGGGTCTTCGAGATGCTGCACATTCTTGAAAGACCAAAGACAAATGTAAATCAGTCTCGTTGTTCTTTCATGCACGACTGAGATCTTCTCTCTGCTTTGTTGTCGCAAGTCACTACTGGGTAGATAGTTTCGTGAAATTGTCTATTAGGAAAAGCGTCATGTGAAGACGAAATCTTTGTTGGTACAACATTTCGCTTGTTCGAGCCTTATCAAAATGATGATGAACTTACGCCAGGAGACGCGTAATCTCCCCCGAAGCAGTTACCTTTGCCCCATGCGCTTCTTGGACTGTTGGAGCAGGTAACAGTCGCTACTGGGAATCGGAGAGGAGTGCGAGATTCGAACGCACAGCTAAGCGAATGCTAGACCAGCACACTTCCGATTCCTATGGAAACACTGCGCCAATAAATCGCACGTGCGCTGGTGGCGTAATCGGAAGCGTGCTGGTCATGTAGCCACTTAGTTGTGGGTTCCAATCCCGCACTCCACTCCGATTCCCAACAATGACTGTTACCTGCTCCAACAGTTCTTAAAGTGCACAGGGCAAAGGGGACGGCTTTAGCAGCAGCTACTCAGCGTCTCCTGGAGTAGGGTTCTCACCTTCTTCACCTTCTTCTCGTCAGTTGTCTTTCTCTTTCAACTTTCCTATTCTTCAGTCGTCCGAGACTAGGTTGTTCGGGTGTGTTGCGTTCGGATGATGTCTTTTCAACCCAGAAGCCTAAATTGGCTGTACTAGATTCGGGGGTGTAATGTAGTCTGTTGAAATATTTCCCTAACCTTGTCTGGGATCCTCGGGTCCGGTAATAGGCTTTCCATCTCTCAAGGAAACATTTTTCGAAAAGCCCGTTACTCCAATAACTGTCCCCGATTCCGGTAATAGACTCCCGAACCGCAAACTTTTTCGAAAACTACAGAAGGAGAAGATGACACAAGTATCGCCGAAGCATCACATTCCGGACGGAACAGCAGTCCCACACCCAGCAACAGTCGCCGGACCCAAGAACGAGTTCCGGGCCATGCGAAAGACCGGAACCGGGAGAAGAAGCCACGACAGCTAACGGTTTCCAAACCCGTCCGGAGTTTCTGGGCTCAGTGAACAACACCGGGTCCTGATTCGATTCCCAGAATAAAGAATTGAGTCCGGCAGTGTATTCCAACCTGGAGAATAAAGCCTTGGTCTTACACAGGTCTCTCTCTATACCTCTCCCTCTCTCTCCCCCTTTTCTCTCTTTAATCTCTTTTCTCTATCTTTCCCTGTCTTCTCTCTCTTTTTTCTTTCTCTTTTCTCTTTTTCTCTTTTCTCTATTTTCTCTTTCTCTTTTTTCTGTTTTTCTCTTTTCTCTTCTCTTTTCTCTCTTTTCTCTCTTCTTTCTCTTCTCTCTTTTCTCTCTTTTCTCTCATCTCTCTTTTCTCTCTTCTCTCTCTCTCCTCTCCTCTCCTCTCCCACCTGGCAACAGTTGACTCTCTACGGTCGACCAGGTGGCAACCCAAACCCGCGCATGCGCCGTCAAAGTTGCAAATGAAGAAGGTTCACCCATCGCCAGGTCCTTCGAGAGACTTTTTTTTTTTACAAACTTGACATATGTGGTGGGCCGTGAGATGAATTCGATAACTGACGAAAATAGCACTTTGATGTCACTGACATGTTTTGTAGTCTGACTAGATCTGTCTGAAAAGTAGTTTTTTTTTTCTTCTTCTTTTACTTGGGATAAACGAACGTAGTCTAACCTAAACCAAGTAAATGCCCAGCTATATTCGTAATAATTGTAATGATGATAGTGATGATGATAATGATTGGTAATGATTGATAATAATGATTTATAATGACTGATAATAATAATGACTGGTAATAATAATAATAATAATAATAATAATAATAATGATAATGGTGATAATAATGATGATAATAATGATAATATTGATAATAATAATGATAATGATGATGGTAATCATGATCATGATAATGACAATAATGATTATAATAGATGATGAATGTGACTGCCTCTACAACCTCATCTTCCGCGACAACTTGCCACTCTCATCATGTCTCTACCACTCGTCACTTCTTATCTCACGCCCCTTCCTCCTCCCCCCTTCCCTCCTTCCCTCTACCCACACACGTGTCAACTCAGTACCTACCCGAAGCGCTCCTTAGCAAGTCCAGACAAGAGGTGTCCCTGAACTCCCCCCCACACCTTCCCTCAACCCCCCTTCCAGTGCCCTTAAAGTTTAACCTTCAACCCATGGACGGGTCATCACCCCCCCCCCCCTCCCCCGTCCTCGAAGTCTGTTCTTCGGCGCCCCGTGCCCTTTTTCCACGGAGGCGGTGGGTGCAGCGAAAGCAGAGGTCGGTTTCCTTCGGCCCTGACCTCCGGAGGACCCTGGCGAGTGATTCACTCCCACAGGTTCCTTCCTTGGGAGTGAGTCACTCCTACAGGCTCCTCGTATGGTGAGGAGCCTACGCCAGGAGGCGCTGAGTAGCTGCGACTAAAGCAGTCTTCTTTGCTCTATGCGATTTAGAGAATATCAGTACAGGTAACAAACAGTTACTGCAGGACTCGAACCCACGAGTAGGAAGATACGATACGGGGACATGTAGTTGTCCTGAACCGTGCAGGGTTTCTCTTTAGCTGAATAAAATCGTTTGGTGGGAAGTAGAATAAATAATTGAGTCATAAAACTCAGCGAAAGTATTTATCTGGGTAGGTTCCGAAGTGGGTTTGACAACATTCGAAGTATAAGATAATGGACAACAATAGTGGGGTATTGTCCATGAGGATAGAAGCGCTGGTAAATTACAGTACACAACAATAACCCCTTTGATGCGGAGTGGTGTTAACCTTCCCTGGATAAATAAGAGTTGTAAAACGCATTGGGAGGATTGAACACTTTCCCTTCTGACCCGCCTCTCTGAAGATTTCTGCTTGCATCCCCAGGCAGCCCTAGCGGAACAAGGAAAGGTAACTGCGGCTTCGGCTAAGCGTCTTCCTGTGTACCTTTTTATTTTATTTTATTCATTTATTCGTTTATTTTTACCTCCTCTACTGCATGTAATATCGTTCAAGATTGCATCATCTTGTCTATCCTCCCCGCCGAAGGACTTTCGCCGAACCAGAAGATCAAGTGTGAGGAAACCCTCCCTACGGAGTACGAACAAGGGAGGAAAAGGAAGGGAAGGGAGGGAGGAGGGGAGGGGATGGTCGTGGTTACTTTTCCTGTACGCTGACGACGCCAACGATGTCCTGTGACCTTGCCATGTCTTCAGAAGCTCACGTATCACGTTTCTGCCGTGATGTAACAACCACCCTTCAGCAGGAGAGTCGTTACTTCCTCGGACAGACACCACCTCCTCGTCCCCTCCTCCTCCTCCTCCTCCTCCTCCTCCTCCTCCTCCTCCTCCTCCTCCTCCTCCTCCTCCTCCTCCTCCTCCTCCTCCTCCTCCTCCTCCTCCACCACCTTCACCTCGCCGCGCCTCACCTTTCCTCTCCTCTCTTGTCTAATCTCCTGTTCTCTCTTCTCTTTCCCTTACTTCACCTCTCCTCTCCTCTCCCTTTCTATCTATTTTGAACCCCTTTTCTTTCACTTAGTGTCTCTCTTTTTTCAGTTCCTCTTGTCTCATATTGTCTCCTCTTTTTGTTACTGTTATATTCTTACTCTTTTCTCGACGCCTCTCTCGTCATTTCATTACATGCTCTCTTTTTTTCCTTCACTCCTTTTGTGCCTGCTTATCCACTCCTCTTTTCTTTCCCACTCCCGTGTCATACCTTCTCTTTCCGTCCATTTTTGTATCCACCTCTGTATTCTTTCCCTTCTTCCCCCTTCTCCTCTAGTTTGTTTTCTCTTATCTCTCCCTTATTCCCTCATCTTAATTCCCTCTCCTTTTCCCTTGATCCCCCTCCCATTTCTCTTCCTCCCTCTCTTATTTCTTTCTTAATCTTGATTCCCTGCCTCCTCTCTCTTTTATACTCCTTATTCCCCCCCTTTTCTATGTTGACCATAAGGTACCGTGGATCGTAATTTATATGAGCCTGAGGACCTGACGAAGTCTTGAACGGTCAACTGTTCTTCAAGAAGCTCCCCATGGGGCACCTAACGTAGGAAGATAGACTTCTGCAGCAGTGGGATGCCCGGGAAAAAAGGGGAGCTCTCCGCAAGAACAGTGGGCCTCAGAAACCAGAAACAAATCTAAGAACGTTAATCCTCCTGAAGGAAGGAAGATAAGAAGCTCTTCTTGGTGGTCAGGGATCATGGGAGATATAACGGGAAGCCAAGAACCCCTTTGTCATGGTGACGCCCTATGTATCTTATCCAGAAGAGTAAGGACCTCCGCCTGAAGGAGGTCTCGTTGATCGAGACCCCATTACGGCTGTAGTCCGCCACAGTACTCCACCTCCACCCAACTCAACGGTATCAAATCACCTGTTCTACCCAAAAATGTATTCAGTAAAATATTCAACTGGGCTAAAGGCACCAACCTCCTTGATCCTGATGCCACACTTAATAGATTTTTTTCTGACTAACGGTAGACTAAATCAATAAGGGCGACTCCTGGCCCTGGGAGGGCCAGAGATGGCCTCTATATACCCCATTTTACTCCGGTGACATATTTTGTGAGATTCGTTTTGGCTGTCGCTAGACAGTGTCCTTCATCTTTGGAAGGGGCGGGGACGCTAGAGGACCCCGGTCTGAAAAGGGCAAATGGTCGTAGGATGGGCTCTTTCAGAGTCCTCAGATGAGCAGACGGTGCATCATGAACCAAATGGTCTTCCTGGTGACAACTGACTCCTAAATACCAAACCAAATTAAAACAGTGAATATCAAAAGCTTTAAGTCCGGTGTCAACGTTGGTGTCATCGTTTGTGATATTGGCAGTACTTTTGTTAGGCAGCTGTGTGTCTCGGGAGAGTTGAAGGTTGAAGCCTAGGCAACAGATTTGAGGGTTGAGGCCTAGGCAATAGACTTGAGGGTTGAGGCCTAGGCCTCAGACTTGAGGGTTGAGGCCTAAGCAACAGCACTGGACGTAGAGACATCGAGGGACACCAAACAAAGGTTGAGGGTGAAGGATACGGTTGCGGCAATCAGAAGGACAAAGAAGAGGTACACGTAGGCGTGGTTGTTCCTCAAGCAACCTACAAGTGTTACCTTCGCAGCTGTCATCAGGACAAAGGCTCTTGTTGTAGGGAAAGACTTGCAGGTGTAGGTACAGGTGCTGGTGTTAAGGTAGGGGAGAAAAGGGTGGAGCAGTTAAACGGGATAAGGGTGATGAAGAAGAGGAGGAGGACGAGAGGGAGGAGGAGTGGGGAGAAGGAGAGGGGGAGGTCTGGGGTGGGGGTGGGGGGTTAGAAACCCTGAGGGCAGGACCACGCCTGCAGGGACGGACGCGCTGATGTTTTCGCAGGTAACACTTTCTACCGTTGCATCCTCCGTCTTTGGTCCTTGATTATCCCTCCTCTTCCTTGCTCTTCCTCCTCCAGTTCTTCTTCTTCCTCCATTTTTTCCTATTCTCTCCTTTCCCTCCTATTAGAGGGCGCCATCTATATGTTTATATCAACCCCCACCCCTAGAGCTCTTATTTTTCCTTTCCCTCTCCCTCTCCATCTCCTCCGCATCCTCTTTCTCCTCCTCCTCCTTCTCCTTTTCCTTCCCCCCCTTCCTCTTCCTCTTCTTCCTTTTCATCCTCTTTCTGCTACTCCTCTTTTCTTATCTTGTGACACCTTTCTCCTTTGTCCACAGCTTCCACCTCCTCCTCTCTCTCTCTACCCACTCTTCCCTCTTTACTCTTTCCGCTCTTTTTACTCTATATTTTACTATTTCTGAACTTTTTCTTCCATATATCTCCCTCAACACGTCCATATTGATTTCATACTTCTTCCTTTCCTCACTTCCCTTCATATACCACCACTCCCTTCACCCACCTCCCCTTCGTTTTATCACCTCTCCTCCTGCC
>NC_134804.1:40966129-41001129 GCF_046742065.1 Oratosquilla oratoria | reverse complement strand
CGAGCAACTGGTAAGCGACTTTGTCGTCGTCACTGTCGTCGTCCTCGGATGATAATTGAAAGACAAGTTGGAGCCCACGGGGCAAAACACAAATTAGTCTTTGTCTTCCCAGTATGAATCAACCCTCCAGCGCCCACGCAAGTTCTTCAAAACTGAACAGAACTGGGTGGCGTTGACCAAGATAGAGTGCGCTAGTAGTAAGTCCTACCAACAGAAGATCATTTTGCCCGTAACGATGTCACATACAAAATGAATAAATAAATAAACAAATATATAATTGTAATACTACTAATAATAATGATATAATAATGATGGTAATAATTGTAAAGAAAACAGTAACTATAATCTTGTAGACGTTGATCCAAGTGAATTTAATTTTGCCCGTAACGATGTCGAATACAAAATAGATAAATAAATAAATAAATAAACAAATATATAATAGTAATAGTACTACTAATAATGATATAAGAATAATAGTGATAATTGTGATGAAAATAGTAATAATCTAATAGACGTTGATCCAATTGAATTTCAAAATTTTGAAAAGTACGACATTCAAGTGCCTCGGGTGTGCCATTTCCATTTGTAGATGACGCGGTTTGCGAATTTATTTATACCTACTTGTACCTTAGATATACGTCCTGACAGCTTGAGGCCTCTCTCTCTCTCTCTCTCTCTCTCTCTCTCTCTCTCTCTCTCTCTCTCTCTCTCTCTCTCTCTCTCTCTCTCTCTCTCTCTCTCTCTCTCTCTCTCTCTCTCGCTCTCTCTCTCTCCCTCTCTCTCTCTCTCTCTCCCTCTCTCTCTCTCTCTCTCCTCTCTCTCTCTCTCTCTCTCTCTCTCTCTCTCTCTCTCTCTCTCTCTCTCTCCCTCTCTCCTCTCTCTCTCTCTCTCTCTCTCTCTCTCTCTCTCTCTCTCTCTCTCTCTCTCTCTCTCTCTCTCTCTCTCTCTCTCTCTCTCTCTCTCTCTCTCTCTCTCTCTCTCTCGTCCGGTTAATATTTCGTATCCACAGTCAGTGTTAGTGTACGAGTCTATTATCAACACAAGTGGCCTTTGAACGAAACCCTGAGGAACTCCACTCGTAACATTCTTCCAGCAAGAAGTTTTGCTATTCAGATCAACTCGCTGCTTACGATTCTTCAACCAGCTTCTAATCTAGCTTATCTAATCTAGCAATTTACTTCTTATTTCATGCAAAGCGATTCAATCAGCAGTTTCACGTGGGGGTATAATATCTGCTCAATTTCTGTTGTCGTAATTTAAGATGATTATATTGTGAAATTTTGGATTTGTTGTGCCGTTTGACTATCATTTATTAGACAGTTCTTTTCTAAGTGACCGTCTGTGGTATCTCTATCGATTGTTTCCTTGATTTTTCTCTGATAATTGAGGTCAGGCTGTGGTTTTATGGCTTTCGTTTTTCGTCCATTTTGAATATATGAATATTTTTTGGAATCTATAGCCGTTATATATATATTTCTATGGTATGGACATTTTTTCTTAAAAATTCTTGGATGCCAACTATTGGGCCCTATTGTTTTATTCATTTGTATATTTTTTTTCTATATACATTCCAATACTTTATTTGGATATTTGAAAAATAGACTAATAGGTTGGTGAAGGTAGGGGAGGAAGAATCGGATCTTCAAATTTTATTTTTAGCTTTGCCATAGGAACTGCTTCTAGTTACCGTCCGGCTACGGGCTTCCTATCAACAAAACCCGAAGACATGGGTTATTATTAAGATTTACTTGTTTCTTCAGCCTCCTTCCCCGTTAACTAGGTTGCGTGTGAACATGACAAGGGTGAATGGAAGCGCTCCCCGGATTGTTAATGTGTTTTGATAACCAAAAGACATGTCGATCCATTGATCTGTATCTTAACTAGATGAATGGCAGCGCCGCGATAAGGACAATCAAGACCCTGTGTCTGGCTAATACTGTAGATGCTTTCCGTCTGACGGTTCCGTGATAACGTTGAAATGATTGCCTCTTGTGTGCACGCATTTGTGTAGCGGGGCCTGCGTGGGTGTGCATTCCTGGTCGTCTTTTGTTTCTTTATATAGTGGGTATGTTTTCTCGCTCGGAGATGCGTGCGTGTGTGCGTTTGTCTATTGTTTCAGGTTGTATTCGCCTCGTCACTTTACTAAGAGGCTTTAGACAAAGGTCTTGTTGTCGTCTTAGTAGTCTTTTTAGCGTTTTTGTATCACCATGTATTCATTTCACATTGCTCACAGACCTTAGGCAAGGGTCTTGTCATAGTCTTTTTAGCGTTCTTTGTGCCCTCATGCATTCGCTTCATTACGTTACTAAAAGACCTTGGACAAGGGTCTTGTCACAGTCTTGAGTCCTTTCAGCAGATCGCAGTCGCATGTCAATGAAAGTTCGGCCTTCTCCGAGACGCTTCATTGGAAGGCGAATTTCAGTCGCAGCACGCTCGCCTCTTCCTCCACCCCCCCCCCCAGCACGATTGCCTTTGTTACTCCTCTCCTCTGTTTGCTGCTCCATTATCAGCTTCCTATCAAGACCACTACACTAGCCTTGCACTAGCAGGAACTTGATCAGGTTTTGGTAAATTGTTCGTGTTTGTTGTACGAGTCTGTTTTGTTGCAGGAAGATGGGGACATATGGAGGGAGAATCTGTACTAGTTTAATTTTAATTTAATTTAGTTTTTTATTATCTGTTATCATTATTATTAATAATGAAATTATTGTTATTATTATGGTTATTATTGTTTTTATTTTTGTTATTATTGTTGTTATTATTATTATTATTATTATTATTATTATTTTTGTTATTATTACTATTATTATTGTTGTTGTTATTGTTATACTTATGTTTATTGTTATTGCTATCATTGTTATTATTGTTATTGTTATTTTTGTTGTTTTATTAGTATAATTTTGTCTGATAAAGTCCTTTTTCAGTGTAGTAGTGAGAATTGATCAGTTATTTGTCGGATTATATATTTCTGGACCGGGATCGAAACATCGAGAAATGAACCCGCAACTTAGTTCTTGAGTTCTCGCTCTTTATGATAATGATATTATGGGCTATTGTTTACCAGCGCTTCTATCTTTAAGCCTCGTTTACACGGGGCAATTTCATAGGCAAGACAAGCGTGCAAATTACTTGAACTGGAGAGGAAAACGAGCAAGTACATGTTCACACAGGCCACTTGTCTTTTACTTGGCCTGTGTGAACATGTACTTGCTCGTTTTCTTCTCCAGTTCAAGTAACTTGCACACCTGACTTGCCTCTCAACTTGCTCCGTGTAAACGAGGATTAATGGACAATATGGCGCCGCTGTCTCACACACAATGATGTTGTCGAAGTCTAAAAACATCTCGTTTGGTTGAGGAAAGTAGACAAACGATATGACGTCATGGGGAGGAGTTTGAGCTGCTATGAAGTCATGTTTTTTTTTACGAAGTAGAATTAAATTATCTATGCGCGTAATGAATCTCAAAGGGAAAGGAAACTCGTAGTACGAATTTTTCCGACGTTTTGTCGCACTTTCAAATGACGAGATTCAGGAACTATAGAAAAAAGAATGTAATTCTATCTACGTTTCCTTTGCCATCAAAGACCATCTTGTTCAAATGGTTACAGATTATAATCCAAAATATTTTTCCCCTGTGTAAGAAGGGATGCTGTATCTTAGTGTACTTTAACACCTTATATGGTTGGAATACAATAATAAAAGAAAAGAATAGATGAATAAATAAATAAATAAGAGATCCCAGTCCTATTTTCCCCACCCCTTTTAGTCACCATTCTCGACACGCATAGGAACTATGTTGCGGCATTCTTATCCCTCCACCGTGAGTACTAAAGAGATCCAAATACTCACGTGGGCGAGTTCAGGAGCGGCAGCGACGACGGGCATGGAGGTGAGGCCGTTGTTCTTGAGGTTGATGGTGGAGAGCAGAATGTAGGGGGCCAGGGCGCCGAAGGGGAAGGATGTCAGCTTGGGGCAGTCTCCCATCAGGAGCTCGAGCATGGTGGCCTCCAGACCTGCCGAAGGAGAACAGGAGGTGAACGGAACCTGAGGCTTGAGGTCCAGGCGGGTCCCAGACCCGCAAACCCTTTAAAAAAAAAAATAATAATAAATAAATAAATAGAAAATAAAATAAAATAAAATAATAATCAATCCTACCATGGCCTGTTTTTGGTTAAGCTTTGGAAGATCGAATCTGATTGGGTTGTATTCAAGAGACCGTGTGTATATAATCTATACAGTTACATGAATACACACACGCACACATATAAGAGATAAGATGAGAAGGAAACAATGGAATGGGTGGTGAGCGAGAATGGAATGGGTAGGAGTGGGTGGGTGTGCCTTGGCTGGCTACCCCCCATATAAGGGGGAAGAGGCCCATGGTTTTGTGTGTGTGTGTGTGTGTGTGTGTGTGTGTGCGTGCGTGTGTGTGTGCGTGCGTGCATGTGTGTATGTATGTGTACGCTTCCTCCTTGTGGAAGGTGCCCAAGTTGTGAGGACATCAGTCAGCAGCTTCCAATATGAAGGGAGGGTGAAACCATTTTCCTCGCCACACCTGGAAAACCGATGCCCCCTTATGTATTTATGCATAACACCCTCGTGTACTCAATGGCATGGGCAGACTATAAATCGAGACTGTGTGTGTGTGTGTGTGTGTGTGTGTGTGTGTGTGTGTGTGTGTGTGTGTGTGTGTGTGTGTGTGTGTGCGCGCGCACGCGCACCTTCGCTTTTAGGAATGTAAGGGTTAGTAATCGTTCTTTAGTGGGTTAAAATACAGTATGTCATAAGTGACAACAATAACGCTATTTATTTTAAGCCTAAATGCAGCGCTGGTGCTGTGTAGACAAAGAGTTTCGGCTTTAGGTGATTGCTATTTGACCCGGCTGTCCGTGCATGCAAGACAAAGATGACACCTTTGGCTACACCTAAGCGCCTCCTAGCGTAGACTCTTCACATAGATTGAGCAGGAGAGGGTGGGGAGGGGGAGGGGAAGGGGACATTGCGAGTGATTCATACCCAGTAGATTCTTCGTGGGTGTTCTTGAGACCAGAAAGGGAAGGTAAGATTAGAAAAGAGAGAATGATGTTATGGATGAGGAGAGAGAGAAGATAATAGCACCTGGGTGGGTGGGACAAGGAAGGAAGATGTCAAGGACGATAGAATGGTGGGAGGGAGGAGGAGGAGAAGGAGGAGGAGGAGGAATGGGAGGGGGAGGGAGGAGGAGGAGGGATAATGGGAATATTACAGATCGATGTGGGATGCAATTGTTGTCGATTGTTCCTCTTGCAGCTTTTTGGGTTCATATCTCGGTTGGAAATTGTATAAATAAGAACTACAATGTCTCTAGTTGTGAAACTACTTTTTTTTTTCTTGTATTCAAGGAATGAGAAATGCGTTGTCCACAAGACTTTATTTTTCTCTTCTCCTTTTTTCTTCTCCAAGCCGCTGTGTGAAGAACGACTTTGAACATTTTTGCAATTCATCGATGCGAGACGACGTGATGTCACGGTGCAGGAATGACAGAAAACGGGAATGGCGGTGACGCAGGTGGGAAGGGTGAGAGGGGAAGGGGAGAGGGAGGGGGAGATGGAGGCGGTAGCAGTGTCGAAAGATAGGCAGAGACAAGCTTTGAAATTTCGAAATATGTTTTGTGAGTAACGAATCAGTTTTATTTTATATTATTTTATTTTTCATTTATATACCTGTTTGTTTATTTACCATGGGTCCCCATATGGAGACTGCAAATTGACCGATTATTTCACCTCACAATTGCTTTGTTATGTTATCTATTTAATCTCCCCCCCCCAAAAAAAAAGAAGGGTTTCTTTAAGCCGAATAGATTTTATTTTGGACTTAACCAAAACTAAATCCCTGACGAAAGAAGATAAAATACTTTGGAGTTTCCAGTAAGGTTAGCGAGTGACTTGTTACAAAATCCATCAAAGAGGGATTAAACCTTTCAAGCCAATTGTGAACTTTAAATATTTTGTTCAGGCTTAGGTCAGGCGAGTTCCAGACTACTTCAAGCCGGAATGAGATCCCTGAAGCCATACTTTTGAAACCTTTCACTTAGCGAACGCTCTGTCCCATTAAAATGTAGAATTTCTTTAAATTTTAATGGGTCTATTAAGGAAAATTATCCGTAGATTTTTATAGATTAAACCCGTAAGCTGGATGAATTTAACTAAAAAACCAGGTTAGTTTCTATTTTCTAATGATATAAAGCGTTTGCCAAGACTGACGAAGGGTTTTAAGAGCACGACCCGAAGAACCTTCTGTCAGGTGAGAGAGTCAAAGAACCCGTTCTTACCGCTGAAGGCTTTTTCGTCGACGGTGGCGATGTCGGAGGGGCCAATCCAGAGCCAGTGGAAGGTCTTGCCGCCGAAGACGTTGGCCGGAAGGTCCGCCACCGAACTCGATCCGCTCAGTTTGATCATCTCGAAGAAGTGGAAGTCGTTGTTGCCCAAATCGTTCTGCAGGTGTTCCGGGTAGGTGTTCCGGGAGTAGGGAGAGGTGTGGGTAGATGTCCGGTAGGTGTTTGGAAAGTGTTTGGGAGATGTCCGGGTGTTTGGGCGTATATAGGCCAAAGGTGGTGAATTGGGGAAGGGTGTGTATGGTAGATTGGTGGGTAGAGAATGTTTGAGGTGGGGATGGGGATTGATAGGTGTTGGGGAGGTATATGTGAATGAAAAGAAAAAGGAAAGAAAAATGTATATCAGTACATGAAGTCTGCCGGAAATCGCAAGAATTCGATTTACTTGCAGGGTTTTCTTGTAAGTAAAAACAGACAAATTTATTCAGCTGACGAGTCCATACTGGACTTCATGGTTTCGTCCAGCTGGTCGAGGCCCACAGTAAACCAGACTTTTGTGTTCGTACTTACCCATTAAACTCCAATGACAAGATGTCTTGTCATTTGGACAAATAAAACAAAAAATCATAAAACACCAAAATGTTTGATCAAACACCAGAAAAATATGACGTCAATCCTCGCTTCGCTCGCAGCGAAGCGAGGACTGACGTCATATTTTTCTGGTGTTTGATCAAACATTTTGGTGTTTTATGATTTTTTGTTTTATTTGACCAAATGGCAAAGAATCTTGTCATCGGAGTTTAATGGGTTAAAATCCTTCACCAGATCTGGCGAACGCTTTTAACCAGGCTGCACTTAAGGAACATTACA
Organism: Oratosquilla oratoria; assembly: GCF_046742065.1. Classification (NCBI taxonomy): domain Eukaryota; kingdom Metazoa; phylum Arthropoda; class Malacostraca; order Stomatopoda; family Squillidae; genus Oratosquilla; species Oratosquilla oratoria. The sequence continues at coordinate 40,993,945 of NC_134804.1, read as the reverse complement.
GGTAGATTTTATATAAAAGCTAGAAAACTTGATCATCTAAACTAGAAAGCCAGGTAAGACTGCTTTCTAATGATGGAAGGCGTTTGTTTGCCAGGGCTGGCAAAAGGTTTTACAAGTACGACTCTTCAAATCGCTAAACCATAGCCAGAACACAATTATTAAAAAAAGTCTCCATGCTGAAGGATCGAAAAACAAAGAATATGATTTCTTTTAAAGGTTGCAATGGTCGGCCTTGATCGAATCCGATAGCTGAATTAGAAAAAATATATGTATACATGTAATAATAGTAATAACAATAATTACAGTAGTAATAACTATAATAATTACAATAATAATAATGATAATTGTAATGATAATAACAACAACAATAACAATAACTCTGATGACTCGGAGGTTGACTTATAAGGTGGACAGTATCCTCGAGGTCGACTCCTCTTCCTCGAAATCATAAAACTGTAACTTGAGTTCGGACACTCAATATGTTCACCTTTTTAACATCATTATCGTTATTGCTGTTGCCATTATTACATTTTTCTATTATAGTAGAAGCAACCCAGATCTGGTCTACCCTGGTTATTACGGCCCAGCCCCGGACACGCCTGATTTTTTTTTCTTTTCTTTTCTTTTTATGATGTTCTGGGTTTATTCTGTCTAGACTCGGACCCACTAATTCCGGGAATTTGAGTCGGCGATGGAGACGTTGAGAGATCATTCCCTCGGTGCCCCAAGGTCGTCGTCATATAGTGATATCACATGTGCACGTACGCACTCACACACACACACACACACACACACACACACACACACACACACACACACACACACACACACACACACACACACACACACACACACACACACACAATGCATAAGTGGCATTGTTCTCTTCATCACGTCTCAGACTTATCCTTTTGTCTTTGCTCTAAGGAAACGAACGACCCTAGGGTACAGATGCAACTTCATTATGTTTCTCGCTTGTTTCGTTTTCCTTTGTGTCCTTATTCTTCTTCCTCTTCCTCCTCCTACCTCTTTTCCTCCTCCCACTCCTTTTCCTCCCCCTCTTGCTCCTTGTCTTCTGCCTCCTCGTCCTTTTCCTCTTCTTCCTCCTCTTCTTGCTCCTGCACTTTCTCCTCCTTCCAGTTTATCCTCTTCCTCCTCTTGCACTGCCATTGTATTTGTCTGGAACTGCATTTTACCTAAGGTGACGCTTCCCATATTTCTTCACCTCCTCACATCTCCATTTGGCTCCCGAACAGATACATTTTATCTTCTACAGTTCAGTGTTCTCCATCCCTAAACTTCTACATCTTACCCCCCTCGTTCTCCCCCCTCCCTATTACCTCTTTCAACCGTCCACTCCTTCCCTCCATCCCTCAACCTCCCCATCCCACACATACAAGAACACAAGAACGAAGGAGACCGTAAGGCCTACACTAGGCAGTTATATATCCCTTATCACCTATCATCTCCATCCATTAAGTTATCTAATCATCTCTTAAAAAACATGGTTGCTAAGTCTATTCCATTCGTTAACCGCTCTGTTGGTAAATCACACACACTAATATCGTCATACTAACCGAGAAGGCTTTGACGAGGTCGCCTGAAGAAGTGGCACTGCCACAGTCGATGACCCTCCCTTGCATCACTTCCTTGCACTTGCACGGGGAGATGAGGTTGGCAGCTGGGCAGGCAGCCTCCACCACCACCATCGCCGCCACCGCTACCAGGAGCGTCGAGAAGAACATGTTGAAGATGGGATCCTTGCTAGCGCGCAGGAACCTGTGGAGTCGGTTAAGAAAACACGCAATCTCAGAACGACGACATGACGTAGCACCACCCCAACGGTTTCCCAGACCTCCGGAAGCGTTTTGGTTCTCAGGCAACAACGCTAATGATGGGAACAATCCCGCCAGAAAGGAACGTTAAGTGTGTACCTGTTTAATTCCCCCTGTTTTTGTTTATTGGTTCCTCTGTGGACGGTGTAATTGCTGGACCGGGCTGCAGTCGACCTTGGGCGGTGAGTCAGGCGTTGTCGTGCGTGAATGTGTTTGCGGGTGTGAGTGGTGGACAGAAGACTTCGTCTCTTTTACGAAGTTCGGCGGCTACTGGTCGTCGACGGGTCTCAGCCTGGAGTAAGAGGCAGTGAGGAATCTCCCGTGTTGAGCGGGACACTGGAAGTGCTCGACCCGCTAAGGCCGTTATATATTGCAGAATCCATTATCTTCCATTATCAATGCCTGCCGGCCTGTAGGCTGCCCATAGGCTTTCGGCCTGCTAGCAGGTTTCGAAGCCTACCCATGGTCTTTGTCTTCTTCAGGCTTTTGGGACATCTGCTTGTGTTCTCATCAACCATTTCCCACCCACCCTCCAACTCTCCCCTCGCCCCCCCCCCCTCTCTCTCTCTCTCTCTCTCTCTCTCTCTCTCTCTCTCTCTCTCTCTCTCTCTCTCTCTCTCTCTCTCTCTCTCTCTCTCTCTCTCTCTCTCTCTCTCTCTCTCTCTCTCTCTCTCTCTCTCTCTCTCTCTCTCTCTCTCTCTCTCTCTCTCTCTCTCTCTCTCTCTCTCTCTCTCTCTCTCTCTCTCTCTCTCTCTCTCTCTCTCTCTCTCTCTCTCTCTCTCTCTCTCTCTCTCTCTCTCTCTCTCTCTCTCTCTCTCTCTCTCTCTCTCTCTCTCTCTCTCTCTCTCTCTCTCTCTCTCTCTCTCTCTCTCTCTCTCTCTCTCTCTCTCTCTCTCTCTCTCTGTGTGTGTGTGTATTTGTATATATATATATATATATATATATATACAGGTATATATATATATATATATATATATATATATATATACATATGTATCTTTTTCTCTCTTTTTCTCTTTCTCTTCGTGTAACATTTTGTTATCTCTTATTTCTCATCTTGTGTTTGTATTATATTTCGCCTCTTTTTTTTTTCTTTATTTGAACAGTTTTTATTTTTACCTTATTCTCTTTCTTCCTCACCTTTTTATCCTTCTCTTTAATGTTTTGTTCCTCTTTTTTCTGTTTCTATTACAACTATATCTCCTTCGCTCTACATGTGTTCGTTTTTTACTGTGTATACACTTTGCTCCGACTTGTCAATCTCTTAGTCATGTTCCCCCTCCCCTTTTTTATTATTTTTTTTTCTAATCTCTCTATCGTTTCTCTATCCATGCGTCCCTCTTTCCCTCCCATTTTATCCTCCCACCTTTCCTCCCACATTATCTCCTTTGTTTTCCTCTTTCCTCACCTCCTTCCTTTCCCCCTTTCTGTCTTCCCTTCTTTCCTCTCTTTTTTCTACCCTCCTTTACTCCCTCCGATCCTCCCTCTTTTCCTCTCTCCATTCATCCCATTCCTCTGTCCATTCCTCCTTTCTTTTTCCCCACTCCTCTTTCTTTTCCTCCCTATTTTCCTCCCTCCCTCCTGACTTTCCTCCCTCATCACACTCCCCCCCCACACGGTTCCCGTCATTTATTTGACTCCTTCATTCTCCCCTTTCACTTCTCTCCTCCTCTTTATTGAGGTCGCTTTATGTAGTTCTTCTCTTTCTCTCCTCTGTACCTATTTCCTGCTGTCCTTTTCCTCTTCCTTGTCGCTTTCCCTCTTCCTATTTTATATTCCTCCTATCACTAGATTTCTTTTCAGTACTGTTTTCATTCCTTGGTTTCCCCTTTTCGTTCTCTTTTTTTTTTCCTCCGTACTTACTTTATTTTCTGTTTCCTCATTTGATTAATGTCTCCATTGTTGTCTTACCCATTTTCTTCTCTCCAAGTCTCCTTTCCTTGTTCTTATAGGTCTTGTACCTCTACAGTCTCTGTTATTTTCAGGCTTATGTTTTATTTAATTCTTGGCATTATCATTATTATTATTATTTTGTTGTTTATTTATCTTTCCTACTTCTCTTCTTGGTCTCCTGGTCTTCTAACTCTTCCGCGTAGTCTTTGTCTCTCTCCTTCCCTCCCTCCCCGCCCAGTGCGTTTTCTTTATGCTCCCACCTCCATCCATTTTCATCCATCTTTTCACTATTTACTCAGATCGTGATCTGTATCCTTCCAGGTGTCCATTTATTTTGTGTTCTCCTTGAAATCCATCTCTCTACTCTCTCTCTCTCTCTCTCTCTCTTTCTCTCTCTCTCTCTCTCTCTCTCTCTCTCTCTCTGTCTGTCTGTCTGTCTCTGTCTCTCTCTCTGTCTCTCTCTCTCTCTCTCTCTCTCTCTCTCTCTCTCTCTCTCTCTATCTGTCTGTGTGTGTGTGTGTGTGTGTGTCTGTCTGTCTGTCTTTCTCTCATTCTCATTCTCTTCCATTTTCTCTCTCATTCTCCTTCACTTTTTTCCACTTGGTTATATTCACCCTTCTGCTCTGCCCCACCCATCCCTCCGCCATCCTCGTCCGCCTTGTCCTTCGATGAATGATAATTGTTAAACATTGTTTTCGACATGACGTCACAGGGCTTGGCATCATCAGGAGGAGGATTCCTCCATTTTCACGGACCCTTCGCGAAACCGCTTCCTGTCCGATCGAATCCTTAAATGTAGTCTAGCTTTTATTTATTTATTTATTCATTAATATGTTTGTTTATTATTCGTTTATTTGTCTCTTTATGCATTTGTTCATTCATTTACTTTATGTATATTCATTCATTTACTCAATTGTTTATTTATTGATTTACCTATTCATCTAAATATATTTCTATGTTTGCGTTTTTTAGAGAAAGAGAACTAACTCAATCAATTAGTATCAGTTGTTTTCTTTTTCTTTTCTTCTTTAATTTTTTTTATCAAAATCTGGCCGTTCAGTTTTTCTTACTCTAACTTTTTGCCCCAGTAACTCTTGTGTGACATACTCTGACAATATTTTTCCTTTTACCAAACAGATTAATTAATATACACCAGGTTTTGCTTTAGAAGACGTAGACTGATATTATACAATGTCTCCATGACACTGGTATTAATAAATGATTATGGTGTTACCAATTGTATGTATATCGAATAAACTATGAAATTAATTTCCAGTCCATGTATAAGCAGAAAACATGGAAGATGTTAACATGTTTCATTTTCGGAGACCATTTGTCTTGCTGCATTGTTTCTGACCCAGGGCAGTGGGCGAGATGCACGGATGACCCGTCATCCAGGAAGAGCCAAGATAAGAGGGAGGCAGGGGGTGGTTCGTAGTGAAGTGTGATAGGGATGGAATGGGTGGGAGTGGATTTTATGCCTTTGTTTTTGATTACCTCCTTTGTAAGGGGGAAAAGGCCGTCGGTTTATGTATGTATGTATTTGTAACTCTGTCAATACAATACAAAACTTACTCCTGTATTATTGTATGCATGTATATATGTAAATATGTGTATGTGGATGCATGTGCATATGTGTATGTGTATGTACAAGGTGTGTATATATATATATATATATATATATATATATATATATATATAGATATATATATATATATCAATATGTGTATGTGGATGCATATATGTATACGTATATGTACACGGTGTATATATACGTATATATATATATATATATATATATAAATTATTGTGTCTGTGCGTGCGTGTGTGCGTTGCGTGTGTGCATTTGTGCGTGCGTTTCATCTACAATGGTTTTCCCCGCCAGGGTGGTTGCTACCCATCTTGCATCTCCAACAAGATTGAGAAGATGGGGTTACCTCCTCACTGCCCGTTAGACGGTGGTGTGGTGCTCTTTCTTTGTGTTCCAGTTATGTGGATTCCCTGCCTGGAATTCCCACTAAATACGATAGTAGCGAGCCTTCTTTGTGTGGGTTTCCATTAAAGACATAATATGAAATAGTAAGATCAGGTTCTGGTGTTTGTACTAAAACAAATAAACTAAAAGTATGAAAAGGGGAAGGAAAGTAACTGATGTTTATGGGTTTAGATAAAAAAAAAAAAACAGGATGAGTATTAAATGTGTAGTTCCGATGTTTATGCTCGAGCAAACGAGCCTGAAGCACAATGGGAGAGAGAAGAGGTTAAGACGTTTATGGACTTAGAGAAAGAGTGTGATAGAGTAGGTAGCACAATTGTGGTAAGAAATAGTCCATATGGCAGTGGCTTCTTAAGATGGAGAAAGAACTTGGCGGGCAACACGTAGACAGTTATTACGGAGCTAGAAAACAATATTAGGCAAAGTCCATTACCCAGCATCTTAACCCGGCTTTTGAAAATCCATCATTAGTCTAGAACCCTATTTATGAAAAAAAGAAAACTCGAAAAACCACAAATGTCATCACTATGTTTTTGTATTTATTTATTTATTTACTTATTTAATTTTATTTCATTTTTTACATATCCTTAGAAAGCTTAGAAACCTTTGGAAGGAAGGGAAAGAGGAAAGTTAATCACTTGAAAATGCACAAAAGGAATGGAATACATGATAACGGTAACTACATACATCGAGCAATAACTGCAGAAAAATTTAGCGAAGATAAACTTTGAAAAAAGTAAAAGGAAGAAAGAATATTGAAAAAATAGTCTCGAAATAGTGCATTTAAAAAAAGTAATAGTATATGTGAAATATAGATATTTCTAAATTAAATTGTGATAACCTGAGAACCAAAATACAAACAAGTAGACTAAGCACAGAACACCAGGAAGATCTGTCACAGCCCCGAAAGATACAAAGGTAATAATTTGTTTTCAGAACACGCACGCGCACGCACACACACACACACACACACACACACACACACACACACACACACACACACACACACACACACACACACACACACACACACACACACACACACACACACACGGGAAAAAAATATATGTAAGCCTGGACGACTAGGAGTGATTTGTACTAAGCAAAGCATTGCAGGTGACATCCACCCATCGTCAACAACGCCCAAAGGACTGATCCCTTCCAGGGACAATGGGAGTGCGTGTGTCCCTCAGGGACGGCCGTGGGTGTCCACGACGCAGAAGAAGGCACCCTAACGACGGAACGCACCCAAGGTCATGTTGAAGGGGGAAGGGGGGAAAGGGGGGAGGAGTTAGAAGAGGGGGGAGGGGGAAGAAGAAAGGGGAGGAGTTAGAAGAGGAGGTTAGAGAAGGAAGGGGGCGTGGACAGGAGGGAAATGCCGGAAGTCAAACAAGGATTGGAGGTGTGGGGGTGGTGGTCTCGAAGTCCCTCGTGGACTTCGGAGAGCCTCGAGAGTTGTTCTTCTGTGACGGAGGGGGAGCCGCCAATTGGCCTTGTCCGTGTCATCCTCTGAGGTCTGATTGCAGGACTGAATTCCTGACGCTTCTGGGCTTTTTGTCGAGTTCCCTTCAGCCCGGTAGCTTTTGTTCGTTTGGTTTTATTCGGGTTAGAGGTAACCAAGAACTAAAGGAGCTCAGGATCTTTTACTTACAACCTGATGTCTTTATTTGTTGGTTTTTGTCCTAAGAGGTTATCAGACAGGCTTCCACGGGCTTCACCAGTGTGACAGTTGAGAGTTCGTTTGAGTAAAAACGACTTTGGTTACAATATTCTAGTTTTTAAATCTCCAAGTATCAAATTATCCCCATGTAAAACTAATATGCATGTTCATGGTTATGCGATCGAAAGTCCTACACGTTATTGATTTTATGAGTCACACTCAACAATTAGCAACACGGGTTGGGATGAGACTCGAGTTCACGATTCTACGGGAGTCAAGCCTCAGTATACTCTCTTTACAGTGTAGCATTCTGCTACACCTGCTTCACACCTGTCAGTATATTCGCGGAACTTAAACACCTGTGTCAGTTTATCTGGAATTGTTAGTGCGTTACAACATTTTCTGCATTCCAGTATTTAAATCATTTCGGAATTTCTTTGTGAATTGTTAGTTTTCAGTGTTCTTACATTTCAGTGTTGGAAGACCTTAGTATTCGTGTGTGTGTTTGTGTGAGAGAGAGAGAGAAAAAAGAGAGAGTATTTGCATATATCACAATTTCTGATTGTCTTGGGCCTCCCTTGCCATCGGATGCCAAATGTTGTGGCAAAGTGTGCGCAGTTGCAGGAGTGCGCGGCCTCTTCTGCACCCAAATCGCCTGTCTGCGCAGGTTTCTTTACTATCTTATAGAGGATAAAATCGTCATCTTCATCAACGAAGGACTGTCAAAAGAAAAAAAAGGATATGCATATGTATATTTGTTCGTTTTTTTTCTTTAGATAAACTGGATAACGACACATAGAAACAGATGTTGATCTAAGTATTCGTTTCATGTGATCGTCTTGCCAGTAGGTGATGCACGTAACAAGTGTCACGTGGGGCAGGTAACACACACACACACACACACACACACACACACACACACACACACACACACACACACACACACACACACACACACACACACACACACACACACACACCTCGTGCCGCAGTAGAGAGTTCCCGGCTACCACTACGGCGGTCCGGGTTCGCATCTCGCCCATGGCTGAAATAATTTCAGTATCGCTGCACTGCGAGTTGTTACTCCAACTCTCGTGGGCGAGGAGTTAGGGTGTGTGCGTGCGTGTAAGGTCAAAGCATTACCCATAGGTCGGTCATATATGAGCTCTGAGCTCTCTTCCGGAAGGGAAATAGCTGTCGATCACGAGTCCAACACGTGATCCAAGGCCATGGTGAATCACATATCTGTCACAGACGGTGTGTCGGAAGTGCTTGGTTGACATGTGACACAACGTCTTCTGATACAGTTGTGACACGCTTGACGGAGGCGATAAACAACACAATTGCGATAGACGGAACTAGAAAGAAAACAAAAGACTTTTCGTCAGGTCTGAGATAGAATCATGTTTTGACAAATAGACCTGACAGATGCATAGACAGGTGGACGGGGAAGGCCATGAGGTGACAGAACCAGCTGGCGGACGAGACAGAGGCTAGGCTTCTGTCCTTATATGTCGAACACATAAATCACTTTTTGTTGTCTATTATAAGGACTCCGTGATCCAGATATGACACTTACTCGAAGTCCTCTTCTCGTAACCTTTCCCTTTGAGGTTTCAGTGTTCGAATTTCAGGAGTTTTCAAGATTTGCTGAGTTGAGGCTGAGGTCCTTCGACAAGTTAGAGTTTTAGATGGATTTACTGAGCCACCCTCTTATGCTACTCTGTTTTATTTTTCATATTCTATTTATATCTATTGGATTATTGATTGTTTTATCTATGTTTTGTCTATTTTCTATGTATTCATATGTATGTGCTTTTATATATTTATCTGTGCAAATTTGTGAAGTCGAGGCTTTCATGCGGCTTGGAAGAGGAGATCGAGTAGGTCAGAAGGAAGAGACTCCCCGCCATTAGAGGGTGTGAGTGGGGACGGGGAAGGTGGGGGGGCAAGGGGCCTGGGGGCAGGAACAACAGAATGGAATAAGGATGAAATCGCACACGTAAAACCAAGAATCCGGGTTCCAGTGGATCTTACGTCTGCCAATGTAGACATGTATGTAAATATGTATGTATGTATAGATGGATGGATAGATGTACATATATATATATATATATATATATATATATATATATATATATATATATGTGTGTGTGTGTGTGTGTGTGTGTGTGTGTGTGTGTGTGTGTGTGTGTGTATGTAAATGTATATCTATGTATGTATGCAAGTGTGTATATAAATGTATATGTATGTATGTATGTATACGTATGTATAGACTGCATGTATGTACTGTATATATGTATGTAGGTAGGTAGGTAGGTAAGTATGCACGGACTGCATGTATGTACTGTATGTATGTAGGTAGGTAGGTAGGTAAGTAGGTAGGTAGGTAGGGTATGCATGTATATGTTCGCGTGTGTTAACATGTTCATGCATGCGTACTTGCGTATGTCTGTGCATGTTTGCATGTATGCATGCGCGTGCTTGCATGGCAACGGAATGCATAGCTACACAAGGAAGTTGGAGGCGCCGTCGGCTGCCACTGACGGTGCTGGGAAGAGGAGCACCTGTTTGCACCTGCAGGAGCCGTGGACAAACGAACTCGTGGGACTTGGTGGGTAGAGACGAAGAGGTGCCTTTTAAACTGACCTTGCACGGTCGTTATCATTGATGCAATGTACTGATTTAATACTATCACCATACAGGGCTCTTTAATACTCTTCTATAAAATGTCTGTAATAGTGTACTATACGAATTGTTGCGTCACCTTGTAATGTGTGTAGTGTCATATTGTTAACAGTCTTTTCAAAGTGAAGTAACCTGTTCTTGTTGAGACCATAGTTACGAGTATGATATTGGAAATGTGGCAACGAAACGTAGATACGACCATCGTAACTTTACGACTTAACTTACGACAGGGTCGTTTCGCGTTAGTTTTGGATCATAACTCTTCCTTAACCCATTAAACTCCGATGACAAGATTCTTGTCATTTGGTCAAATAAAACAAAAAATCATAAAACACCAAAATGTTTGATCAAACACCAGAAAAATATGACGTCAGTCCTCGCTTCGCTCGCAAGCGAAGCGAGGACTGACGTCATATTTTTCTGGTGTTTGATCAAACATTTTGGTGTTTTATGATTTTTCTTTTATTTGACCAAATGACAAGAATTTTGTCATCGGAGTTTGATGGGTTAAGAAAATCTTAGTTTCTATAACATCTAGAATACAATCTCACAAATAGATTTTTCTTCTAACAGTAGGTTACCTTCTTCCATCTTCATTCTTCTCCGATACTGGTGCTTAGGAGATGAATAAAATCGCTGGGCGACAAACAATAAATAAGCAAAGGACCACCCGGTATTAAAACGGCTCTCTTACCTTGGCCACGTTTCCTAAACTGAATAAAATCGTCTTGCGTCAGCCAGAATAAAATTCCGAAAGAACCCCTTAGCTTTGATTCCATCGCGCTCTTAGTCGTGTACACATAGGGACATACAAACGTGACACACTTTACCACCGAGAGATAAGGCGTGTGTCATCACCAACATACAGTATATACTTTCACAGTTGGGAGTCAAATGAGGGGCAATCGATGAAGCCAAGAAGATGTTTTCCGCTTCCCTTCACCTCAGAATTTGTTACCAGATGTTCTCAACACACACACACACACACACACACACACACACACACACACACACACACACACACACACACACACACACACACACACACACACACACACACACACACACACACATATATATATATATATATATATGTATGTATATAAGCATATATTGTTAGACACGCATGTTTTATAGTGAACACCTCGGTAGAGGCTAAGTGCCCTGCTCATGGATGAAGGTAGAGAAATCCAAGACACGCTGTGTGTGTAGTAGTTTATAGGATTAACTCCTTCACTGCGGTGACAAATCTTGCAGAGCTTTTCCCGCCTAAGGATAAGCAATTTCATTCTACTGAGAGACGGTCCTCATACTAAAGGGGGCTTTGATCAATCGAAGCCACTTTCAGAGCGGGGACCACACCCCAGCTGAGTATAATCGCCCATATATAGGCACAACGGTAACTATGACAAGTTGTGTGTATGGTGAAGGATTAAGGCACAGTCTGTGAGCGCGCGTGTGCACACCATGGATAAATGTCACCGAAATTGGATAAGATTGTTTTGAGGCTTAAGGAAGCTTCTGCTAAGAGGGATGAGGCGCATCCAAAGAGGATTAGAGGATTCAGAAGGAGGTGGGGAGTTGCGGGAAAAACTAAGGGGGGAGGCAATCAAAAATGCTGACTTTGTGTGTATACATGCGTGTGTGCATGGATTTTGTGTGCATGGTGTGTGTAGGTGTATGTATATATGTGTGGTCTGCCATGTGGGTAAGCCCGTATCCATGTGTGTGTGCTTGCGTGTGTGTGTGTGTGTGTGTGTGTGTGTGTGCGTGTGTGTGTGTGTGTGTGTGTGTGTGTGTGTGTGTGTGTGTGTGCGTGTGTGTGTGCGTGTGTGTGTGTGTGTGTGTGTGTGTGTGTGTGTGTGATTGTGTGTGTGTGTGCGTGTGTGTGTGTGTGTGTGTGTGTGTGTGTGTGTGTGTGTGTGATTAACATTGGTCTTTGGATCACGTGTTGGACTCGTGATCGACAGCTGTTTCCCTCCCGGAAGAGAGCTCAAAGCTCGTATGACCGATCTATGGGTAATGCTGTGACCTTACATGCACACACGCACCCAACTCCCCGCCCTCGAGAGTTGGAGTAACGACTCGAAGCGCAGCGATACTGAAATTATTTCAGCTTTGGGCAGGATTCGAACCCGGACAGCCGTAGTGACAGTCGGGACTACCAACCGAGTCGTGTGTATTCATATGTGTGTGTGTTTGTGTGTGTGTGTGTGTTTCTGTGTGTGTGTGTGTTTCTGTGTGTGTGTGTGTGTGTGTGTGTGTGTGTGTGTGTGTGTGTGTGTGTGTGATCTGTCATGGGGGTGAACCCGTCGGGAATTCGACCAACTGCGCCATCGAATATGTGTGTGTGTGTGTGTGTGTGTGTGTGTGTGTGTGTGTGTGTGTGTGTGTGTGTGTGTGTGTTTAAAGGAGCTGAAGGTCATCATGGAAGGAAGGTTTGGGTGTGGCTTCAGGCGAGTCCGGTTTAGCCTGAGGGTGGATGGATACACGGATGGAAGGGGCGTGTTCCTCCACAGGCTACTCCTGTGCTCGATGAGATCCGAGCTGGAATGCATATATTTGGTGTAGGGTGAACGGGAGCGTGAGGGGTGTGGTGGAGGGATCCGAGGCAAAGGGGTGGTGGTGGTAATGAGATCCGGGATAAGCACTGAGAGAAAGAGAGAGAGAGAGTGGAGGGAGGGAAATGGGTAAAGTTGGAGGAAATAACTGAATTCAAAGGAAAGGAGGGGAAAGTATGATGGGAGGTGTGGAGGAGAGATAGTGAAGAGGAGAGGATGAAGGAGGTGAGATTGGGTAATGGACTGAGGGGTGAGAAATTTGGGGAGGGGAGGATAAGCCAGAGGATAAATGTGGAAATTGTTGAATGACGGAAAAAGGAAAAGATAAGAAGATCATTGGAAAAGGGATACACGGAATGAAAAATGAGGAAAAAGAAGAAGACAGAAGAGGAAAGGAGAAGTGAGGGAAGGAGAGAGAGGAAAAAGGGAGGAATTATTGAAAGTATTGGGAAGCAATGGAGGATGAAAAAAGAGACTTGCATGACTGAGATGAGATCGAATTGGCGAGTTTGGGAAGAGCTGAGGCGGGAGATTATGAGAAGATAGAGGGAGATTATGAGAAGATAGAGGGAGATTATAAAGGAGGAGATGCCCCAAAAATAAATGGAATTGTCTGGAGAGTGCCAGAATTTTGGTAAAAGTGCCTTACAGTATGGAAAGAGTTAATCGATATAAACATTTAATCCTATTTGTTTATCTAAGTGTTGATACAGAGATGAACAGTATAGACTAGTGACAGCCAGAATAAAAGAATAAAGTGCCCTTCTCCCTCCTCTCCTCCTTCCCCTTTCCCCTTTCCCCTCCTCCCTTCTCCCTCCCCTTCCTGCCCTCTCCTACCCTCTTCCTACATCTACCCCTGCCCCTAGTACATAGGAGGTTAAGCAAACTGTCTAGCCTTTGGCAAAACACATATATAAAGGATGTCACTGTTTGGATTAGGTTAACACAATTATTTCTGTGCCGATTTTAGGGTGCCACGGAGGTGAATATAGTCTCCTGGTGGTAGAACTCTGAAAAAGTAAATTCCTAGCATAAAAGAAGAAAAAGAAAGAGTACTGAAATATTTTGCTGAGAGTTGGGAGTTTTAATTGAGGAGTTTTGATCAAGGAGTTTGGACAGAGGATTCTGAAATAGGGAGTTTGTTGTGAGGCGCTTAAAGTGGATAGCTTGGAGCGAGGGGTTTGAAGTGGGGAGTTTGGAGTGAGGAGTTTGTAGTGAGGAGCTTGGAGTAGATAGCTTGGACTGGGGAATTGTTAGGACCGGAGAGTTGGCGGGACCGGGGGGTTGTTGCGACCAGACAATTGTTGAGACAGGAGAGTTGTTGGAACCGGAGTGTTGGTTGGACCGGAGAGTTCGCAGGATTAAAAGAGTAGGCGGGACCGGAGGGTTGTTGGGACCAGAGAGTTGTTGGGACCAGAAAGTTGTTGGAACCAGAGGATTGTTGGGTCCGGAGAGTTGGCAGGACCGGGGAGTTGGCGGGACCGGAGGGTTGTTGGGACCAGAGAGTTGTTGGAACCAGAGAGTTGTTGGAACCAGAGGATTGTTGGGACCGGAGAGTTGGCAGGACCAGAGAGTTGTTGGGACCGGAGAATTGGCAGAACTGGAGGGTTGTTGGGACCGGAGGGCTGTTGGGATCGAAGGGTTGTTGGGACTGGAGGGTTGTTGGGACCAGAGAGTTGTTGGGACCGGAGAGTTGGCAGGACCGGGGAGTTGGCGGGACCGGAGGGTTGTTGGGACCAGAGAGTTGTTGGAACCAGAGAGTTGTTGGAACCAGAGGATTGTTGGGACCGGAGAGTTGGCAGGACCAGAGAGTTGTTGGGACCGGAGAATTGGCAGAACTGGAGGGTTGTTGGGACCGGAGGGCTGTTGGGATCGAAGGGTTGTTGGGACTGGAGGGTTGTTGGGACCAGAGAGTTGTTGGGACCGGAGAGCTGTTGGGACCGGAAAGTTGGCAGGACCGGAGAGTTGGCGGGGCCGGAGAGTTGTTGGGACCGGAGAGTTGTTGGGACCGGAGAGTTGGCTGGACCGGAGAATTGGCAGGTCCAGAGAGTTAGTGGGACCGGAGGGTTGCTGGGATCGGAGGGTTGTTTGGACCAGAAAGTTGTTGGGACCGGAGAGTTGTTGGAAACAGAGGATTGTTGGAACCGGAGAGTTATTGGGACCGGAGAGTTGGCGGGACCGGAGGGTTTCGAGTTGGCATTTGTTAGTTGGGAGTTGGTAGTTGGAAATGGACAATTGGAAATTGGGAGTTGGGAGCTAGAAGATAGAGATAGATAATTGAGAGTTGTGCAGTTGGAACTGAGAAGGGACAGTTTGGGAGTTGGAGGAGGTTGGGTATGATGTGATGGTCCTCCGCGTTGAGAAATGTGGAGCACGTCCGGTTGATATGGAATCCCGGGGATGTTTGGAAACGAGGCCTGTGGAGCGGTGTGTGCGTGCCTGCGCGCGCGCGCACGTGTGTGTGTGTGTGTGTGTTTTCAGACAGGGTGTGTAGTTTACTTGTGGGTATAGGAGTGGAGATTGGGTAAGAAGTGGATGTGATGTGGAGGTGGGTGTGGAGGGAGAGGGTCGCCACCTCACACAAGGACAGGCAGCGGAGGAACATCTTCAGACGCTTCTTCTTCGTCTTCGGCCGGAAAAATACCAAAGAACTTTTTGTTGCCAAGCAAGGGATGACGAGGGCAGGAGGAGGAGGAGGAGGAGGACAGAAGGAGAGCAGGAGGAGTAAGGAGGAGGGGTAGGAGGGAGGAGGAGGAGGAAGAGGAAAAGGAGAAGGGGAGAGGGAGGAAGGGTAGGAGGGAGAGGTAGGAAGGATAGGAGGGAGGAGGGGTGAGGACGGGTAGGAAGGAAGAAAAGGGGAACCGGTAGGAGTGGGGAAAGTAGGAGTTAAGGAGCAAGAGGAAGAGGAGGAGGAAGAAGAAGGGGAGGAAGAGGAGGAAGGGGAAAGTAGGAGAAAAAGAAAGATGAAGAGGAGGATGAAGATGGAGAAGGAGTAGGATGAAAAGGATTAGGAGGGATGATGATGAAGATGATTAGGAGGGAGGAGGAGGAAGAGGAGAAGGAGGAGACGGACTCTTCCGATCGTCCATCATGCAGAGTTCTTCGGTTCGGGGGCTCCGTGATAAAAGTGGATAAGTAATAATTTCTCACCCAAGCTTCCCATCTCTCCTCTTCGCTCATTCCTCTCCTCTTTCCTCCTTTTCCATTTCCCCCTCACATCTCCCCCTACCCCTCTTTACTCCTACCCCACTTTCCCTCTCCCCCTCTGTTCCCCTCTCCCACTATTACCCTCTCCTTCTTTACTACTCCCTCTCCTTCTTTACTACTCCCTCTCTTTCCCCCTCCCCCATTTCTCCCCTTTCTCCCTCTCTCCTTACCTCCCTTCCTCTCTCCCTCCTTTTCTCGCTTCCTTCCTCTCTCCCTCCCTCTCTCCCTCCCTCTCTCTCTCTCTCCGTTCCCTCTCTACCTCCCTCCCTCTCTACCTCCCTCCCTCTCTACCTCCCTCCCTCTCTACCTCACTCCCTCTCTACCTCCCTCCCTCTCTACCTCACTCCCTCTCTACCTCACTTCCTCTCTCCGTTCTCTCCCTCTCTCTCTCCCTCCCTCTCTCTCTTCTTCCCTCCTTCCTTCCTATCTCCCTATCTTCTCCTCTCTCCCTACCTTCTCCTCTCTCTCTCTCTCTCTCTCTCTCTCTCTCTCTCTCTCTCTCTCTCTCTCTCTCTCTCTCTCTCTCTCTCTCTCTCTCTCTCTCTCTCTCATTCTTTCTTTCATTTTTTTTCTTGCACCCCATCCTACCTTCCATCCATCTTTCACCTGTTATCCAATCCTCAGTTGTTCTTCTCTTCGCTTCTCCCTTTAGCCCTCATTCATCGTGCCCTTCACATGAAGCTAAGCGTCGGCGACCTTTCCAGTTTTTCCTTCCCTTCCCATCATTTGTCCTTCTCGGTCTCCCTCCTTCCCCGTTTTCTGTGGTCTTTCCCATTGTTGCTGGTCACCAGTCTCCCACGTTGGTGGTTACTTTGATGTGTTTGTAAAAATCTCGTTTGCCTGAAATATGTTATGAGGCAGTGGGTTTTTTTCTTCGTGTTTAGCGGTTTTTACTTCATGTTTAGCGGTATTCTTCGTGTCGCAACTTAGTTTTTTTCTGTCAAGTGTGATGGATGTACACGAGGGCCTAGGGAGATGTAGGATTGTGTGTTTGTGCGTGCGTGTGCATGCGTGTGCGTGCGTGTCCATGTGTCCGCGTGAGCACATGTTTACATAATTATAGTATAAAAGAAAGAAACAAAATCTTGATGTGCTGTTTCCTATTTTCCATTTGTCATACCTATTTTCAAGTACTTATATGGTTTCAGCTTTGGTTATATCATCGTATAGGCTACTCCAGGAGTTAATAGATTTATACGGGAATCTGTATTTTTTCGTTTCCTGTAGATTTGTGGTTTCTTTCAAGAAATTTGTCCCCATGTGCTCGTGATACCCCCCTTTGTGTGTTTGTGTGCGTGTGCGTGTGTGTGTGTGTGTGTGCGTGCGAGTGTGTGTGTGTGTGTGTGCGTGCGAGTGTGTGCGCGTGCATGCGTGTCTTTTTCTTCCACATGAAAAATACACATCAAAAAACCATGATTGAACCACAGTCGTCGCGTGTAAACGCCCCGTATTCTTTTTATAAAATATTTCTTGTTATTCTTTAAAATAAACACAAAAATGACCTGAAAAGTAATGAAAATATTCTAGAAACCACACCGCATTCGTCTAGAATCTAAGTGGATAATGGATATTTTTTATTTTTTTGTTTATTTATTCATTTTTTCTGTGATAACATTTGAAGGACGTGGGAATCTATAATGCCATTGACCTCAATCAAACTTATCAGAGGCAGCGTGGGGAGGGTAAGGGTGGCAGTTGTATGTTGACTTTAAGCAAAAATAAACTTTAATCCCATTACTGTAATAACTTCCTTGACATACTTTATTCGGCTAAAACCATGTGATTCTAATCGATCGAGAACGTATTTTGTTTCACAAGGTTAACGTTTCCATTTGTGTCTACAATGGTTTCCTTCAGCTGAATAAAATTGCTTGACGTAAGCCATAATGACGAGTGGCACTTAGGCACCAAAAAGTTGAACAGATATAGGCTTAACTCGTTAACGTTTACAAGATCGAGGTCACCAAAAACTTAGTAAAATCGCCTGGTCGGGGTTCTCATAAACGTGAGTTGAATATAAATGCCAATAGGGCATATAATCTCTAATTTACTTCATCGATTATGAAGGGAAATTCTTATTACATGCCAAGACCACGTACTTGCAGATGAAGATATTTCTTTACCATAAGAATACATTTTTATTATCACAAATATATTTTCGGATCAGAACACATTTACTTTCCATAAGACGTCACATGATTTACATCATATTTCGCCATAAAGGAAACACGGTACATCTTGCGGCCCCTGGCGCGAAGCTCCTCTACAACGATCCCGACCCATCTAGACCTGAGGGTGTTCGTCTTTACCTCGACGTTGGACTACCTTAAGGAAGTAGCTTTTGGAAAGCGAATGAGATCGTCCACCGTTTGCCATGACCGAATATATAATGTGTGTCGCAGAGATGAAGGGGTTTTAAGTTGAATCGTGTTGTTTTCACCCTTACTGGCCCTTTTGCAAAATCGTGACGGAAAATCGAAAGAAATCGAATTTAAGCTCTAGCACCCGATCTGTGTTGACCCAGTGATTCAACCAAAAGTACTTAATGCTCCTGATTCCCTCCAATGTTTAAAAAAAAAAAAAAATAGTTTGTTGGTGGGAGGGGGACAACAGTGTTGGAGGAAGTTTTGGTGGGGGCATGTGCAGCCCAGAGTGCACTGATATTTTTATCATTCCTATCTTGACAGAAACAAGCACACACATGCACGCGCACCTATATTCTCACACGCACACTTCACGCACTATCTTTCACGTACACTCTCTCACACACCAGTTTCCCAGTTTGTGTGCGTGTGCGTGCGCGCGCGCGCGCGCGCGTGTGTGTGTGTCCACTCTCTCCACTCCCTCCCTCACCCGGTCCCAGTCCCAGTTTACTTCCATCCTTCTCTCTCTCTCTCTCTCTATAACCCACGCACGCACACACGCACGCACGTGCACACAAAGGAAGAATGTTTCTAATCAGGTTGAGGTTTCGAGCCCCATTCAATACTGGAGGTCCAGTTTCGTCTTGCAGCGAAATTCTCAATTAACATGAGATCCTGGTTGGAGGAGGAGGTCGCGTTTTGCCTCAGGTGCCGCTTCTGATTCTCGCGAAGGAAAAGCGCTCGCGAAGGCCACGATCGAAGTTCTTGGCCCTTCGCCACCGGGAGGGTGCCACGGGGAATGAATAGAATAGCTTGGCGACAGCTAGAATAAGAGGGAAAAGGACCACTTGGTACGGAAGGAGCCAAGGAATATTTTCTAAATTTTTCTGTTAAATTAAAAGGGAAATGGATTGAGGCTGAAAAGAAAATAGAAATGTGAGCAAATGGCTAACTTAAAGATAAATTGTGAACTTGGAAAATGTATACATAAATAAATGGATAAATAGGTTGATGAATTAATGGATATATAGATAAATACATGAATAAATGAATTAATAAGTAAACCCTTTTTGCTACCGGAACTTTACTCTAGCTAAATAGAATTGGTTATTAATTGCAGTGAGAGGTTTATCAAAGTAAGGTTAACCTTTTCACTGGGCTAGAAATTTTTTCTTATCTGAATAAGATTTACTGACGACAGCTACATGAAAATGCACGTGTGTGTGTGTGTGTACGTATGTACCTATCCATGTGTATAATATGAAGGTATGTATGCATGTAAATATATACACGTGCTCTTGTATACATGATTGCAACTGAAATATTTCCTGCACCCATAAGATTAGTTGAAATTGTGCACTGTAATCTTGTATTTTTCTTTCACATTCCCAAAAGAAAAGAAATATTTGACACAGAAGTAATATATTTTTCTATAATAACATATTTTTCACGTATTACCTCTGCAGTGCCCAAGCTCTTGAACCCAAAGAGAAAAAGAAAAGGAAAAAGAAAAGAAGACTTCGTAGTAATCTTGTAATTTTCTTTCACAAGTTTTTGAACCCAAAGTTAAAAGAGAATAAAAGAAGAAGAAAAAAAGGGGACTTAGTAGTAACATTTTAATTGTATTTCACATTCCCAAGAAAATAAGTATTTGATAAAGATATAATAACACTTTTTCTATGTATTGACCCTGTTGTGCTCAAGTTCTTGACCCCCCCCCCAAACCAAAAAAAAAAAAAAAAAAGACTTCGGCAGCGAGCCAAGTCACGCTCGAGCGGCCGCCTCCTTCACCTCGCGGGTTTTCAGTGTCTCGAAGTTTCTTCTCGAAGTCCATAGAGGCGATAAGTCGGCACGGAAAGGTCACGGGAGTATGGTGCTTCGGCAGACTTGGAATTCAATTGTTTCTTTGGTGTTGAACTGCGGGAAGTCGCCCGTTGTCGTGGATTACAGTGAACTGTAATGAATTGCAGTGGATTACATATGTAGTGGGTTATAATGGATTACAGGAGAGTGCTGAGTATGTTGACAGGAGAGAGCTTTCGGCCCTGAACATCGTTAGGTGTAGAAAAATAAACAAAAATAAAGACGTGGAAACTGACATGTTTACTGTTAGGCGTTTAGTCCTATTACAAAAAGTTAAATTTTTATTATTATTTTTTGTAATCGCTGTTTTTAAAACCAAGATGGTCAAAAATTGTCGCAGCAACAAAAAAAGTTGATACGACAATTCTTGACCATCTTGGTTTATACACATATTTTTTTTACCATTTGTGTGGTCTGTGATCTTATTGATCAATTATTTATCTATTCTAACTGCTTATTCACTTACGGAAGAGTTGGGGAAATGACGCATGCGGGCAGTGAAACAAGTTCACGAAATAATGAGAAAAAAGTAGCAGCATTTTAATGCATTTTATCATAAATGACCCGAAACTATATTGAAAATAGTCTCTTCTAATTTCATGTGGAATCTCATCCATCTTCATCTAACGTATCCTAACCTAGCTTACTGTAACCTAGCCTAACCTAACCTAATCAAAGCAAAGTTAAGTTTGACCCAACAAAACCCAATCCAATCAAAACTAGTCTCCCTAATCTAACCTGACCAACCTTAACCTAATCTATTTACCCTAACCTACCTTACCACCGTAACATAACCCCAACCTACCTCAACCTAATCCAAACGAACCAATCTTACCTAATCTAACCTGATCAAAAACAACCTAACCTGTGTGCCCTAACCTACCCAATTCAACTTAATCCAGTCCAATCCAAACCTAACCTGCCCGAAAACGCCATTGCTCTTTTTATAATGAATGAATAGATTAATAGGCATAGATGAAATAGAATTAGATAAAATACGGAGGGGCCAACCGCTGGTTGGAAAACCCTGTACATTTGTTGATAGTTTCCCTGATGTATTGGGCTATTTGCCCCAAACAGGTGGGAACTGCAAGGCCACTCTGCAAGTTTAGCGTTTTGTATCTCTGTCATCAGGCAGTAGAAGAAAACCACAACAAGCAGCAATCTGCCGGAAACTCAAGGCGGTGCGGTTGCCTTTCAGACGAGAGGACAAGTGAATAATTGGGGGTTGTGGTTTCTGCATCATGACACAGAGATGGGAATATTTGTCGAGTTAGGTGCCATCTGCGTTTTTTTTCTTTGCGCGCGTGTGTGTGTACATGTAGTGTGCGTGTATTCTGCACGAGGTGTAGTAACAGTCGTAGGGAAATGTTATTTAAGGTTTCATCTTTTATGTATTGAAATAGAAATATTTTTTGAGTTAACGATATATACAACTGGTTCATAAAGAGGTCTAATACAAAAATTATTCATATATATATATATATATATATATATATATGTACAGAATGACACATATGGCGACCAAATGAATGAAAAAACACGAATAGGTTATTGAACATGCAAATAATTTAATTGATTATAAATTGACAGACAAGAAAAAATAAATAGATAAATAAGATACACCACACTTAGATCATCAGGAATGTCCTTGGTCAGGAATCTCTCAAGAACATTTATTCTACAGAGTCTGTCATAAGTTTCCATCCACCCTCTATGTTCCACGTTGTTACTATGACATTTTCTGTTGTATGATATTTTTGTCCACAGTATATTTACTTATTCGTCTTAGGTATTGTCTGTTATAGAAAGATACACTAGATAATAAAACTCAATAGCACTTGTCTAAAACCTTATCCCCTTGAGCAATTAGCGACCTAACTCAAGATTCGAGGGTGATGTGAAGATTGCCCCAATTTGCAGGCTTCCATTTGTGGTACAGTCGTCGCAAAAAGTGGTGACATAAAAACATGCGAACGACTTGAGTATGTGGGATGAAGACGTCACAGATGATTGTAGTTGGAGTACTATAGTTGCTGAAGTGTTTTAGTGCTACAGCAAGGTAGTATCCGTCCTAGAGTTACATTATGGGTGAATTTTATTATATTTTTCAATCTTGCCTTCTCATGTGCCAGCCACGGCGACATCCAGAATAAAAGAAAGATTACAACCTGGTACTAAAGGGTTTAAAGTACTATCTAAAGCCTATCTAGGACACTTAGGCACGATACATTTAGTCACAAAGTAGCAGAAACGACATTTGGTCATAGTATGAAGTCTTCAGAAGTACATTATTATGATATCCAGACATTTGGTGGAAGCTTATGAACAGCAGTGAGACATAGCTTTATATGGCTATAATTATATAATTTCTATATCTGTTATTATGATGTAGATGAAATTGATTTGCTCTGCATCTCACAATAAAGTGACAAACATCCGTGGATAATTAAATCTCAGTTATTAAAAATCAAATTAATTTTATTTTATTTCAACTATGAAGCCGGGGGGGTGATCCAGCTTCGGTGTCGGGCTCTGCTGTGGAAATTTTCTGCCAGGTGTTACCGCACTGGTCTTTACTACCGTCGACCGTTGAGAGCTCGTTTGAGTAAAAAACGACTTCAGTTACAATATTCCATCTTTCAAATCTCCAGATATCAAATTATCTTTCGGTCATATATAGCAGAGCTGAATGGTGAACTAAGAGCTTGTAAACCTATACGAATGTTAGACATACTGTTGAAACGTTCTGAGAGAAGTCTAAGTTTCTGTAAGCAAAGTCATATTAGTTATTCAAATGGAAGTTGGAGGAGGTAAGATATGAGAGAAAAAACAGCTCAGTGTGATTAACCCTTTACCCCATTGTTTCATGAAGCTCGGCCACCGGCCGGGCTTGTGGCTTGTAGATCTTTTTTGAGATACCATGGCTGGGGACCGAGTACCAACCCACAGGGTTACAATACCTCAATGTGACCTCCCCAGCCATACTGCGTTTTTTTTTTCGTTTTTTTTTAACAACTTGAGAATGTAAATATTAGCTCTCCAACAATATCAAGTAATACTAGTAGCCCTAATTGATTAGAAACATAAAATTCACTATGTAATAAATTCGTTTCTTCTTACTATTTTCCTTCTTCTTCTTCTTCTCCTTCTCCTTCTCCTTCTCCTTCTCCTTCTCCTTCTCCTTCTTCTCCTTCTCCTTCTCCTTCTCCTCCTCCTCCTCCTCCTCCTCCTCCTCCTCCTCCTCCTCGCCCTCCTCTCCACCTTGTAGGCGTAGGCGTTCAGAAACTTCACACTTCAGTTGGGCATAGCGGCCGTGTCAGACCACAAAGCCTCGTCATCTGACACTCCTATACTGGAAGAAGACTATACTATTCAAGGTCCAAGGCTCTGCGTGTGCAACTCGAGAAATATGTGTACAACCGCCGGATTGTTTGCTTGTTTGTTTGCTGTGACCGGGATTACCTCTGCTGTTGGCATTAATTAAAGGAAGGGGGGCTAACCACGTTGAAGGAACGATTTGAGTAATTACTAACTGAATGTATTTAGACAGCGTTACCAAAAGGCATTTGATCCCTGAGTAATAATGTTGGGTAATGAAAATAAGCTCAATGCTGAGGCAGACGTGTTGGATGAATGATCTACAGTACGTGGAGACAGGAGTGGGAGTGAGGTAGAGGGGAAGAGGGGTTGAGTGGGTGTGAGGGGATGGGGTGGGGGTAGGCCAGGGTGAGGTTCAAGGCATACAGGTTTAGCCGGGCACTCAAACGACGGGATGCCGTGAGGTCGAATAAAATCGTCTGAAGGCACAATTAATTAAAAGAAAAGGACGACCCCGAAGGTAAGGGGTGAATGAAGATGATCTATACCAGATACCCTACTGATAGGGTACCACGGAATTGAATTGATACAGCCTTGCTGTAATAGGGACATAAAGGGAAGGTGGCACCCGGTAATGAAGGGGTTAGGACAGGCCTTTGCATATGTATTGAATTTAACTGCAATGTATATAAGGACACGCCTGACTGTTCGAACAAGACTGTCTACGTGCAGTGCACATTCCAGGGGATGTTTATTCTTGTGATGACCTTGAGGAGTCGTGGGTGGGAGTAGGGGGGGTGGGGTGGGGGTGGGGGTGAGAGTGAGAGGGTACACCCCTCCCTCCACCCCCACAAACCCCCCAGGGGATGCCTCAGGTGCGTCCACCACTGGGGTCATTATTATCTCTGTTTCCTTTCGTTTTTTCCTTTAACTAATTAGGCCACGTTGTGAATTTTCCAGCTGTAATAATGATTGAGAGATGTAGTCAGGGAGATGAAGGCCAGAAGGTTAATCTAGGTCGAGATGGGAGTTGGCTATGTTTGAGTATGTCGGTCTCTGCTAAAATTATTATTGAGACATAAATGGTCAACGGTCCAAGCTTTGAGGTAATTTCACAATAAACATTAATTCCGTTTGGTAAATTCTGATATGGTTAGGATATTTTTTCTTTTCAAGCTTCTCTGGAAATCTAATGAACTTTTTTTTAATCTCGAACTTCAGTAAACATCAATTCACTATGTTAGACTTGGTGATGTTGAGTTTCGTACTTCCAAACTCTTTGTTAACCCTGGCGAACGCTTTCTATCTAGTTAAGTTGATCTAGTTTATTGGCTTATCTATAAAAACGTACCTGTAATTCTCGTAGGTGTAGCTAATGAAATGACTAGAATTCCAATTTCTAATGGTAGAAAGCGTTCGCCAAGGCTGGTGAAAGGTTTTCAAAGGAGGACGGTCTTGAACGTCATTGAGGAAAGAATATCACGATGATTTGAATGGGACCAATTATAACCTTGAGTTCTGTTTAAGTTTTGAGAAAATGAAGTAATGAATGATTTGCGTCCCATCAGGCATTGGCCATCGATTTCTCATCACAATGCTGACGTATTCAATATACAATATTTCATTCTGGCTCAGGTCGGGGGATTTTTATTTAGATAAGGGAAGGTCCCTGGCTTGAAACAGATCTTGAACGGTCGACACCCCCTTCAAGTCAGAGTACTTCCCAGAGCTGCATAAAATGTCTGTCCAGAGGCGAAATAAAGTTATAGAAAGTACAGTCAGGGAAAACAAGTATTTGGATACTTCTTTGTTATGGGTTATGGTATCAGTCATGGAGGCCCTCTGTGACACTGTATTGTCTATGTCCCTAGCAGTGTGGCGGGTGTAAGGGTTGACCCTTCATCCATTACGTGCTAAGATGGGATGGGCGATCAATGGGTGTGGTATGGGTGTGGAATGGGCGTGTACATTGACTCAGCCACAATCCTTATAAGGGGGAAAAGGCGCCTTAGTATGTACATTGAATATTGTATCAAATGTTTCGTAGATTGCAGGCAAATAGCAGTCTTGCGTACAGGTGACAAATGGGCGAGAATTCCTTGCGCTTGTATGTACGCAAATGTGTGTTATTTTCTTTAGTTGTTATGTGTAACTTCTGCAAATACGTAAAGGCCAAGAAGTTGTTTTAAGGAACTGTGCGTTGCCGCAATAGGAGTCGTTGTTGAGCTTTTTGGTTTGTCGGTGTTAGTGTTATGACTTATGACTTTCTGCTTTTGTTGAGGTTTGGAAAAAGGCTTGTTTTGGTTTGTGTCTGCTGAACACTCTTGTGGTGAGCGTTTGCCTGTGTGGGATTCGCTATGGGCTTCGATTACGTGCTAGACATGTGATCGACAGCTTTTATATTCTAGATAGAGACCGAATTATGGGCAATGCTCTGACTTTACACACACACACACACACACACACACACACACACACACACACACACACACACACACACACACACACACACACACACACACACAGGAGGGAAATAGCTGTCGATCACGAGTCCAACACGTGATCCAAAGACCAAGTGAATACACACACACACACACCATATATATACATATATACGTGTGTGTGTGTGTATATATATATATATATATATATATATATATATATATATATATATATATATATATCTATTTGAGATATTCTGACAGGTTGACGTAAGCGGAGTAGGAAACACAGGAGTCTTAATCTTGAGTTTATTCCTGACTATTTTCATTCCTTTGAAAAAGCATACCTGCGAAACTAGTCAGAAGAAATCACTTGAACGCGTGATTCTAATTGTGCTGAAAAACCACAAGGAAAATAGCAGAAATGAGACCGAAGGCTTTCGTCTATTCAGGCGAAAGCGGTCGGGCTCATTTGTTATTTTCGTCGTGATTTGTCTCCACATATATACATATATATATATATATATATATATATATATATATATATATATATATATATATATTGTGTGTGTGTGTGTGTGTGATTTGGAGTGTGTGTGTGTGTGTGTGTGTGTGTGTGTGTGTGTGTGTGTGTGTGTGTGTGTGTGTGTGCGTGCGCGCGCGCGTGTATGTAATATTGCGTCCACTTAGCTGTCGCCGACGGGCCCATCCGCCACTCTAGACCAAAAGAATGGGAGAGGCCAAGACCAGTTTCGACGCCCCTGTCTGGAGGGTAATTTTACTTATATATTTATTTATTTATATGTGTGTTTATTTATTTATCTATCTATCTATTCATTTGTCTATTTCAGTATCGATATACAATCAGAAGGCATATTGATTTGTGGTCCGTAGGGGTGTCATAAGAAAATTAGAATAGTAAATACAATATCTTTCACAAACGTGTTTTCATCAATATATAGTTAGAGTTATTGCCAGTGCAATATATCATTACAGCTGCTACTGATCAATGATCGATGCAGTCTCATACAATGTTTAGTTTGACGTTTTGATACAAGTAATTGATTGATGGTGTGCCGGTCAAATCCATCATGTTACTTTTTGTTTTTTGTCTGTGCTCCTGGGTGTACAACGTTGTACAATTGATGTAACTTTTAGTAATTGTGGTACTCCTCCGGCTCCGTTACATATTCGTTGATAATGATAATGGTAATTTATGATGATAAGAGTATTATAGAAACTTTAGTAAATGTAATTGTCTAGTAATAAAAGTGAGATATATGAAAACTGCAGTAATCTGATAATAATGATGATAATAATAATGGGGATATTTATAATAATAATGATAATAATGATGATGATGATGATGATGATAGTGAATGATAAAGTCATCATGATTATGATTGTGAAAAATAAAAACAATGATATTAATAGTACGAATAATTATAGTAGCAACAGGTTCCTTCCCGATCACTTGAAACCTGAATGAAATCGTGAGGCAGCAGGCAGAAAACAACTTGAGACACTTTCCCACTGAAGAGTTGTCTGTGACGTCACCACTTTCACGGAGAAAGTGACGTCATAGTTTTTGTTTTTCTTTCCTTCAAGGTGAAACATGACGTCATAGAAATGTGACATTACTCTTTGCTGACGATCAAAACCCGAAGGTAGTGGTCGACCTTAGGGCAGCCACGGAACGATCTAGAGTATGTCTTTTGTTGTTGAGTTCCCAAAGACTGATCTGAATAATAAGAAAGATGTAGAATTCCATTGAACATCGAATGACAATCTCGCATTCCTGGCGCGATTCCCAGTTGGTCGAAGAAGAGGGAGAGGGACGGAGGAAGGGGAGAAAAGTCCTGAGAGAGAGCATGCAGATCGAGAGAGAGAGAAAAGAGAGAGAAGAAATAATCTCCGAACCCTCGAAGAACCACCATGATACGAGGAAGGAGAACTCCTAAGAGAGAGAACGCAGTTTGAGAGAGAGA
>NC_134804.1:40958629-40961129 GCF_046742065.1 Oratosquilla oratoria | reverse complement strand
CTCCCTTCCTCGCCTCCCCTCTCCTCTATTCCACTCTCCTTCCCTCCCCTCTCCTCTCCTCCACTCTCCCTCCCCTCCCCTCTCCTCCCCTCCACTCTTCTCCCCTCCACTCTCCCTCCCTCCCCCTCTCCTTCCCTCCCCTCTCCTCCCCTCCACTCTTCTCCCCTCCACTCTCCTCCCTTCCACTTTCCTCCCCTCTTCTCTTCCCCTCTCCTCCCTTCCTCTCCTCTCTCCTCAACTCCCCTCCCCTCCTTTCTCCTCCTCTATTCTCCTCTCCCTCCCCTTTTTCCCTCCCCTCCCCACCTCCCCTCTCCTCCCCTCATCTCCCCTCCCCTCCCTTTCCCTCTCCTCCCCTTACTTCCCCTCTCCTCCCTTCCCCTCTCCCCTCCTCCCTTCCCTTCCTGTCTCCTCCCCTCTCCTCCCCATCACTCCCCTCTCCTCCCCTCATCTCCCTTCTCCTCCCATTCCTCCCTCCTCCCCTCGCCACCACTCCCCTCCCGTCCCCTTGTTTACAATAAGAGTCAAGCCTCCTCCCGGTGCTCCGGTGCCCCTCCGCACCGAGAGCACAACTTAACCTTTGGTGGCCGAGCTCCTTCTCCTTCAAGGTTTTCCTTAAGTCAAGGCGGTCGTAAATTAACCTTAAGGTCATCACGATGAGCGAGCGCGTCGGGGGACCCTAACATTAAATATGATAAACACACACTTGTGCCCCGGGACACGCACCCCCCTTCCCCCACCCCTTTCCATCTTTCCCACCTTTTCCCTTCCCCGTTTCCATCCTTTCCACCTTTTCCCTTCCCCCCTATTCGCTTCCCTCCATTTCCCTCCTCAGATTCCTCCCTTCCCAATTCCCACTCTTCCCCTTCTACCCCTTCCCCCTCCCCCCTATTCCTCTTCCCTCTTTTCCCTTTTCCCCTTCCTTCTTCCCCTTTCCCTTCCCCCTCCCCCTTTAACTCCTTTCCATTCTTTTTCCGCTTCCCCTCTTTCCCCCCTTCCCCTTTAACTCCTGTCCACTCTTTTCCCTCTTCCCCCCTTCCCCCTTCCCCCATTTCCCCTTCCCCCCAATACCCCCTTTCCCCTAACCCCTTCTCCCCTTCTCCCCTTTGCCCTCTCCCCTTTCCTCCCGTCAGCTGAATGTAATCGTATAGCGTTAAACAGAAAAGAGCATCTTAAGGTCGACACGGATACAGTTTTCTTTGTATACTTTCTAAGTTCTTCTCCACATGTAATAAAGACAAACGCACCAAAACACGTAGGGCTTTTCCTAAGCTGAATAGAATCACCTGGCGTTTTACATACTGTATGTATATATATATATATATATATATATATATATATATATATATATAGAGAGAGAGAGAGAGAGAGAGAGAGAAAGGGACATACTCGTAGATATACATATGTATTATGCCAGACTTTCTTCAACTGCATGATTCAAAAACGAATCTGGAATAAAGTTTAAGACAAATTAACCTATGGTCAAGGTATTTAAGTTGATTCTAATTATCTAAATGTAAGAAGGCTTTATTCTGTTGAGTAAAATCGCCAAAATAAGTTTTGTAAGGTGAATTGATCAATAAAATGGGTTTGGGAATTTGGGATCGGCGGGGGGGGGGGCGGAAATTGGTGGGTCGAAGGGGGGGTTGGTGGGGTTGAAGGGAGTCAAGAAGCACATAATTACATAGATTGGAAGAACACTGACCAAGAGAATGCATATATATATATATATATATATATATATATATATATATATATATATATATATATATTATACACAACACTGGTCCCAGTATGTGTGTGTGTGTGTGTGCGCGCGCGCGCGTGTATGTATATATATATATATATATATATATATATATATATAATATGTATGTGTGTGTGTGTGTGTGTGTGTGTGTGTGTGTGTGTGTGTGTGTGTGTGTGTGTGTGTTTGTGTGTGTGTGTGTTTAAAGGAAGAGAGAGAGAGAGAGAGAGAGAGAGAGAGAGAGAGAGAGAGAGAGAGAGAGAGAGAGTTCGCAAAGAATCACAATTCTTTCGGAAGAGAAGTAGCTGGGCAGCCATTCTTTTTACATTTTTGTTTATTTATTATATTGTAAATGCTGTATTATTTTCTTTATGACTATCCGTTCGTGGAATAATAAGATTCAGGAAGTTTTTGTCGAACACAATTTTCATTCTTTTTAAAACGAGTTTAGCCCCATCACAGGTGGGTAGTTTTTGTCTTTCCATTTTTTCCTTCTTTGATGTGTACAAGATCCGGGTGCCTCATCCTTTGTCGCTTATCCATACATGGTATCGGTAATCACAACGATGATGCAACTACAACAGCAACAACAAAAACACCAACAACAATAGCAACAACAATAATAACAACAACAGCAACAACATAGGCAATATTACTTAGTGATGATGAGAACTATTAAGATGGAAATGATAATAGTATTAGTTGAGCTGCTTGTTTCTGGCCCTTCCCCCTTTTAATACAAGGAGGAGTATGTCA
>NC_134804.1:40928629-40946129 GCF_046742065.1 Oratosquilla oratoria | reverse complement strand
AAATAAATTACATAAATAAATGCATAGGTATAGTTAAAATAATAAACAGGTAAATAGTAAATAATAAATTGACATATAACTAATGATAAATGAAAATCAGACAGGCAAATGATAACAAAACAAAAACAAATAATATAAGATAAATTATAATCATTACAGCATCTTACTTAGGTATTTATCTAAATGATTCTTAAAGCTTCGAACTGAACTACATTGCACTACCTGTGCAGGAAGTTTATTCCATTCATTAACTACACGGTTGGCAAAGTTGTTTCTACCTACTTCCAAATTGAATCTATTTCCGGACAGTTTGAGACCATTGTTTCTTGTCTGATTCTCATTCAATGTGAAAATTTTGTCACTTTTGATGTTGTCAATTCCCTTTAAAATCAAGACCTGTATCAAGTCACCTCTGAGTCTACGCTTTTTTAGGGAAAACAGATTCATGTGCTTTAGTCGATTTTGGTATGATTTATTTTTGATATTTGGAATCAGTTTTGTGGCTCGCCGTTGTACTTTTTCCAGTCTGTCAATGTCTTTAATGAGATTCGGTGACCATACGGAAACAGCATATTCCAAATGTGGATATGATATGTGGCCACATGGTTTCGTTGTTACGTCACAAGCGGTGTATGTTGCCGGAGTAGAGAGAGACCCCGCGGCACTAGCCCCGGTTGGAGCCACGGGGGAGTCCGGTTAAGTTAATGAAGGTCATTAAACCACAGGGGGATGCTGACCTATACTGGTGTTACGAATTGGCCTCGGCTCCAAATTGGTATCGTCCCAAGCTGCGAAGTTAATGGAAATATTGATGTAAACATGTAGGAGATTTAGGGTGTAATGTAAGGTGTATTATTTTATTGATCCAACCACCCCTCTTGCATTCTTCATCCTGGGTTATCTCTGTATCCACTTGTGGGTGTCTTCTTTGTTATATTCACTTTCGTCTTTATTTTCGCACACATAAACCCTTCAAATCATTTCACTATTTGCAGTATGTTTTCACTGTTACTCAACAACCCAACGTCATCCATATAAAGCACCTGGTTCAGCTCTTAACCCACCTCACAGCCATCCTCATTCGTATCTCTCTTGCTTTATTTTTTGTTATTGATTGCTGAAATTGTTTACGAAAATATTAAACAACCATGGTGTCATCACACAACGCTAAATCAAATTCTGTATTTTATATTCATATATTGAATTCAACTTGAAAAGAGAAAGAAAGAAATTAAAGATAGCATGTTATGATATTGGCTCAAGCCTGTAACGTCCACTAAGGCAAGTACATGCAGACACAAAAAAGTACACGACAAGAATGTATAGATGGATGCTTCACTTCCCAGCAAATGAAGGTCGACTTCAACCATATATGGAGGCACCTCATAGCCTCTAATTTGTACTTGAATGGGAGAATGGAACCATCTTCCTGACAGTTCATTTAAACGCTAAAGAGATGTAAATATAAATAGAAGTCCATAAACACACCCTTACTATCCTTTAGATTTCGTCTTCGCCCATATATATGTTTTGTCTTGGGTATTTACCTAAATATAGTATACAGTTAAGAAGCAACTCTCGTGGGGAGTCTCTCAATCTCCAATTAGCATACCTTGCTGCAAATTCACATATGGTTCCAACTTTGAGTTTTATCGCCTTATTCTCCAGTTATCATAACTTCAATTTAGATTCATTGTGTGTGTGTGTGTGTGTGTGTGTGTGTGTGTGTGTGTGTGTGTGTGTGTGTGTGTGTGTGTGTGTGTGTGTGTGTGTGTGTGTGTGCGCACATACGTGTGAAGAATGTGTGAATTAGATAGCCCACAATGTTTATACAGTAGCATTTACATTATCGTTTTGTGTGGGGTTGTCTGTTTATAAAGGACATGCAATCGGTCGTTTTTATGGTATGGACAACTTTGAGCAAAACTACCCAGTAACATATATAAGCAGTTTGTGTACTTCCTGCTAAAAGTTCAGATAAATTCAATTAGAGTTACGGATATTTAACCTATATAGTCAACAGTATAAACATATATACAAATCTGGTATTAATAGATTAATAACAATGACAAATCTGGTGACAGGAAAACTGCATCGGTTGACGCTCACGTTTACAAAAAAGTAACACAACACAAACGTCAAGTCTTGGTTGCTCAAATACCACCAGCCACCAAAATAACACTGCATGCTCTTGTCAGGTTAATTTTTTCTGCTGCAGTATACAAACAACAGCAACCAGCTGGTGAAGGCTGCTTAGCCTTCCAGTCTTCCCAAGGTCTTCGCCCTTCAGCATTACTCTGGAGGAGGTTATACATACGAGTTAATTTTCGTCCTCTACTTTTCCTCTTCACTGTATCTTCTCCACCTTCATGTCTCTCCTCCTAGAGGACGTCCCATGAATACAGTCGGACCCAGGAATAACGTGGTGCACGGGTGGGGGGGGGGGGCATTAGACGAAAGAAATAAGATATGCAAAATACGTCACTCAGTGTTGGAGTGGATAACAGGTTCGCCCCTAGGAAGCCCAGTTCCACGACGCCCTTCCTCCTCTCGTGTTCGTAGGGCCACTTTTTTGTGGCCCCACTTTTTGTGGCCCCACTTTTTGTGCCTTCACTTTTAAATGTTTATATACCCGAGAAACTGATGTTAAGCTTTCGGACGGGCGGACAGTCGAGGTTAGGTATCTTGAAGAAATCGTTGGTTGGTTATTGTTTTAGGTTTTTCTTATACGATATTTGTTCCATAGTGTACGATGTGTCCTTGTGTAATAAATATAACAAATTCTTGGTAAGCGTGTCATGTGACAACTGAAGAGTCCTTCGAGGATGTATTTGGTCTTTCGCCTGAGGCTCAGCTTCAACCGCGAGATTCACTAGAGCATGGATGTGTGAGCTTCTGGGCAGGGGGGACTAAAGTGGAAAATAAAAATCTCTGAATATATGTTTGGAATTGGTCGATAGAATTAGCAGAGACACGTTTCTCAGTTTTAAACACCAGGGTCTTGGACTACTTAAATATGTTTTTTTTTTTCTATTGTTGTAAATTTATATATATATTTATATATATATATATTTATTAATTTCTTATTTGTTAATTGATTGATTGGTTTACTTATTTACTCATTTATCTATATGTTTATATATTTATTTATTTTGTTTATTTATTTACATGTTTTTCTTTCTTTTTTCTTGTGTCAAAGTAATAGTTGGGCTTGTGTGCAAGGAGGCGATGGCTGACTGTTAAGGTGGTTTTGAGGTAAAGGATAAGTACTAAGGATTCGTAGGGATAGAAAGGCTTTGGACCTTTGTGTCAGAACTGATAAGTCGGTTTCAATTTCCGTTGCAAACTTACCAGAGCGGTTGGTGCTTAGGTAGGTCAGGTTAGGTCAGGATAGTCTATCTTCGGGTAAATTTTCACGAGAAATCGCGTAAAGCTAATTTTCAGATTGGGTTTGTGGTCAGTTTTGATAAAACGCGTCAGTAAGAAGAATAAGCATATAAAATAGTAAATAAATTGATGAATAAATATATAAATGAATAGATAAATGAATAGTTCTCTTGTCCGAGTTTGTCGCACACCGCGGATGAATTCCTATTTCGGAAGGAATTAAAAAATATATGATATATATCTCGAGCGGGGCGGTGAGGGAATGTGATGGAACACCAACTTCGTGGTTGTCATGGAAACCTGATGAAGGAATTTCGCCGTTTCCTTCCTTACCGCCACTGAGAAGGTCGTCGCCTCCCCCACCACCACCCCCCGCCTCTATCCCCGCGTTATCGGCATCAACTCCCAACTTCAACACCAATTCCGACATCAATTGTAACACCAGTACCAATTCCAAAACGAGCATCAATTCTAACACCAGCACTAACTCCAACACATACTACAACATCAATTCCAACATCAGCACCAGCAATAGCACCAGTTCCAATACTTACTTCAGCATCAGAACAGCACCAGTTCAACACCTACTACAGTGGTTCCCAACCCCAGGGTCGCGAGGGTGTTTTTGAGGGTCGCCAATGGGTCTTTTTTAACTTTTTTTTTTTCATTCAAGTTTCTAATGTATTTAAATTCATTGTGCTAGTAAATATAAACTGAACTATAAAAACGAAAGTTTATAAACATTATACAAGTACGTAGAAATATAACATGAAATGGTTGAATTTATTATTACAATTAGGGTCGCGACTCCAGGCTAAGAGTGGATTTAGGGTCGCAGCCCAAAAGGGTTGGGAAACACTGACCTACTACAATAGCAACTACAACACTAGCACGAATTCCAGCACCTTCTCCAACACCATCACCAGCACTAATTCCAACACCCACTCCAACATCAGCACTAGCATCAATTCTAACACTTGATTCAGCACCAGCTCCAATACTAGTATCAGTTCCAACACCAGCACAAACTCCAACACTATACGAACTCCAACTCCAATTCCAACTCCGACTACGATTCTCACCTCCACTCCAACCAATGCTAATACCAACACCAATTTCTACTCCAACTCCTATTCTAATTCCAACTCCAATTCCAACTCCGACTACGATTCTCACCTCCACTCCAACCAATGCTAATACCAACACCAATTTCTACTCCAACTCCTATTCTAATTCCAACTCCTACTCCAACTCCAACTCCAGCTCATTCACTTCCACCACCTAGGAGTTACAAACACTAAACTCCGTTTTATCTAGATGAGGCAAAAATATTTTCCACTCTTACATATTTGTCATCAATTCCCATTTTTTCTCTTTATAAAAACTGAAATTCAGTAGATAATTACTGGCAAGAAATGCACATAAACAACGAGGAGAATCCTCGCTTCGCTTAAATGGAGATAGCACCTCACGCGATTCTAAAAACAAACAAACAAATAAATAAAAAATAAAAGTGTAATGATAATCCTTCTTCTTCTCCTTCTTTTCTTCTTCTTTTCTTCCTCTTCTTTTCTTCCTCTTTTCTTCCTCTTCTTTTCTTCCTCTTCTTTTCTTCCTCTTCTTTTCTTCCTCTTCTTTTCTTCCTCTTCTTTTCTTCCTCTTCTTTTCTTCTTCTTCTTCTTCTTCTTCTTCTTCTTCTTTTCTTCCTCTTCTTTTCTTCTTCTTCTTTTCTTCTTCTTCTTCTTCTTCTTCTTCTTCTTCTTCTTCTTCTTCTTCTTCTTCTTCTTTACTTCTTCTTCTTCTTCTTCTTCTTCTTCTTCTTCTTCTTCTTCTTCTTCGCGTTCCTCTTCTTCTTCTTCTTCTTTTCTTATTCTTCTTTTTGTTCTTCTTTTCTTCTTCTTCTTCTTTACTTCTTCTTCTTCTTCTTCTTCTTCTTCTTTGTTTGTTTGTTTTAGGCTACCCTAAGACCATGGGGCTGCCCTCAAACTGAATAAAGCCATCAAAACGTTAATCAGATTAAGAATAATGTTTCAGTAAAGAATGCCGTATCTCTTTCACTGTGGAAGTGGTTCCCTTCCGTTGAATGAAATTCCCTGGCGTCGACTGAATTAAACAACACAATATATAAAACGCAGCGAAAGATATTTTACATGCACACACACACAAACAATGAATTTACGAAGAGAAACGTTTGAGGTCAGCCATAGTAAACACGCAAAAACGCAGCGAAAAGGTCATTAGAGATGAAGACAACTTTACAACCTTGGAAAGAACCGTACTAGAACATCAAATTCACCTTGCATCAGTGAACCTAAATTCTAGAAAGAGGGTGACCGTGTTAGCGGGAAATTAAATCTGTACAATAGGTACAGTCGCTCTAAAGAGTCATGTCTTCACTCCTTAGCACGTTTTTTGCGAGTGCAGACCCCAGAAGCTGTTGGATAGACGAGATTTCACTCGTAAAAATCTTTTATAGTGCAGGAAGACTGGTTTATATATATGTATAGGGCCTGTTAACGAAAGAGAGTTTTATTTACATGGTTGAGTCTATGCGTAGAGGTCTCTTTTGGGAATGAATGTTGATACACGCGCGCACGCACACACACACACACACACACACACACACACACACACACACACACACACACACACACACACACACACACACACACACACACACACACACACACACACACACACACACACGCGCGCGCGCGCATACACATACATACACATTCATACAAACATACCCACAGTGTACTTGCTAATAGTAATAAGTATATATATATATATATATATATATATATATATATATATATTATATATATGCATATATATATATATATACAGTATATATATATATATGTATATATATATATAATATATATATATATATATATATGTATATATATAATATATATATATATATATATATATATATATATATATATATATATATATATATATTACAAAGGATTACAAAGGCGGAGCATGCCAACAGGAGACCTTTTGGTCGGATGCGAAAAAAATCGTAATAATAAGATAATAAATAAAAACTATAATAATGTAAATAAATAAATATATATATATGTATGTATAGTGCGTTTCTATGTATTTATATGTGTATATATATATATATATATATATATATATATATATATATATAGTGTAATATATATATATATATATTTATATACATATGTATATATATAATATATATATGTATGTATAGTGCGTTTCTATGTATTTATATGTGTATATATATATATATTATTTATATATAGTGTAATATATATATATATATATATATATATATATATATATATATATATATATATATATATATATATATATATATATATATATATAATATACATTTTCAGACGCTGGGTCGCTCTGTGGAAGTAATAGCGTAAAAATATATTGACTGACTCGTCTATTCAATCAGTAAGTCATTTAGGTCTCATAACCGACAGATTTTTCATAGAAGCCTCCAGTTCCTTTTGAAAAAAACAAAATCCAAAATTATTATTTGCAACAGGATTGTTACCCTACATTTATAAGCTATTGTGTAGTATCAGATGTCCTTAAATAATTGTATAGATTCAGTATTACAAATAGTTATCTAAGTAACTCTTTCTCTTAGAAATAAATTGATTAGGAGTTTGAGGTGGGTAATGACTGCCTTTGACTCGGCAAAATGGGAAATTTAATTACTCTTAGTTTGGAATCATTGTTTTATTGTGTCGGAAGACGGCGCGAGTTGGCCTCTGGCTTCTTCTTCAGACATCTCCCGCCGACGTCGTCACCCCCATTACTATTACCACCAACAACGTTTCCACCTAAACCACCACCCTCCACCTCCACCTCCACCATCACATTCTCATTCACCTTTACCACTACCAACACCTCTTCCACCACCACTACCAACACTAGTGCCACCACCACTACCATCACCCTCCAGCACGACCTTCATCGCACTGTAGTAAGGGAGAGGCCCATCTTGTAAGCTTTCCGACAACTTAGCCTCTCCGAGGCGGCGTCAGTGACGGAGAAGAAACAGAAAAAGTCGGTGAGGAGGAACAACCCCAGGCGAGCGCAGCAGGCTTATGACGAGCGTTGCTCGTGCCCGTGTGCGGTTGATATAATATATATATATATACATATATATATATATATATGTATATATATATACATATATATATATATATATATATATATATGTATATATATATACATATATATATATATATATATATGTGTGTGTGTGTGAATGATGGTGATAGTGACGATTATTATTATATTGTTATTATATTATTATTATCATCATTATTATTGTTATTGTTATTATTATTATTATCATTATTATTATTTTTATCATTATTATTATTATTGTTATTATTATTATTACCATATCATTATCATTATTACCATATCATTATCATTATCATTATCATTATCATTATTATTATTATTATTATTATTATTATTATTATTTCTATTGATAATGAAGGTAAATGAAAAAAATTAAGCTGGTAGTAACCGTTCTTTCTATCCCCTCACCCACTCTCATTCAAATAGAATACTTCTGACTTAACCACAGAATAATAAACGAAAATGCTTTAAGCTGAGGAACCCGAGTTTTTTAAAAGTTGGAGGCTTTTCTTCAAAAGCATTAAATCTTCTGTCGGCAGACATAAAAACTATATTTCTTGTAAACATATTCATTATATAATTTCTTTAAATCATTAAGATGGGAAGGTTTCCTCTTAGCTGAACAAGATTGTTCGGCTGAAGTCAGAATAGATACGTAAGGCGACGTCCTTTGCGAATGGTTGTAACGGTGTGTGGTCTACTGACGCATGAAATGTTTTCTTGAAAATGATAGGGGTGGATCGGGTGTCTGCCCGACAGCTCTCCTAAAATAACACTACCCTTCATCCCTCATCCTCCCAATAAGGACTGGAGGTAAAGGATGGAGTGCAGCTTTACTCTCGTGGAAAGATTGATAATCATAATGCACCAGTAAATAAATAAATAAATGAAAAGATAAATTAATAAATATTTAGAGCTATGCCTATTTTTTAAGTCAATCCGAATTCAAAATTGTTAAGAAAAAATCTATCAACGCAGGGAGGCAGGGCTTATGCATGACGTCACATCGTCTTGACCAATCACGAAACTAGAACTAGAATTTGAAAGATATGACGTCATATCGACTTAGGAATATTCAAGCAATGTGACCAATAGGAGCTCGCGTCATAGGCCAGCTCGGGTCGGCAACCTTCGAGAGAGAGAGAGAGAGAGAGAGAGAGAGAGAGAGAGAGAGAGAGAGAGAGAGAGAGAGAGAGACAACACACACACACACACACACACACACACACACACACACACACACACACACACACACACACACACACACACACACACACACACACACACACACACTTGGCTTGGCTTGGCTACAGCTCATTGGGTCTCTGGAATCAAGTTAATGTTTTGATGCTCTGGGCTTCTTTTAATCTGGTTTAAGGTCTGGTATTAACCAGGATGATATTCCTTAAAAAATCCAGTTCGTCTCTTTAGGTATGAAAGAGTTTACTGAGATGGTTCTGTCAAGAGAGTTGAAAAGTGTAGATTTATACATAAAATTGCAGCGACATGAAATGAGAAGTGAGAAGAGACGATTAAAGTATAAAAGAGGATACATTGATTTATCTATTTATATATTTCTATTCATTTATTTGTTAATTTTGCAAGGATAACAAACATGAAACGAAGAAAGAATGATCAAAGTGTAGTGTAGAATATTTATGTTTATTTATTTTGTGTTAATTATTGATTTATTTTCCATTGTTTGTGGCCAAGGCTCCCAGTGACAAATTTCTTGATTTCGTTAACATAGCCAGCGCTATGAATTACAACAGTTTATTATAAACGCCAGTTTTATTCAGCCAAAATAAAACAAAACCTGCTGTCATTTGAGGGATAAATACTTCGACTTATTCACAGACAGCGGCAGTGTGTGTGTGTGTTTATATATATATA
Source organism: Oratosquilla oratoria (assembly GCF_046742065.1). Lineage (NCBI taxonomy): Eukaryota > Metazoa > Arthropoda > Malacostraca > Stomatopoda > Squillidae > Oratosquilla > Oratosquilla oratoria. Next base: position 40,936,694 of record NC_134804.1, on the reverse strand, counting down.
TATATATATATATATATATTATATATATATAATTGTGTGTTTGTGTGTGTGTGTGTGTGTGTGTGTGTGTGTGTGTGTGTGTGTATGTGTGTGTGTGTGTGTGTGTATTAGTTAACACCAGACAGTTTCATTCACTCGACAGACATCTCCCGCCCTTAGAGACATAGTACTTGTCCTGCAAAAGGTCGGTGACCTCTGGTTTAGTAACTCGTCTGCATCCTCCCCCGCTCCCCCCCCTTCTCCCCCCCCCTTCTCCCCCCACGAGGTGGTCGCTGTTACCAAGGACTCGAAGTCTGGCCCTGCCGTCAAACCTCAAGGGACGATACCGACGCTCTGGACTGTAACCTCTGAGCTACGAAAAGGGATGGCCTCAAGGGAATAAAATCGTTTAAAGCCAAAGTGAATCATCGTAGAAAAAGGGTTATTGGAAATGGCTAACAGGCTTGATATTGTTTTAACCCTGTTGATTTTGAGCTTTTTTCCCCCCGCGGCTGAATGAAATCACTTGACGACAGATTATAGAAACTACTAAGGTCACACAACGTGGCAAAGGTGTCATCTGAGAAGGCCCTAGAGTAGGTGGGGCCTTTGTGAAGGTCCAAATTATGACCCTGCTTTGGACTAATCTGCCCCTCAACTAAAGAATATAATTAGTCTAGCCTTAACAGAAATAATATGGTAAAAACTTCTGAAAGACCTCGTTCATGTAAACCATAAATTTAACTAATTTAGCGAAAGGATTAACCAAGGTAAAGGACTAACTTTCATAGTGAGGAAGGTTTCTTTTGACTGAACGAATTCACCTGGCGGCAAGTGAGGATAATTGGAAAGGATTTTGTAGACCTTTGTAGACGTCTTACTCGGTTGTTTACTTCTCCAGCCAGGCGATTTTATTTAGAAAACCTCAAGGGAGGAAACATCCAACTCGAATAAAGTTAACCTCGCGTCTTGCTCGCCCTTGAGGCTGTACACATCTTCAGCGAGTTCCCCTTGTCCTTAGATCGTCACGCTTCTACGCCAGGTATTTAAGTGTCCTCGAGGCTCCTTCGCGCCTCCAAAGGGCGTGGGACATGAGTCCGCAGGAGTTTTTGCCTCTTCACGGTCTTCTGAAGCCCGCAGGTGCTGCAGCGCCTCCTCCTTACTCCAGCGTCAAGGTCGAACGTTGACCTCCGAGACACGCTACGTCGCCGCCGCCGCCCGTGAGTCGCCTGGCCCAGGCTCCTGCGGTCAGACCAGTCGGGCCCGAGTTACTTCGGGTTTCTGAAGAACTCCCGAGCTTGACCGTTTCGTGGAAGGACGCCGAAGTGGATATACCATTTCCTCCTCCTCCTTCTCGTCCTCATTCTCCTCTTCGTCCTCATTCTCCTCTTCGTCCTCCTCCTCCTCCTCTTCCCTCTCCTCCTCCTCCTTTTCCTCCTCCTCCTCCTCTTCGCCCTCCTTCTCCTCTTCGTCCTCTACCTCCTCCTCTTCTTCCTCCTCTTCCTCCTCCTCCTCTTCCTCCGTGGACTTGATGGACTTTTTGGATTGGGGATTGTGTTACTAATGAGAACGCACACGCACACACACACACACACACACACACACACACACACACACACACACACACACACACACACACACACACACACACACACACCACTCTTTTAGACTCCACTTTCACCCAACATCTTCACCATCCGGACATAGCACGAGATTGCCAATAAGGATAGAAGCGCTGGTAAGCTGCACCACATAGCAACAATCCCATAAACACACGACTCAAATGCTCAAATTGAACACTTTCTTCTCCGATCGAGTTCTCCTTTCACCTTTCATTCAATTCACACATGAATGGGAACCAATTCATTCTTTCTCTTTCCTTGACCTTCGTCCTCGTCTTCGCTTTGCTCCACAGTCAAGTTCGGCATTTACAGGAAACCCACTCGCCTACAATCTTACATCAGCTTCTTTTCCCTTTCACTCCACTCTCATAAAAAAACTCGCTTCCATCCATTTCAAACGGGTCCTCTACTTTTGCGACTCAATATTTCAAGAAGGGGAATTCAGATATATTTTCTCTGTTTCTTATATATTTCGGTATCCCTACCACATGCTACAAGAACCCTTCGGCTCCATTCAGAAATAGTTTTACAAATTCATCCTTGACATACATCCCACCGCAAGTTTTTTCTCCATTGTTCCTTATATTCTGGTATTTTCATTTCAATAGATAAATAAGAATAGAAATAAACAAATTAAGAAATAAGTAAATGAACAGATGAATAAGTAAATAGATAAGAATAGAAGTAACAAATAGAACGTAAAAATCACTTGAGATTCGCCTAACACACTCTGTAACATCCAGGTACACCAGTCCAATTGCTCAGCACAAACCTGTAGTATACATCATTGATGACATGCATATATTACCACGAAGACTACTTGTATCAAACGGACCAGTTACTCAAGTCCCGGATTGACCAACACGAACAAGTCGTCCAAGAGAAATTTTGCAAAGAGGAACAAGGCTGCCTTAGAGTTGGGATGGGAGTTGCTCCTGTCGAAATTCAGAATTTGAGTGCACTAATGGGGCGTGATCGGGAGCATGCTCGTCTCGCATTTATTTAATTGTGGGTTCGAATCCTGAACTTCCCTTGGATTAGCAGGAGTGACTGTTACCTGTATCCAACAGTCCTTAAAGCGAAAAAAGATAAAGGTGACGGCTTCGGCCGTAGCTACGCGCCTCCTGGCATAGGTTCCTCACGTTCTTATTATTGTTGATTGGTGCCATGCACTGTTTGGTGCCACGGATGTTGGGTGTCAAAAACTTTTAGGTGGTACAAGCTATTTGGCGTTATAGGATGTTGATTTCCACAGGCTGTTTGGTGCCAAGGCATTTGTCGCCACAGACTGATCAGATCCTTTGTCACTGTGGCTTATTGTATGGAAAAACTCGTGTCGGATGCTAAACGATTTCATTGAGTGCCCGGAATGGACACCTCCAGCGGCCGAGGACACACCGAATCTGGGGTTCGATCCCCCTACCCCATCCCCACCGGTTCTATAAGATCGTCTGATACTGGCTTAGACTTAATCTGGTCAATGCGCCACTGTAGTATCTTCGATAAAAGAGCTATTGTCGGTCTGCGAAGTCTATGGCTTGTGCCAAGGATGCATTTTTTTTATTCTTATTCGTGTATTCATTTCATTTGATTGTCATATAAATATCTTTGTTTTGGTTTTCTTTTGTCTTTTCATACATCCGGTTTCTTTTGTGGTTAGGAGTCTCCTGTCGGTATGTTCTGCCATTTCAATCACTGTAATACACGAGTGCTATAGGGCAAATAACCATACAAGCTACAATTTGTAGAAAAATGGATACAATCAGAACAAGGAAAGAGTTCCTGTAAAATGTGTATCAAAAAATAAACACTACAATAAAAGAATTCCACAAAAAGCATTCACGTCTTTACGAATAGAGGAAATAAGGTCGTTATTGTAAGTGTGAGATCGGGAGTTTCTGAAATTACTCTCAAAAATGCGTCCCATTCCTTGGTAATCACGGGTAATTTTTGGTGATTTATTTATTTCGGACCAAAGGCGTGCGGATCGTTATTTCGGGTAATGGCGTCATTTCCCCCGATCGGAGTGGACAAAGGCCCCTTGTCCTTGAGGAGACCCTGGCCTTAACCCCCCTTTGGTGACGGGGCAGTGCCACCCAGGGCAATCTGGCACCTGACAGAAGACCAGGAAGAGGGCCATCCCATATGACGCGGACTGTTGTTGTTGTTTTCTTGTTCTTGTTGTGTTGTCAGTATTGTTACTTGTGTTGTTGTTATTTGTCTTGTCATTATTGTTATTGTTAATGTTATTGATATCAATATTGTCAGTTATATCATCATCATCATCATCATCATCATCGTCGTCGTCGTCGTCGTCGTCGCCGCCGCCGCCGCCGCCGCCGGCGTCGGTGATGATGATGATGATGATGATGTCGGCGTCGTCGTCAATATCGATATCATCATCATCAATATCAATTTATAGACAGAGGCCAGTATTGAGATAAATAGAATATATTGTTGGTAGGTACAGTAAAATGAAAGATGTCATCAAGTGATGAAAAATTAATCGAGATAGACTATAACACAGTTACAGGTGAACCAAATGGTACGGTGTCAGCCACGATAAGAAATAAAAATACCACCATGTACGGAAGGTCCTGATGTCGTGCAAAGTTTCTTAACCTTCTTCTAATGGTAGGAGGTTCCTTTTAGTTGAATTAAATCACTTGACGGCAGCCTGAAGACACGTAGGCCATACTGCGTCAATGCGTTCGGTTATGGTTTGTGTTAAGTTAGTCTTTTGGATCTTTCAGATAACTAACGTTTTATTTTCTTTGCAGGTAAGATAAACCACTGGATCTTCATCCCTTCATCCATGTGACGTCACGGCAAGATGAGGTGAGACTTACACACACACACACACACACACACACACACACACACACACACACACACACACACACACACACACACACACACACACACACACACACACACACACACACATCGGCTGCCACTACGGCGTCCGGGTTCGAGTCCCGCCCAGGGCTGAAATAATTTCAGTATCGCGCTGCGAGTCGTTACTCCAACTCTCGTGGGCGGTGAGTTGGGTGTGTGTGTGCATGTAAGGTCACAGCATTATCCATAGATCGGTCATATATGAGTTCTGAAGCTCTCATCCGGGAGGGAAATAGCTGTCGATCATGACTCGAACACGTGATCCAAGACCATGATGAATCACACACACACACACACACACACACACACACACACACACACACACACACACACACACACACACACACACACACACACACACACACGGGGGAGAGAGAGAGAGAGAGAGAGAGAGAGAGAGAGAGAGAGAGAGAGAGGTGGGATGAAGTAGGAAAAAGGAAGGACTTCTTAGAGCAGGGGTTCTCAGCCTTGCTTGGCTCATGCACCCCTTTCACCCTTTGCCAGAATGTCATTCCCCCCTCCTTTCCAAGATTGTCTGTTTCAAAAGGTGTATTCTAAATAATATGCAGATATTATCGCACAGCGTAACACTTTTCTAATCCTAAGATTAACCTGGGTCAGCACTGGTATAATTCCAGCCCAGGTGACAGGCCAGATAGGCCAGAGCCTATATTTGCTTTCCTCACTCCGTAAACTTAATGTGGTCACAATTCACCCCCAGAAAACCCAAAATTCACCCCTGGGGGTGAATTTCACCCCTAATGAGAACCCATGTCTTAGAGTGATGAGCGAGAGCATTAGATAAGGGATTGTAGAGGAAGTGCGCAGAGTATAAAGCTCCCACTTCCGCTTCGTTCAATGAACCCAGAAGAACGCGTCCGCATACGTCGTAGTAGGCCCCCAGGGCGGGCGGGAGACTTAGTAGGGGAGGAGGTGATGACATTCCAAGTTCCGCTGTTTAAGTAGCTTAATTGCAAGACCAAGGACGTTTGCTGTTGTTTCTTCTTTGACATCTTCTTTTTCTTTCTCTTTTCCTTCGTTGTCTTATTTTCTAAGTCTTCTTTTTTCTTCTTTTCTTCACCTTTTCTTTGTCTTCTTTTTACTTCTTCTTTTTGGTCGTTTCCATATTCTTTGTCTTCTGCGTCTTCTTTGTCTTTTTCATCGTGACCGTTATCTTCGTCTTCTTGGTCTTCTTCGTCGTCTTCAAGCCCCAACTTAAGTGTGTGTTGCCATTTACCCTATGGATTTTGATGACATCGCTTGTGACAGTCAGTGACTCGAATGGCAAATCTGATCACGTTGATAAGATCCTGCAGGAATGTATCTACCGGGCTTACAGATTACACATTTCACTGTTGACCATTAAATAATGGGACCTTGAAAACTGTGTAGCGCAGTTGTATTTAGCCACACCCTGTTGCTCTGGACCATACAAATGTAATGTACCATATCTGATGGTCTTATGTGTTGGGACTGTGAACTGGGTGATGACGTAGCCATGACGACAGTCTGTACATACTTTATTATGGCTGTCGCCAGGATAATTTGTTCATTTGAAGGGAGGACCCTTTACTGAGGGGATTAAAGTGCGCAAGAGCATTGATACTTTCTCTTAATTTCATTTTGTTCATATGAAGGCAAGACCCCATGCTGAAGGGATTAAAGTGTAAGAGGATTCCCCTTATTATTACTGTCACATATTTTCATTCTTAGCAGTTTCAATATACTCCCAATTTCCCCAGCCCATACACACCCTTACTCCCTCACCTTACCGTCTGCATTTACCTCTCACAAGCCTCTTCTCTCTCTACTTTTAACCCTGTATCACCTAAGCCACCCTTCCCTCAGGCCAGTGCCTTTCTCATCATTCCAGTCCTCATTCATCTTTCCCAAAACACTCCTCATCTCTACCTAACACCTTTCCAAACCCAGTTCACTCTTCTTAAATACTTAGCGCCTCTTTTTTAACCTTATCTCTATTCATTCCACGTAGCCTTCTCTCACCCTATCCTTTTCATACGAAAGCCACCCTCTGAGACGTGCCTTGTCTTGTTGGAGACCACCCATATCCATCTCCCACATTCGTCCCTACGCTTAACTACCGGTGTTATAAACCGCCATGTCCATTAGTCAGGACCCTTCGTCAGGTGGTGGCTCGACGTGATGTGCTAATTGCCGCCTCGTTAGCGGAGTGGACCTGGTGACCACTTCCATCCGAGCACGCGGCGGTGATGGACAGGAGGTCCTTAACGAGCTTCCATAGCATGGATTACCTGGAGGCGGGAACACGTTTCGGCAACGTTCCCCAAATTTTGTTTATTTATATATTCATTCATTTACTAATTATTTATTTATATATTTATTAATTAATTTATTTATCTATTTATGTGTTCTCACTGAGGAGCTAAGCTAAAAAATAAAACAGATAAGTGTTGAAAGGGAGGAAGATGGGGGAAGAGTGGGTGCAAACCTTGGCTGGTTGCCTCACTTACAAGAAGGAAGACGATTTTTGATATATAGAAATGTATGGATAGATGTGTTATACGGATTGAAGTGAAAATATCTTCAAGAGCTCTTTTTGGATTTGAATTTTCGCATGAGAATAAAGGAAATGACTAGAAATATACATTCATATAGTATTTTTGTGAATTTTAGTACACAGTTTATATATATATATATATATATATATATATATATATATATATATATATATATATATATATATATATATATATAGATATATATATATTGTAATACATACTTTTTATGGACATTATTAGTCACAAGAGGGACGTGGATGTTGTGTTCGGTTTTCACCAATGTTCACCGTATAAAACAACCCTCACACACCGCCACCCCGCCTCCACAATTTACATCACACGCTCCAGCTCCATCTTCATGAACATTTGTACCATTCGCGATGATGATGGCCACTGTTATCCTTAACAAGCCCTGTGGTGATTCTCTCACGGCCAATTTCCATCCACGGTCTTCTTATAAGGTCGACCATTCTCCTCCAATATGTTCTCCATCTCCACGAACATTTGTCCAATTCGCAAATCATCGACCGTCGTGATGTCGGTGCCCCGTGATTGTGCCGGCAAGACTTGTATTCACTTTCCGCGAATATTTGCGCTGATCGCGAATGCCGGGACGTGATGGTGGTGGGTCATTGTCTTTAGCCCTTTTAGTTCGCGAGACTTGCGTCTTGGATTTCGTGCTACTGGACCTGGGTACAAACTAAATCTGATACACGCTAACACAATAATACACAGTGATGCACTCATCTGTTACAAAAGCTAGATGTGGATATTCAGTAAGCATTTAATTTCTTACCATTGTTATGCAAACTTTTGCTCCTACTTAATTTATATTTGTTTATTTATCTATTTATTTGTCTATTTCTATATTCATTTATTTAACTATTTACTCATGTATTTATTAATCTATTTCTTGACGCGTTTTAACACTGTATTAGCCTTATAGTTTGACTTGCTTTCTCATGTAGAAAAAATGTATAAATTATTCTGGAAAAAATATTACATTTGCGTAGTTCTAATGCCTTG
>NC_134804.1:40906129-40913629 GCF_046742065.1 Oratosquilla oratoria | reverse complement strand
TCAAAATACTTGTTTTGGACTTTACCTGGAGCAGGTTGCATTGGCACGGGATATTTGGAACAGTGAGGAATTGGAGCAATTGATGATGGGAGATCTAGGTAATGCACAGCAGCAGCAGCATTCTGTCCTTCCTGCCGCTTGCTAACATCCACTATGAAAAAAAAAACCAGTTTGTGGAGTGGTCTGTTGGTTCTAGCCAGAGCCGTGGGTTGGAGAATTTCATGGAACCTTTTCTCACCTCGCAGCCACCATTCCAGCGATTCCTTAGAGTTCTCACAACAGTAGTGAGGGGCCTTGGGCTTGTCCTGGTCCCCAACTGGCATCCCGAAGTACTTCTGGTAGGTTTCACAAACCTTCACGGACGTTTCCAAGAATAAGTTTTGCCTCTCTTCTTTATATATTCGCCGCACATATAACATAATGAGTCAGGGGGATGCCGGCAGCCCCTTGAAGCCATCTGAAAATATAGAAATATATGCAATCAGAAAATATGGATCTTATAGATCTGAAAGTATAGGTTATAAACATGTTAAATGAATGTACATATATAGAATAAGTAGGGTAATTCAGGTTATAGTCATCAAATTTTGAAGAAAAAAAATAATGCCAAATTGCACCAATTGCACTCGAAAATATGACATATCTTTTACCCCAATTATAAAATTTTATTAGGTTGAATGCTAGTGGCTAGCCTAGAATTTTTACGAACCTAAACTTATAACATAAGTAACATAATAAAAGATTACAAGCCAGGATTTTTTTTACATGGTGTTATCTATGTGTGTGCAGGCGTGATTGTGCGTTATTGCATACAACTGTGCTGTTACCTGTGTGTGTGCGTGCGTGCCTTTTCCAAGTGCATTCCAAAGAACCCCCGTTGATCTGCTGTCATATATCAAGAGGCGAAGGATGCGGCTCGAGCCTTGGCAGTACCAGTCCTTGATATTTGCCCCCTCCCCCCTCCCCCACACACAGACATGCAGGCCAACTGGCACAGCCTCATCGTTACACACACACACACACACACACACACACACACACACACACACACACACACACACACACACACACACACACACACACACACACACACACACACACAAGCACATATTTATATATATATATATTATATATATATATATATATATATATATATATATATATATATATGAGTATATACTCTAGAATGAAAATACAACTCCCCTTGTTTCGCATATTGCTTGAGGCAAATTATTATTATTATTATTATTATTATTATTATTATTGTTATTGTTATTATTATTATTATTATCATAATTATTATTATCATTATTATCATTATTATTATCATTATTATCATTATTATTATTATTATTATTATTATTATTATTATTATTATTATTATTATTATTATTATTATTATTATTATAATAATAATAATAATAATAATAATAATAATAATAATAATAATAATAATAATAATAATAATAATAATAATAATAATAATAATAATAATAATAATAATAATAATAATGATAATAACAGCTGTATATCCTACCAACACGTTCTCCCACATTTTCACCTCTACCACCATCACAACCAAAGTGCCACTCCCAACACTCCCATCCCTCCAACAGCACTACTGTTGACCCATTTTCCCTGTGGGTTGACCCATTTTTTGTTGGCTCGCGCCTTGGTCACATGACCTTACATTGATTCTTAGCCCTCAACCAGAACGATTTATTTTATGGAAAGTGGTTGTTTATTTTATCTAAGTATGCATTTACTTATATATTTAGTTGTTTATTTATATGCTTTAATGCTTGTTTAACTTTTTTGTTACCTGGACTCATGATTGTGTGTGTGTGTATGTGCTCACGCGAGTGCGTGTGTGCATGAGAATTATATATATATATATATATATAGAGAGAGAGAGAGAGAGGGGGGGTGAGAGAGGTAGAGTGAGAGAGTGAAAGAGAGAGACAGACACACACACACACACACAGAGAGAGAGAGAGAGAGAGAGAGAGAGAGAGAGAGAGAGAGAGAGAGAGAGAGAGAGAGAGAGAGAGAGAGAGAGAGAGAGAGAGAGAGGGGGGGGGGAGAGCAGGTAGCTGTTGCCTTGATCCTCACACACGCTGGTATGCGAACTCCGGCAGGCAGACAAATGCCGCGTGTTGTTGTAGTGAACCCATTTGCATTTTTCCGTCATCATCTCCGTTTCATGTTGTTACCCCCCCCCAGCCGTTTTCTCCTCCTCCTCTTCCTCCTCTTCTTCCTCTTCCTTTTCTTTCTTTTCATCTTCTTTTTCGTCTTCATCCTCCTCTTCCTCTTTCTATTCTTCATCCTTTTTTCTCTTTCAATTCTTCCTCCTCTTCCTCTTCTTCCTCTTTCAATTGTTCTTCCTCTCTCTCGTATTCCTCCTCTTTCACCTGCTCTTCTTTCACCTGCTCTTCTTTCTCCTCTGTATCTTTTTCCTCATCTTCCTCCTACTCCTACTTGAGTTCCTTCACCTTCTCTTTACCTTCCTCCTCCTCCTCTTCACTTTCCTCTTCCTCCTCGTCTTCCTGCTCCTTGACCTCTTCCAGCTCCTCTATAACCTCCTCCCTCTCTGTCCTCCTCCTCTTCTTCATTCTTCTCTTCCTTCCCTCCTCTTCATCTTGCTCCTCCTTGATATCTTCCAACTCCTCTCTACCCTCCTACTCGTTCTCCTCCTCTTATTCTGTAATATCCTCTCCCTCCTCCACCTCTCTCTTTTCCTTCTACCTCTTCTTGCTCTTACCATGTTTATTTGTTTCATCATGGACCAATAGGTCCACTGGACCCCTTGCTACCGAAAGGGGTCACGTACAGCTGAATGAAATAGCCTGGCGGCAATTGGAGTAAGATGAAAAGGACCAACTGGTACGGAAGGGGTTAAACCCATAAACTAATTTTTTACCGGATGGTAATTATTTTATTGATTTATTCATCTATCTATTTATTTTTTCTATTTTTGTTTTATTTTGTTTTTATTCTATTGTTGTTACTTCCGAATATTTTCGTTCAGAGTCACGTGACTTGGTTGGTAGCAAAGGGGTGAACCTGTTGTTTATATTTCTTTGTTTCGGCTTCAAATTGGTTAGGTTCGTTTTCGTCTATACCCCGCATAGGATCCCCGGCCATATGTGTTCTGTATTTTATTTTCATTTTATGTATTTTTTTTTTCTTATTTTCTCTGTTTCATGTTCAGAGATTTTCCTCTCCCACCCCACCCGACTCGTTTTTGTATCCTTGAGTTTCGCTGTGCTTATTCACAGGTACTTTTCCCTTCCTCATCATTTTTCTAAAGTTTACTTCCGTCATATCACTTCTTTCTGTTCCATGACTTTTCTTCTTGATCTTTTAATGTCTTTCATATATCTTTTCTTATCTTCTCTCATCATTTCTCCTTTACCAACATGATTACTTCGACAGCCACCTCCACCCTCACTCCTTGCATTTTTTTTCACTCCTCTCTGGTTTGTCTTCCGTCAATTATGCAAATTTGAGTTGAGCCTTAAAAGCCCAGGTGGAGGAACTCTTGCATGCCTCCGGAGTGCGGGCACGCGGGTACGAAGTCAGCCGTGCATACGTTTACACACGTTTACAAACAAACGTGCAAAAGGCTTACAAACACTTGTGTTGTAGTTTCCCCAGGCATTTGCGTACATTTGCATACGGCCTCTCCCGGAAGGCTTCCTCCCCTCTGGAGTAAAACATCTGAGATGACAAAGTTCTTCGTGAATGTGGTCCTTTGCCCCATTCTGAAAGAGGTCTTTAAGTTTTTCGTAAAAGAGGTCTTCAGTTCTTCGTAAAAGAGGTCTTCAGTTCTTCGTGAAAGACAACCTCGAGATCTTGGTGAAAAAGGAGTTCAGTTCTTCATGGATGAAGGCTTCAGTCTAGGAAGTTCTCATTCCCTCGTGAAAGTGTTCCTCAGGTCTTTGTAGAGAACCTCAGTTCTTTGCGGAGAAGAACCTCAGTCCTTCGTGAAAAAGGTCCTCATTTCATTGAGGGCCCTTGTGAAGGACTTTGTTAGTCCTTTGCAAAAGAGTTCATCAGTCCTTGATGAAATAGATCCACAGCCCATTTTAGAGAAGGACCTCAATCATTCGTGGTAGGAAGGTCTCAGATTATCTCGAAGGAGGTCCTTAGTACTACATAAATGGAGCATTTACTCCTCAGTCCTTGGTAGATTTTTTTTATCTATTTTTTCTCGAAAAGAGCAAGTTGAGCACAGCCGTGTCGGCCACAAAGTCTCTCCAGATATTCTTGTCCAGGAATAAATCAATACTCTTGGTTTCGAGGCTCTGCTTGCACAGCTTGAGCAATATTCATTCAAACGTCGGCTTGATTGGCCTGTCGCGGAAATCCTTCGTGGAATTAATTTTGAAGTGTTCGTTGAGAAGGTCTTAGAATTCTTCGTGAAGAATGTCTTGAGTCCTTACTAGAGGAGAACCTGAGTCCTTCGGAAAGGTCCAAGTCCTTCGGAGAGGTCCTTAGCCCATCGTACTCCTGAGTCTCGTGGAGTTCCCCAATAAGTTCTTCATGTGGGAGGGCCAAGGAAGGCCACATGGGGTGGACGTGGGTCATGGTGTCGAGTGTCCGGCTCCGCCCGAACTCAGCAGACTCTCCGTCCTCGGATTGGAGCCGTTCTTCGGTTCTTGCGGCGCCACAAAAGTCCTTTCTGCTGACTCACCCTCGATGTCTGTTTTTGCGGCATGACGCAGAGCTTGACGGTAATTTCGGTGTGATTAGCCCCGTCAACACGGTGACGTTGTTTACACATTTTTCTTCAGGACAATACAAGACGATTTTATTCATCTGAAGGGTCGAACTCAGAACGGAAAGGGGTCATTATCGACTGGACACCTTTTCGTACCTAAACCACCTCCTCAGCTGAATAAAATCTTTGTTCCTGAACTGAAAAAACCCCTGCGAACTGTGTTACCCTGTTTAAGGTGTGGAAAGATCTCCCCGGCAGCTTTGGTAGTGCGGTTGGGTTGCAGTAGCATTAACTAAGTTGTGGTTAATCCGCTTTATACAACGGCAACCCGGTCGTTTGCCACTTGATGGGCAGGTCCTCAATAAGGACAGTAGGGGGTAGTTTTTGGGGTCCGTACTTCATGCTGATAGGGTCGTGGGCTCGGGAGGTACTTGGGTGAAGGAAGGGGGTGATTTGTGGTCGTTCTCGATCCCATTTGGGGAATATTTTGTTTATTTCTCACCAGGAAATTGGGTCCTGTCGATCCCCGCCCCCCGGGATTCCCCGTCGGCATAGTAGGTGTCCCTTCCAGGTACAGGATCAATTTTTTTTTCCAGTATAACTTTGTAGGACTGGAATAATTGACACCACACATCCCATTTTTGGATCCAACAAATTAGTTGGGTTCAGCAAATTAGTTTGACCCAACAAATGAGTTAGGTTCAACAAATTAGTTGGGTCTAATAAATAAGTTCGTAAGTTCGATGCATCAAATTAGGTGGATGGAACAAATTAGTCTGAGCCAACAAATGAGTTGAATTCAACAAACAAGTTATGTCCCAACAATTACTTGATCTATGACGTCGGCCATACTTTTTCCAATTACAATATTTTCTCGGGTACAAATCAGGTGGTCGTTGGAAAAGAAAATGTATAGTTTTATTATACAGCGTTCAATTTACAACGATGTGTTTTCAAGTTGCAGCCTCGTAAGTTACAGTATCGTAAGTTAGACGTGAGGTATAATGTTGCAAGGTACAGCTTTTGAGTTGAGATATAAGATCCAACCTTATAGATTATAGCATTCTGGATCTAACTTCAGGATAGTATTGATATCCAAACCTAACTTAACCAAACCTAACCTAACCTCTAAACTAACCTAATCTAACCTAACTACATAAAACCTAAACTAACCTAACCTAATGTGTTGAATTAGGTTAGAAAATTAAAACATATTATGTTGATCAATGCAATTTTGCCATCCAGCCAGCTGGACTGTTCTTATGGACTATTGTTAACCAGAGCTTCTTTCCTTTTGGACAATCTCGCACTGCTATTCTGCGGCAGTTGGGCTGTATAAGTATACGTCCCTCTAAGCACAGCAAGACCCCCAAAGCTGAATAAAATCATCTATCAGTAGCCAGAACAAACCAGACTTATTAACCTTTTATCCCACAGAGGTCACTGTGAACTGAATAAAATCTTCTAACTTTAATCAGAAAAAAATACGTAAGGAGTATTGGCAGGCCGGGGGCACAGGGACGTTCGTTTACTGCAAATGACGTAGTTTGGACTGGATCGCAATTAACCTCGAAGTAGTTGTGGGCGAGTGGATTGTTTAATGATGATGAATGGTGGCAGGGAGTGTCACGATAATGCAAAGGAGAACAAGGGACTGCATGTCGTTGAGTCCTTGAAAGGTCCCTGGAAATGTTCGAAAATTTTATCCTGAATGCAAAGCAATAAGCAAGTTAGTTTTAAGAGAATGAGGAGGAAGGGGAGGAAGGGAGGCACGGACAGACAGACAGACTGACAAAGGACAGAAGCACAGACTGGCATGCAAAGACAGACAGTCAGAAAGGGAACTGAGAGAAGCAGATAGATAGATAGACACAGATAGAAAGGGGAGGGGCAGGGAGACAGATAATCATAGAAACACAAGTAGACAGAAAGAGGAGACAGACAGATAAGTAGACAGATATTCCGTTGTGGGACGGTGTCCATCCCACATCTGAATAAAATCATTTGGCAGTAGCCGAAGTAGAATATCGTACTTTGCTTCCTCCCCTTTGTTGACTTGAAGATATGTTGACCTCCGGAGGGTTAGGAGAGTGCCAGAGTTCCACTAAATGGTTTATTTTGAGAAGACGGAAGACTCTGAGCGAAGTCCCAAACCAACGGTCCTTCACCTTTTTACTACCTAACCTGACTTTGTAGGGAACCTTTTCCTCCACGCCCCTTAGTTGTTAACGCTTGGCTTCACACATCCTTGGTCGTTGAGTCGTGGTTTCCACGGCTTCCTTAGTACTTACGTCTTGCCTCCAGGTCATCATGTTAGTTAAGTGCCTACTAAGAATCAATATCGTAAAAAAAATGCCTAATAATGGAAAAAAAGAAATACTGAGAAATGCGTGTTTTGATTAAGTTAATTGTTTACATTCATATATCTTTAGAAGTCTCTTTTTTCTTGTAAGGTAACGCCTTAGTTGGTAATTGCTTAGACGCGTGTGTGCGCGCACGTACACACACACACACACACACACACACACACACACACACACACACACACACACACACACACACACACACACACAGAGAGAGAGAGAGAGAGAGAGAGAGAGAGAGAGAGAGAGAGAGAGAGAGAGAGAGAGAGAGAGAGAGGGTATGGATGTTAA
This sequence comes from Oratosquilla oratoria, assembly GCF_046742065.1. Taxonomy (NCBI): domain Eukaryota; kingdom Metazoa; phylum Arthropoda; class Malacostraca; order Stomatopoda; family Squillidae; genus Oratosquilla; species Oratosquilla oratoria. The sequence goes on along the minus strand of NC_134804.1, from coordinate 40,906,252 downwards.
GCTAAAGACACTCATGAACAGGAAGACCTCTCATTGGCTGCTTCACGAGTGGCTCGGTGCCAAAATCATATCACGAATAAAATCGTCCGTACAGGGCATTGGCATAAGGATAAAGCAGCACCT
>NC_134804.1:40881129-40898629 GCF_046742065.1 Oratosquilla oratoria | reverse complement strand
GAGGACCACCTTAAAGCTGAATAAAATCTCTTGGCGCCTCATGAAACAGAACTCGCCGAAGTCATCCGTAAGTGAAATCGTCTGGCGCCGGACGGACCAAAAAGTAAAAGTACCACTTGGATATGGTCCTCAACCACACGAACGGCGTGGCTCCGATCAGAATGTCTCAGTCATCATCTTTTTTTCCCAATTGGAACTCGGCAACTCAGAAAGTGAGAGCAGAGGTCCTTGGTGGCACTTTTCAGTGAAGCTTGATGACTGGAACATTTTGATCATGTGCTCATTGTTTAGAACTGAGTAAAGTGATGATTAGGACTTTAAGGAATTTAGATCTGGAAGCGTCCATGTGGTACTTAGGACATCGATTCTGTCAGGCAGACACCAAGACTCCAGCTCGATCCAGAGCTGTTGTTCGGTAGCCACAGCAGCTAACAACCTGACCCCCCCCCCACACACACAAACACACTTTCTTCTTCTCCTTCTCATTTTCCTTTGTCTCCTTTTCATTCTCCACTTTTTCCTCTTCCTTATTTGCCTTTCTTTTTTCTTCTCTTTCTCTCCCTCTTTCTCTTCCCCTCCTCCTCCTCCCCTCCTCTTCCTCCTCCTCCACAATCCTCCTCCTCTTCCTCCTCCTACTCTTCCTTCTCCTTCTCCTTCTTCTCTTTTTCCTGACTGTCTGTCTGTCTCTTTTTGTTAAGCCCAATTATTGTAGTCATATTTTCTTTCTTTTTTACCAAAATGACCAAAATCCGTGTCATTCGTGCCTGGCCTGGATCGAAGCTAAAAGGGCTCATCGACTTGTTGGCGAAAATGATAAAATTATTTAATGGCCACCTCACCACCCTCCCCCTCCCCTCCATCCCTCATCACGTTGACGTCTTTTTTAGGTTTTTGTCACAACCAAGGCCAAAGCTGTGTGGTCAGACCTGGGTCAAACGTGATCCTTGTTTGATCCCAGTTCACCTCCTCTGAGAGGACAAAACCCCACAAAGTGGTGAAGGGAGATTAAATCTTCGTCTTCAGTGAACATTTTTTTTTGTATAGAAAATAGTGACATTTTTTCTATATTTTTCGGAGATTTTTATGTCTCTTTTGGCCTTGGGAGCCTTGTGGGAGGTCAAGCGATTTGTCTTAATGAATCTGGAGAAGGAGCGAAGATTTTTTGTAACCTTCAGAAGGAGGAACTGATGACATATGTTTTATAAACACCTACACACGCACACACACACACACACACACACACACACACACACACACACACACACACACACACACACACACACACACACACACACACACACACACACACACACGTATGTATACACATACAGCATGTTATTATTCACTATATGTGGTACAAGTAATATATGAATATATGCTTGCATCATAAGAGATAAAGAAATGCTTCAGCATAAGCACAGCAGCATCGTGTGTGTGTGTGGATATATATATATATATATTGACGACGAAACCCATTAACGGCTCTAAACGCATTCTAACGTCTCTCATGGTCACTTCCAGTGATGTGAAGACATTTGACGAAATTAGAATTCCCTGATGAGCTAAGATGCTCACGCCAGTCGTTCTCAGAAATTGACACCTCCAAAATAAATGATAAAAGAATAAGAAAAGATATTAGCAGTTTCTTGGAGTCAAGAACACACGGTGTCATTTCAGACATTTGAAGTTGTCTTACGAAGTTGTCGAGTCCTTGTCGTATAACAAATCACATGCCTTCATTCTCTTCGTCGTCCGCCACATTTTCCTCCTCCTTTTCCACTTCCTTCACCTTTTCGCTTTCCTACTCTTAACCCATTCAACTCCGATGACAAGATGTCTTGTCATTTGGTCAAATTAAACAAAAAATCATAATAAAACAACAAAATGTTTGATCAAACACCAGAAAAATATGACGTCAGTCCTCCTCGCTTCGCTCGCGAGGACTGACGTCATATTTTTCTGGTGTTTGATCAAACATAATAGTTGTCCTTTTTGTTCCCCTCCTCCTCCCCTTCCCCTCCTCCTCTTCTTCCTCCCCTTTCTCCTTTTCTTCCTCCTCCACTTCTCCGTCCTTTTCCCCTTCCCCTTCTCGCCTGACTTTCCCGAATCCTCTCACCCACCCCATCTCCTCCTCCTCCTCCTCCTCCTCTTCCTCCTCCTCTTCCTCCTCCTCCTCCTCCTCCTCCTCCTCCTCCTCCTCCTCATCTCGTGCAACTCTCCCTCCGCTCATGCCTCCCTAACCACCTTCACCGGGAGTCAAATCAATTTGGTTCAGCCGTTGTCGAAATCGTGAAGGTGGTATTGTTCATCGCGCGGACGGTGACGGGGTCAGGGGTCGGGGGGTGTATGTGTGTGGGGGGGGGCGGGGGGAGGGGGCCTCGCTCTTTCTTTCTTGTTCCTTCCGTTACCGGTGTTTGTTATTTCGGGGCCAAACGTTTTATCTCGAGAGAAGAGCCTTGGGATGAAGGTTTCACGGAGGTCTCTAAACATACACACACGGGCGCGCGCACACATATACACACACACACACACACACACACACACACACACACACACACACACACACACACACACACACACACACACACACACACACACACACACACACACACACACACACACACACACACACACACACACACACACACACACACACACACTCGGTGGCGCGGTTGGTAGAGTCTCCGACTGTCACTACGGCGGTCCGGGTTCGAATCCTGCCCAGGGCTGAAATAATTTCAGTATCGCTGCGCTTCGAGTCGTTACTCCAACTCTCGTGGGCGTTGATTTGGGTGTGTGTGTGCGTGTAAGGTCAGCATTACCCATAGACCAAGGTGAATACACACACACACACACACACACACACACACACACACACACACACACACACACACACACACACACACACACACACACACACACACATTTCATTAAAAGAATGAACACAGAGGTGACATGATTGCTTTGTTGAGGACAGTGATATATATGAGTTGACAGAATTGCCATGAAAGATTGATTTCTTTTTGGTAGAATGACAAGGGATCATAAAATACAGTGGGTGTAATATGTCAAGAAACAGCTTTTCATACAGATGTATATATTCGTAATGACTTAAAATAGGATGTTATGAAATAAGAAATAGGAAATTGATAGGTTCATATATGTACAAATACACGCATTGCGTCTTCTTCGTGTGTGTGTGTGTGTGTGTGTGTGTGTGTGTGTGTGTGTGTGTATGCGTGTGATTCACCGTGATCTTGGATCACGTGTTGAACTCGTGATCGGCAGCTATTTCCCTCCCGTAAGAGAGCTCAGAGCTCATATATGACCGATCTATGGGCAATGCTGTGACCTTTACACGCACACACATATCCCAACTCCCCGCCCACGAGAGTTGGAGTAATGAGTCGTAGCGCAGCGATACTGAAATTATTTCAGGCCTGGGCGGGATTCGAACCCGGACCGCCGTAGTGACGGCGCGGAACTCTAACCATTGCGGGTTTTTTTTCCACATTTATTTTAATGTTATTTTCCTGTGCATAGTAGAGGATAGGTTTCCACCTTGTTTCGTACGACAAGTCCCCGCGTTTGAGTCCACCAACCACCTATAAAATCTGCTTAAACTGGAAATCCTATTACCTAGGGCAGAGGTAATTCGTAACCTTGGTCATAATGAAGCTGTTTTTTTTTTTGAGGAGGGGAGGGTCCTCCTGGTTCCAAATCTTTGGGTCATTCCGCTCGTTATGCCACTGTGGTGACGTAATTGTTTGATTGCTTGACCGTGTAATTGAGCACCAAGATAACTACGTCCGCAAGTTGGTCTGTCCCTGTACTGTGACCATCATCCGTTGTTGCCCTTAGAACTAAGACCCCAAACACATTTATTTTTACAAAGTTAAGTTTATTTAGTAATGATTACCTTGTTAAGTTGACACTATCCTGGAAAAGCATCAAGAGATATTCTTGATTGATAATGAAGGCACGAGAAAGATTACATTGTTTGATAATAAAAGCGTTGACAATATATTTTTTATATATACAACCATATAAGGACCATATAAGGAATTCTCATGTTATTTTTACTTTTATTATTGGCCCTTTTGTTGTTCTTAATTTTGGTGGCAACAAGAGGTCCTGTGCATCTGTCTTGGATCTTCACAGTTGACCTACTTGGTCAATTTCACTGAAAATATTCGAAATATTGTCAATGACTCTTTGGTGTGGAAGAGCCCATAAGTTACCACTGGCGCCCAGAGTCTTCCGAGGTGCGACGACATGAGCTGGAGTCACAGGATGGCAATATCCACTTTCAAGGGTTCAGATTAGGGTGAGGCCTTTAGCCTTCCCCTGAAACGCCCAATGGAACCATTAACTTGCTCAGGTAGTCCTAGTCTACGTCAGTTTTAAGCAACGGTAGTATGTGGTTTCCTAGGGTAGCTTTGTTTTGTTCTAGGATTTCTAAAGATTTTTTGAAGACATGCTTAGAGTTTCAAGGCATTTTGAGACTTACTAAAGACTTTTTTTATATTTTGGGGAGTTTCCTGAGGATGTTTTTAAGGTTCCATAAGGAATTTTAATTTCTTAGCGTAGCTGTGGCCTCAGTTAGGACATCCGAAGCTAGTCAGGGCCACCCTCTTCGCCTGCTAAGCGGGCCACGCCTAGTCGAAGGTTCGGGGCAAGCGGGCCTTTGTAAAGATCAACTGTGCCCATACGGGCGAAAAATTCGCTTGAAAGTATTAGAATTCCACCTTTCGAGTTTTGTTTAATTTCATTTAATTCACTCATTTAATCGTTTGCAGTATTATTATTATCATTTCTTATTAGAGCCGCAATATTCATTGAACTTTTGAGTTTATGTATTTGTTTACTAGTTTGTTTATTCAATATAATTCAGAGCGACAAAATCCACATTAAAGGTACCTTACAGAATAAATATGTTACAATATTTTAATTATTTCAAGCGTAAATGTTGATCTTCTTAGGTTGATCGTAAGGATCCAAGAGATGTGCAGCATCTTTGGTTGATATTGATACTTTAAAGATAATTGATAATTATACTGTTGTATGTAAATAGTAATTATATTAGATGAGCATCTTTATTATTCTCTGACACAGTGGGGATTTCATATTGTGTGATAAGGTATTGGTAATAATTTGGAGTAGATTTTACGTTAAATACTGTACAGAAGAGATATGAAATATGGTCGTCCTAATTTTTTACCCTTACAATAAGGTGTCGGTCTCTAATCAACTTTTTCTGATTGACGCCAAAGGATTTTATTCAACTGAGAAGTCAGACTCGGGACACTGACGTCTGCATCCTCTTATTAGACTCCGCTCACTCACAAATATCCTCCGAAGTTTTGATAGAAATCATCTTGAATGAGCCAGAGTAGAACATGACAAGGACGTTAGGCCGGTGCCGCATTGTTGCTGGTTCTAGCAAAGTCTCCCTTAGGAGTCAGTAGACTCGTAAGGTTAAAATAGCATTTAGACCAGGGAAGGGGAGATGGTGGTCGTTACATAAAGTTCTGGCTGTCGCCAAGTGATTTTATTAAAATAATTGAACTTGCCCATCATATTGCTGCATCCGTCGCCGTCGCATAGTGTGACATCAATAGTACTGCATTGAAGAGAGAAACCGTCGACTCGGAAGTTTGATGAATTTGGGTCTTTTGCTTTTGGGGAATAAATAATTCAGAAGGCGCCTTGTTGACTGAATATTTTGTTTCTTGTGAATCTCGAGGACACATGAAGGCTGGAGACCAGAAGGGTGGAGACCTGGGTGACTAATACGTCCCCCCATGTCCCCCATACGCCCCATAACCCCCCACCCAGGTGAGGATAGCATCGTAGAGTAACTGAATATATGCACGCATCTGTCTACGATGGGAGAGATATGGTCAGGGTCGGGGCCTGAGGAATATTCGAATATGGTGATTAGTTTATTTATAGTGAGTGTATATGATTCACCACAGTCTGCACGGTCTTCGGTGACGTGTTGGACTTGTGATTGATAGCCATTGCCATCCCGGACGTGAGATCAGTGCTCATATATGGCTTGATTGAATTAGCAGTCCACTGCGATACAGCACACCATGAGCCGTGTCTGTGTGTGTGTGTGCGTGTGTGTGTGTGTGTGTGTGTGTGTGTGTGTGTGTGTGTGTGTGTGTGTGTGCGCGCGTGTGTCTGTATATTTGTGTCTCTGTCTCCTAATGTGTTTCTGTGTCTCTTTGTCTGTCTGTCTGTCCCACTCACATCTCATTCCATATTCCTCCTTCTTGTTCTCTTTCTCCTTTCTTTTTTCTTTGTTTACGTTACTTTCTCCTTCTCCCTCTTCCTTTCCCTTCTCCACCAACGTCTTCTTCTCCTTTTCCTTCTTCCTCTGTCACGCACCCACTCTCCCTCCCTTCCACTCTCATTTCCTTCACTTCCCCATGCCTTCCTCTCTTTTCCCCTTTCCTTCAACTTCCCTGCCCTTCTGCTCCATTTCTTTCCCCTCTCCTCCCCTTCTCCCTTTATCTTCTCCTTTCCCATCCTGTCCCTTCTCTTTCCTCTTCCCCATTCCATGCCCCTCCCCATTCCTTTCCCTTCTCCCCCACCCCTCCCTCTTCCCCTTCCCTTTCCCCCTCGCCCTCCACTTAAAATCCCCCTATACAAGGCGGAGATGAAGAACGGCGGCGTCGACGGCAACTTCGAAGGCCTCGGTCCGAGTTCGAGAAAGAACCTTCTTCCGAAGTCTCCCCGCGTGACCTTTTCCGGTCCCAAGTCGGGGACAGTCGAGGGAATTCACGTCTATTATCCACCTCAACCCTTCGAACCACTTTTTACATTTAATTATTTCCAACGACGAATGATTTATTTACGTCGCTGAGGCGTGGCCGCCGGTTCGAAAGAGGTCGAGAACCGGTTCGCACCGGGAGTTTGCTGGTAAATTGCGTAATGAAATCACCCGAAGGCGTTAATGGGTCTCTTTATTTGATGTACTTGAACTTTTACGTGAATCGAATGTAACCTTTTCGTGAACACAAACACACAAGACGGTCGTAATGTCGAGGATATCTGTATGTCCGTTACATATACCTATGTAGGTTATTTGGTGTGAATATATGTGTGTGCGTGCGTGTGTGTGTTTGTACAGCAAGGACAAACAACTTTAAAATTCATTAACTATGAGGTACTTTTGACCAAGCATACCAATCACTTGTTTATTTTTCCATTTAGAGGAAGAAATATATGTAAAAGCCCAAGGCTTACCAACTGCACACCAAAATTTATTAGAACTAATTCTTCTATACATGGGACACGGCATATACTGTACATCTCCGAACTGATATTGAATTTTTTCTTTGAAAAGAGTTGACCCGCCCTCCAACAAAAAAGTAGACACCTGTTTCTGTAGAGCGTTCGTATAAACTCTAGTAAAAAATATATAATAGATATATGTATACATTTTTTTTGGGGGGGGGTCGAAAATGAGTTTTTGAATTTACCTGTATAAAGAAATATTAATAAATTTCCGTCCACAAAGGTTGATATAAAAAAAAGTTATGGAGGAAATTAAACTTAATCGAAATAATATTAGAGCAGAAAAATAAAGAGCTCAATTTACCCCTGGAGGCTCTTATCTGTATCAGCTTAGTCAATTGGTGTATCTGTGTTGGACCACATGTTAGAAGGTTTAATGTTGCTTAATCGTAGTCTGATGTACAGTACATGTCTATTATACATTGGTACTACAACACCCGTGAGGTCTTCTTGACGTGGCTGATACACACGCCTCAATCCCACTGAAGGGTTTTGATGGTAACATTACATAGATCACAACGGCGAACTGTATAGGCCTTGGACACTCAGTATTGCATCAGTCCTACGCTCAGCAAAGCACTTGGACAAGTAACACTAAAGGAATGAGGCTCTTTCGACATTGGAATATCCTGTCTGGCTACGAAAAGACAGTCATGAGTTTCATGATGTGAAGAACATGTAAGATACAAGGATACAGTGGCAGGCAGTACCCTTGGGATTCGAACTTTGGTCATTGAAGTTAGGAGATAAATGCAAATCTATTCAGTTGAAAGATGGCTCCCAAGCCTAAGGGAGTTTTTAGAACTCTCTATACTTTTATATTTTATTTATTTTATTACTTATGTATTTATATACTTATTTACTAGTTTGTGTATCGATTTATCTATATATTCATTTATTTACTTGACTTTTTTATTTATATATTATATTTTTTGTTTATTTGTTTATTTATTTTACTTGTTTATTTTTTATGTTTTGGCCTCCAAGGGACGGTTTTATTCATGAAAGGGGCTGTGGCACCCCTGTTTTAGGATATTGACAGAAAAGAAAAACACTCTCTGGTACGGAAGGAGATAGGCTATATCTCCTTCCCTACAGAGGGAAGAGTACCACCGAGATGAATAAAATCACCCGGCGGCTGCCAGAACGAAAAGAAAAGTACCCCCCCCCCCCAGTACAGAAGGACTGAAACTACCGGGGGACAACAGGACCTCGTTGAGAACCGGACAACCCCCCCTTTCCACCTCCAACCCCCACCCCTCCCTCCTCGACCTTGACGAGTACCACTGTCTGACCTTGGAGGAATATTCTTGACCTTTTATGCCGTGGTGGGCAGGGGGAGGGGAAGATGGAGGGGGAATTAGGCGGAGCGCGGTACCGTTTGGGTGACGATTGAGGAGATGGTGGCGGCGGCAGTGACCAATGGGTAACTTGCATCTCCTGGCGCGTCCCCGTGCGCACGTGCATTGGCCTTCGTGCACCACGTAGAGCATGTAAGGACAATGGGGACTGCCTAGGGTGCAGTATCCAAACGTGGCACTGTCTTCTGAGTGCCACAGGGCATTGGTTGCAGGCACTGCATGAGGTGTGTTACACATGTAGCAGGTTGGTACAGGTTGCACTGTACGTCCTGCAATGTATCATGGCAGTGCTTATTTTGTTGGAAATCATAACAGTGCAAATTACAGTTCTTGATGGTGGAGGATACCACGTATAGCTTTCGATATAGCCCAGTTATCAGATAGGTAGAGAGAGAGAGAGAGAGAGAGAGAGAGAGAGAGAGAGAGAGAGAGAGAGAGAGAGAGAGAGAGAGAGAGAGAGAGAGAGAGAGAGAGAGCGAGAGAGCTTGGGATGAGTGAATTCGCCTGGTGGTAACAAGAATAAATGTAGAGGAATAGTGTAGAGTTTGTACATTTCAAAAACCTTTTTAGTGATCTATTGTAACAGTGAGAATGATAGTCTTTTCATACTTATCTTTTTCTTCTCGAAGTATTTTGTACCGCATTTTCAGTTGGAATTTTTTGTAGAACCATTCACACTTCATGGAAGATCCTATTTCCTACAAGACGTTTTTGAAATTGATCACATCGGCTTATAATTCGTATTTAATATTCTTTAGATACATATGCTTTCCTTCCCCTAGTTGTGGGTTTGAATGCCGCACTCGTTATTAATACCCAGCAGCGACTGTTACCTGCCTCAACAGTACAAGAATCGCATAATAGGTCAAAGGTGACGGTTTCGGCCGTAACTACTCAGCGCCTCCAGGCGTAGGCTCCTCACCACCTTAGATTCTAGTTTTGTGCCTTAGTTATTATACTTTCTTGGAGTAGGAAATCAGAGCTCGCATTCTTGAATCAATGTGTTTTTTACGAGTTCCTAATTTTTTTCTAGTTTCTCCCTACGTATTCTGGGTCAGAGATCGTATGAACCTAGTACTTAACTTCTAGAAATGACATGTACTTCCCAAGGTTCTAGTTTTTTGCACTTTTGCATTCTCCTACAGCTTAGCCATGTCTAACTAAATGGATACGATCCTGCTGCCTAATTCTAGAAATAAGCTGTTTTCCTAGTCACTAGAATCTAGCTTCTTGTCTTGGATGCTTGGAACACATTGTTGTGTATTTTTTTTTTTTTTTTTTTTTTTTTTTTTTTTTTTTTTTTTTTTTTTTTTTTTTTTTTTTTTTTTTTTTTTTTTTTTTTTTTTTTTTTTTTACTCCATGTGCTCCACGTGTGTCCTTTCGGGTCTTCAAGATACTAAGCAAGCAAGTCGGTAGTCGAGGCCACAGACTATTATGTGGGGAGAGAGAGGGCGGGGAGCGGACTGCCGCTTTACGATCGCCTCCCCCCCTCCCCTCTGCCTCTCTTTCCTCTCCCCCCCTCCATTTGCTTGCCTCCCCTTCCCCATCCCTCACCCCACCTCGCTCACCGTCCACTGCTTTCTTTCCTCAAAGTTTTCTTTCTCTTTGGTCCTTTCCCTCCCTCTCCTGTCTCCCCACTTTTCCCTCTCATTCCTCTCCTCCTCCTCCTCCTCCTCCTCCTCCTCCTCCTCCTCCTCCTCCTCCTCCACCTACTTCACTCCCTTAATTTCTTCCTCATTCCTCTACCTCTTCTTCTTCCTCTTTCTCTCCATCTTCCTCATCCTCCTCATCCTCCTCTTCCTACTCTTCCTGTCTCTCTCCATATCCTACCTCCTCCACCTCCTGCTCCTTTTCCTCCTCCTCTTCCTTCTCCTCCTCGTCTCCAGCTTTCTCCTTCTCCTCATCCTCTTCCTTTCTTTCTTACCCTTTCTGCTCTTTCTCTCCCTTTTACTCTTTCTTCTCTTCCTCTTCTTCGTTCCACCTTTTCCACCTTCTTTTCCGCCCTCCTCCACCAACGTTCTCTCCACCTCTTTTTTCTCTCTTTTCCTCTTTTTTTCTTCTTTCTTCTCATCTTCTCCATCCATTTTCTGTTCTTCTTACTACTCTTATTCTTCATCTTACTCTTGTTCCTACTCCTCATCTTCGTACACTTCCTCGTCCCACTCCTCTCCCTCCTCCTCGCCATCTTTTCCTCTTCCTCATCCTCATCCTCCTCTTCTCCTCCTCCTCTTCCTCTTCCTCTTTTTTCTCCTCCTCTTCCCGTTATCTTTTTCATCTTCCTCCTCCTTTCCTCTTCTTCCTCCTCTTCGTCTTCCTCTACCTCCCCCTCATTCTCCTCATCCTCATTCTCCTCCACCTTCTCCTACTCTTCCTCCTCGTCCTCCTCTTCTTCCTCTTACTCTTTCTCCTCCTGTTCCTCCTCCTTTTCATCTTCTTTCTCTTCCTTCTTTCATCCTCCCCTTCTCCTCCCGTATCCTTCTCCCCTCCTCCTCCTCTTCCTCCTGCTCTTCCTCCTTTTTCTCCTCTTCGTTATCCTCCTCCTCCCCCTCCCCCTTCTCCCCCAACACCAGTCTCACTTGAGGGTGTGCCACTTGAAATGTCATGTCAGCAGCAACTTGGGAGGGCGTGATGTGTGTCGTCAGTCGTCAGTGCCCCCCCCACACCCACATCGTGGGGTTCTCCCCCCCCCCACACACAGACACGAATCTCCATGAGACGACGTGTCCGAGGATGTATGTCAGCATTGGGTCGAAATATTTATATATTTTCTGCCCTTCTTCACTCACTCACTCACTCACTCACTCCCCAGCCTTTTCTTCGTTCCTCCCTTCCTTAGTATCTCTCTCCCTCCTACCCTCCTTCCCTGCTTCACTACTTTTCTCCTTTCCTCCCTCCCTCCTTTCCTCCCTCCCTCCTTTCCTCCCTCCCTCCTTTCCTCCCTCCCTCCTTTCCTCCCTTCATCCTTTCCTCCCTACTACCTCCCCCCGCCCTTTCTCTTCTCCCTCTGTCCCACTCCCTCTTTCCCCCTCCCCCTCTCCCTTTGCCTCTCCCCCCTCCCTCTAACCCTTGCACCCTGCCCCCGTCTTCATTCCTCCCTCTTTCTCCTTACCCATTCTCCCTCCATCACTTCCTTGCTCCTCCCTTCCTCCTTCCATTCTCCTTCCTTCCTTCCTCTTTCCCTATCTTCATATTTTCATCTGTCTGCTTAATTATCTTCTGCCCTCCTTCCCCTGGCCACTTTCCTTTTCATCTCTCCCACTCACTTCTCCCTCTCACCTCTCCCTCTTTTCTCTACCCCACTCTCCCCTCCCTCTGTCCCCTCCCTGGCTCCTCTACTTCTCTCCCCTCCCTGTCTCCCCTCTCTCTCTCTCCACTCCTTCTCTCTCCACCCTGTTTCCCCTCCTTCCCTCACCTCCCCCTTCACCTCTTCCCCCACTCTCCCCTCCCTCTTTCCCCTCCCTGGCTCCTCTACCTCTCTCCCCTCCCTGTGTCCCCTCCCTCTCTCCCCTCCTTCTCTCCCCACTCTGTTTCCCCTCCATCTCTCCCCCCTTTCTCCCCTCCCCATCTCCCTTTCCTCTCTCCCCTCCCTCTCTCCCTTCCGACTCTACCCTTCCCCTCTCCCCTCCCTCTCTCCCGTCCCTCTCTCCCCTCCCTCTCTCTCCTCCCACTCTCCCCTCCCTCTCTCTCCCCTCCCACTTTCCCCTCCCTCTCTGTCTCACCCCATTCTCCCCTACCTCTCTCCTCTCCCACTGTCACCTCCCACTCTCGCCTCCCTCTTTTCCCGCCCTGTCTACCCTCCCTTTCCCCTACTTCTCTCCCTTCTCCCTCTCCCCTTCTCTCCCCTTCCTTCTGCTCTTCCTCTCTTCCCTCCTTCTCTCTCCTCTCTCTGTCTCCCCTCCCTCTCTCCCCCATCTCTACCCTCCCTCTCTTCCTTCCCTCTCTCCCTCCCTCTCTTCCTTCCCTCTCTCCCTCCCACTCTCCCCTCCCTCTCTTCCCTCACTGTCTCCCCCCTCACTGTCTCCCCCCTTTCCCCCTACCCCCCTCCATCCTTCCTCCCCGCACGTTTGGTCGTTTACGAGAAGGCAGTTAACTCCCCATTGTGGAACAGGCGAATCGTGACGTGCTCCCCTTGTTCGGGAGGGGAGCTGGTGGGAGTTGGAGCTAACATCCACTCACCCAGGTTTTCCTGTGGAAGGAGGGGGAGGGTGGAAGGGGGAGGGGGAGGGTGTCCTACGTCGTCGGTCTTTGTGTTGGATCACAAGGGACGCGTGATTGAGACTGGAAAAAGGTTATCGGGGTGGGGGGGGAGGGAGGGAGGGGGGCGTGATTGAGTTACCGTGATTGATGATTGTATGGGGTGGGTGTTGATGGAGAGACAAATTGTCTGTTAGATCTAATCGTTTGTTTTTTGTTCTGTTTTTTGTTTTCTGTCTTATTTATTTTATATGTTACCTTTTCTTATTTTTTCATTTTGTGTGGGGGTAGTAGATGGTCACGCGTCTTCCTGTTTTCTTGTATTTTCTTTATGTAGTAAAGCCTCGTAGACACGGAGCTAGTTCAGTAGCCACTAGTGCTTGCTATAAGTTAACTTACCCGGCAAGTAAGTGCTGACACTAGGATAGTTTAGAGGTAAGTATACTAACTTTCCCTTGCATTGGGCAAATAGAAGGGTAATTTACAAGTCGCTAGCAGTAGCGGCTACTAAAGTAGCCCCGTGTCAACCATTTTTAATAGTCTTGTGATTAGTGGTATGTTGGTTGCCTCCTCCTCAGTGCAAGTCGGGGCCGTAATATCTTAAGGCCTCGTTCCCTCTTTGTGTTTGATAACGGAGGACATGTGGACAGAATTGACTAACCGTGTGAGCTGCTCGAGGGTCAACCCGAGAGCTCTCCTTCCTCTTGAGTAACAAGTGGAGTGTTTGCTTCGGTTTTTGAAGTGGGACTTAAGCAGGCTCAGTCTCCCTTCAACACAGTAACGTCCTTTGGAGGTTTATGTTCTTGTTGACGGTAGGAGATTTTATTCAGGTGAGGTTGTCGAGAGGAAGACACACTCAAGCTTGAAGCGAAGATTTAAAGTCTTCTTTAAGACGAAATTCTCCTCTTCAGCTTGATCAAATCGGTTTTCTTTAGACTGAACGAAAACTACAAAGTATGTCGCCGGATTGATATGGGTTGAATTATGTCAGACATTGGAGGAGACTGGAAAATTGGGGAGATGTGGTGGGCCAGGGTCTAGCAGGCAGGAAGGACCCAAGAGAGGCGTCGAACACATTGGAAAAGGTTAGATTTATATGCTGTCACGTCCGCGCCGAGGACAAAAAGATGTCGGACGCATTCGAGCGCGCGCGCACACACACGAACGCTCGCGGGCGCGCGCGAGTCTGGGTGTGTCTTTTTCCTCTGTCTGTTGGGTTCTTATTCCTAACTCGACCCCTTCCTCACCGGGTGGCACTTTTACTTTTACTATGATTGTGACCCTCTTATCCAGGAGATGGCCCTCTTATCCAGGAAGTGCCAAGATAAGAAGGAGGGAAGAGGGTGGAGGGGAATGGAGTGTGATAGCGATGGAATGGGTGGGAGTGGTTTCTAAGCCTTTGTTTTTTGGCTACCTTTCTTATGGAAAAGGGGCTTTGGTATATGTATGTATGTATGATTGTGGCACCCACTCTTTGCTGTCGATGGCGTGCTTGCCGCGGAGGCGAATAAAACCGCCTGGCAGCGGACCTAATAGAAAGAATAGGACCTCCTGGTATAGAAGGGGTTTCCATCAGGTGAATAGAATTGCCTGCCAGTAACGAGAAGGTTTTGGGGATTAGTTTTGATTAATCCCTTACTTGGCAGAGGGTTAATTCTCCTTCCTCTCCCCTAGGGCTGAATAAAATCATCTAGCGACATCCAGAAGAAGTACTAAAAAAGATTATGCCAATAAGATAAGGATATTTTCCATATTGAAAAACTATTGACCAAAGTTTGATCCAAAACAGCTACTGGTGATGGCTATTTGCATTAGTAACCCATGCCTAGTAGTTAAGGCACAGGTGGTCGGGATGGCTTAATCAATATATTGGCTTAGTTGAAACGTTAGGATTTTTTTTTTTTTTTTAAGATAATAAACAAAATCAGATTACAAGTACCCGTTCTCTACTTTAGAGACTTTATTCTGGCTACCGACAGACAATTTTATTCAGCCAAAAGAGACTTCTGGCTGTGGATGGATTATTGGGCATCCTTATGAACCTTTTTTTCTGCACTGGTGTGCTTGTGAGTACAGTTAGCTGCGCTGCTTGCAGCTTTGTCTATCCTGAGGGAAATGAAGCTGAATTTGCTTTGGCATTTGCTGCGCTTGCCTTGAACCTCCTCCCCTCCCCCCCCACACCTTCCAGACTTAAGTTAGTCTAGTCTGCTGTGTGTGCGTGTGCGTGTGAGTGTGTGTGTGTGTGTGCATGTGTGTGCATGCATGTGTGTGTGTGTGTCTTGCACGAGTTGGGGTTCTTTTGATGTGGTCGTGTGAGACTCATTTCAGTTGTTATTTGTCCGTCGATGTCACGTTTTGACTGTGTTTTGGTTCGTTTTGGTTCGTTTTGGCTGTTTCATGTCCACTTTTGGCTCGCTTTATCTGTAACTTGTCCATATGTGGTTTATTTTAACTGTGGTTTGCCTTCGACTCGTTTTATTTATTTTTTCTCAGTATGTGGCTCGTTGAAAGTGTGATATTCAATTTGAGTTGTATTTTGTCCGTATGTTGCTTCTTTCTGCCACGCTTTGACCCATGACAGCCATGTTTGTCCTGGGGTAATTTGATTTTAGTCGTTTTTTGTCATTTTTGGCTGAATTTTTGGCTTCTTTTACTTCATAGGAATATTGTCCGTGTTTTAGTTCCACGTGGATATAATTGTCCATAGATATCTTCCTACGGGTGCATCTTTTATATGACATTTTTTTTTTTTTTTTTTTTTTTTTTTTTTTAGTTCCAAGTAGTTACAGCCGTCCATAAATAGCCTCCTAAGGTTGCATCCTTTGTAGAGCTTTTGTCCGCGATTTAGATCCACGTGGGTACAGTTGTCCATAGATTGCCTCCTACGGTTGCATCCTCTGTAGGGCTCTTGTCCGCGTTTTAGATTCACGTTGGTGAAGTCCATAAATTACGTGCTACGGTTGCAATGTTTGTAGGACTATTGTCCGTATTTTAGCTACACATAATTACATTTGCCCGTAAATTGCCTGCAACGATTGTATCCTCTGTAGGGTTTTTGTCCGCGTTTTAGATCCACGTGGGAACAGTTGCCCATGAATAACCTCCAACGGTTGCAACTTTTGTAGGACTACTATTGCCAGTGTTTTAAGCTCCACATAGTTGCAATTGTCCATACATAGTCTTCTGCGGGTGTTGTCAGTGTTTTAGCTCCGCTTCATTACATTTGTCCATAAATAACCTACGGTTGCAATATTTGTATGATTATTGTCCATGTTTTAATCCCACGTATTTGCAATTGTCCATACATAACCTACTGCGGGTTTTGTCAGTGTTTTAGCCCTGCTTTGTTACATTTGTCCATAAATAACTTACGGTTGCAATATTTGTATGATTATTGTCCGTGTTTTAATCCCACGTATTTGCAATTTTTCATAAATAGCCTCCCACGCATGCATCCTCTGTAGGGCTTTTGTCCACGTTTTAGATCCACGTGGGTACAGTTGTCCATAAATATATTCCTACGGTAGCAGTCTTTGTAGGACTATTGTCCGTGCCTTAGCTGCACGTAGTTACAATTGTCCATAAATAACCCCCGACGGTGGCATCCTATCCATGTACGTGCTCGCTTAGTGTCCTGTCGATGTCTACGTGTACCAGTGTGTCGAATTAATGCATCACGACCCAAGTCGTGACCTGGCCAATGGTTTCACACCTGGACAGTCCGTGTTGGATCTTAGTTGTTCTCCGTATGGGGTACTGATTGCAAAATGCCTATGTCGTTACTATTTTAGGGGACTCAAGTGGTACTTCAGTTAACCAGTCACGTAGTATTCTTTCATGATTGGAGAATGAGTGTCACTTTAATTACCATGTCTATGACTTGGTATTTTCTACGCAATATCTTCTTCAAGGACAAAGGCGCTGTTTAACGACGGTGAAATACAAGTAGATTCTAATAGTGCTTATTATCTTAGTAGAAAACATAAGTAATTAGACATGAATGTGTTACTTATTTCCACAATCAGTAATAAAAGTCGTTAAGCCATTAGTAATTTAACATGGATGTGTTACATCTTTCCACACTTTGTAACGAACGTCATTAAACTATTAATAATTTAATATGGATGTGTTACGTCTTTCCACAGCTGGTAACAGAAGTCTTTAGATCACTAGTAATTTAACATGGATGTGTTACGTCTTCCCACAGTTGGTTACAAAAGTCGTTAAACCATTAGTAATTTAACATTTATGTGTTACGTCTTTCCGCAGTTTGTAGTAGAAATCTTTAAACCCTCAGCTATCGAGGGATTGCCACGGAGGTGAATAGAATAGCCTGGCGGCAGCTAAAACAATAGGAAAGTACCTTCCAACACGGAAGGTGTATTTTTTTTCTCTCTTTTTAATCAAATTTGGGTTTAAATGTACATGTCCTACTGCCCCTGGAAACCTCTGTATCTGAGTTAGTTTAGTATTTCTGTAACTATGTTGACAACGTGTGTCCCCTTAAGGTGTGGGGATAAAGGAAGGATGACAGAACTTTGGATGCCAATTGTACAATGGTCCATTAAGCAGTACGTGATGATGTTAAGACACGAGATCACCTCTTCTCGTTCTTCCCTTCGTCGCTTCAAAACGGA
>NC_134804.1:40846129-40876129 GCF_046742065.1 Oratosquilla oratoria | reverse complement strand
TATTATTATTGTTATTATTATTATTATTATTATCATTATCATTATTATTATTATTATTATTATTATTATTCTTAATTATTATTATCTGAATAATATAATAATAATAATGAAAATAATACAGTAGGTCTCGAGATCCCTTTTTGCTTTAAACTTTTTTTTCTCTGGTACAGTAGGCCTCGGGGTCTCCCCCCCCCCCGCCTTTTTTTTTTTCAAGAAATTTTGCATATTAAATTTTGATTCCTGGTACAGCTTCTCCTTCCAGTGTCAAAATTAGCCTCAGGTTGAACCAATTACACGCTTGTAATCAATTTCTGCCCCTGAAAAGAAAATTAATAATGGGCAATTTGCTAACAGCAGACTCCACTTGTGCGTTACCTTGAGCAGGGAGTAATTGGCATATCTCGTTAATTGCATTCGTAATTGTAGCCTCAAGTCGAACTCATTTGGAAACCCGCTGCCCCACTGTAGCCTGCAGTGCTCCTCGATCCTTCTCAAAGATTTCACTGGGATAAAATGTTGGACTCTTGTCTGTGGTGTGTTAGGGTCGGGAGCAGTCGTCGCTCGTCAACTTTACTGATTTGATTTTTTTCTTTTTTCTTTATCGTTATTGTCAGACGCTTTGGTGCATTTGTGTGGAACTTACTTCACATCCTTTTGAAACCTGGTTTGAATCTAGCAACTCCTTGAAACTGACACTTGCCCTGGTTTCCTAAGCATAAGGGGCAAAGGTGACAGCTAGGCACCTCGGTGGAAGTTTATTTTATTGAGTGTTTTCTATCACATTTATTTTATAGGTCGTCTTTAGTATCGAGAGAATTTACTGTATTACAACTGATCGTAGTGACAAAAGTATAAATGCCGACTGGGAACGAATGTTGAATAGTAAATAGATCAATTAACATAACTGAATAAACATAAAAAATGAGCAGCAGAGATTACAGTAAATGCACATAAAACAAGTGAATATATAGGTATTACGATGTATTGTTTACGCGCTTATTCAGCAGAATATTAAACTTCAATTTGCATTACATTCCTTTGCTCCGGGTTCCCACAGTTTATTTTGTTCGTTAACAGTGCAAGAAAACGGAGAATGGTGCCAGCATAATAATATATACAGGAAGGACGTGATATGTGGCCCGACTGTACTCGAGTTCAGCTGAAATGGGTTGAGATGGACGATTGTGGAATTGTCTTGAATGATGATGAAAGAGAATACGGGATTTGCACTCTGTGTGACGAAAGTGAAAGGCGGTGGGGGTGGAATCGGGGGTGAAAGGGGTGGGGGAAGGAGGGGAGAGGGGAAAGGGATATTTCGGGAATATCTGTGAGAGAAGGAACGAGAGATGACGTATGACTTTGATGCTGCGGAACGAAGAGGTAAAATATGACCGCGGCGGACACTTTTACCCGATACTTGATTTGCCATAACTGTGCAGATATACTTCTTGTTGTTGTGTTTGCCTTAGTAAATTTTTTCTTTTCCAAAACTTGAATTTATTATGAGAGGGATAATATATGTTGACTCTTAAATACTCGAATACAAAATGTAAATACATAAATACATTGTTTTTTATATATCGCCCTAATATAAACTATTTTTTAGTTATTTCATGGTTATGTTAGAAGGGAGCATATACAGTACAGGTAGAATATGTACTTAGGTAGAGATGGAACGAGTAGAAAAAATAAGAGTACTTAAATGTTTATGAAAACAACTGATTATGAAAAAAAATGTGTTTGTGTGTGACGGAGAGAGATAATGATTACTTTGGTAATTCACAGAAGTCAGGTTTAATATTTTTAGAGGTTACCAGTTGAAGGTAGAGATGAAACGAGTAGAAAAAATAGAGTACTTAAATGTTGATGAAAACAACTGATTATGAAAAAAATGTGTTTGTGTGTGACGGAGAGAGATAATGATTACTTTGGTAATTAACATAAGTCAGGCTTAACATTTTTCGATATTACCAGTTGAAGGTAGAGATGGAACGAGTAGAAAAAATAGAGTACTTAAATGTTGATGAAAACAACTGATTATGAAAAAAATGTGTGTGTAACGGAGAGAGATAATGATTACTTTGGTAATTCACAGAAGTCAGGTTTAACATTTTTAGATGTTACCAGTTGAAGGGAGAACAATTTGAATTATAAATGTAGTCCTGAAAGAGAAGGATCGTTTTCGTAGACATAGGTATTTGGTTAAACTTTTTTTTACACCCGTGTTTTAAGTGACTGTCAGCACTGTTTCCAGTAGGTTGGCTTGCCTTTTAATTTCTTAGTTATTCAAGATACATTAATAATGAAAATTTTCCTTTACGTTGCTTCCTGAATGTCGTGCATGCGAAGTTAGAATAGAAAATATAAAAGCTGTGATGAAGGACTTGGGTAAGTAGTTAATAACATAAGTGAGGGTATTATATGAAAGGCTGGAAACAAAAAGAACGGGAAGCACAAAAACAACGAATTAGAAGATCAATGATAGCTTCATTTGTTTTCTTGCTTGTTTTTTGTGTTTGTGTTTTTGCTTATTTTATTTTCATTTTATTTTCTAAGAGAAGTAAAGGATGGGAGAATGACATCTCAAGGTTGAAGTGACTGAAGGAAATGAACTTTTGTCATATTGATT
Organism: Oratosquilla oratoria; assembly: GCF_046742065.1. NCBI lineage: Eukaryota > Metazoa > Arthropoda > Malacostraca > Stomatopoda > Squillidae > Oratosquilla > Oratosquilla oratoria. The sequence continues at coordinate 40,873,500 of NC_134804.1, read as the reverse complement.
TATTTCTTTAAGAGGGGCGCGCGCGCGTGTGTGTGTGTTTTGTGTGTGTGTGTGTGTGTTTTTGTATATGTGTGTCCCTCTATACATGCGCTACTCATTAGTCACCCAAGATTTACAGATTGACAGTACCTGCCTCTCATATAAGGAAAGCAGTAGACCCATTGTCGTTATAAGGTAGGCATACTCGTTGTATAAGCTTATATTAAACACACCCCATTCATCAGGGAGACTTCAGACTAACCATGATTTATTATAGAACATTGACGTTTAGTGTATAAATCCTAACAATCAAGGGAAACAGTTGTTATCCTTGGTTTAGTGGGGAGGGAAGTTATTACGATGGTAGGTGGGAGAGTGGGGGAGGGCTGTTGAGAAATTCTGTCAGATTTAGTCTATCGAGGTCACGGGGCGAGGCCTCTTATGACCCCGACGCGAGATGACGCAATGTCGTTGGTGTCCGGTAGTCGGACCTGTGCGCGCGCGATCCGAGGTCACTCTTGCTCCATCGTCATTGGTCAGGAGGCAGGAAGGGAGAGATACAAGGGAGGGAGAGAAGGAGAACTCTGGACATCGGAAGTTGATCGATCCAGACCAATTGCCTTGAGTTTTTATAATGAATGAAAAGTAGTTATATTTCGTTTTTGTGGATGTCTGTATTGATATACAGTGACCATGCGATATAACTGTTCGACGTGACGTCATCGGTGTCTTGAAGCGACATGACGTCATCGAGTCTTGGAACGACATGACGTCATCGATGTCCTGATGCCACATAACGTTGTGAATGCGATTAGTCACCCTTGGTGGTTGAAGGCAACTTGACATACCGTTGGGTTTTGGGCTTTTACTTCCATGTCAGCGGTACTGAAAGAAAATGAAAGGATAAACATATTCGTAAGATTTCAATAGTTAATTCTCAGTAGATTAAAAATGTGATCAAGCATTGCTCTAACCTAACTTAAACCCACCCCGACCTGACCTAACTTAACCAAAGCCAACTTAGTTAATCAAGTTCTGCCTAACACCCCGCCCTCAGACGGCGGGATGGAGGGCGAGGAGGTTTCTTCGCCTGAATGAAATTGTCTGGTAATAAAAAATGAAATAAAACAAAATAAGATAAAATAATACCCGAGAGCAATCGCCATTGTCTAAGGATTTTTTTTTAAGAAGAAAAATCGTACAAGTCACAGGAGTGACAATCAGAATAAGAAAATTAAATTTATTAGATATAATATAGTCTTTCAGGAGTAGAATAAAATAAAAAAGTCCCAGGATACAAAAAGATTATTTCTAATTATTTTGATTCTGTAGCCACTGTGTGTCAAAGAGCTTACTTTACCACAGGTCAACAATAAAGTAATTTGTACCCAATGTACAGACAGCAGGACTATGAGTGAGTGTCTTTTGTGTTGGTGCCTAGTAGCTCTTCAGGTAAGAGTCCTTTGGCGCCAAGCGACCTTGAGGTTCGAGTCCTTTGGCGCCAGAATTGGACCAGTTCAGTGGTACTGTTGCGCGACAAGAGGCACTAGGTTCCTTTAAACGTGCGCCAAGGTGATTGACCGGGCAGCATTAAAAGGGTTTCAACTTCCTATACTATTTATGGATTTGAAAAGAAATTACTATTTGAAATTACATTAGAAGATAGAGAAAAGATGATAATACAGTGCATATTTAACACGCAACTACAAATATATACGTGTTAATATTGATGTGTATATATGATATTGTGTATGTGTGTGTGTGTGTGTGTGTGTGTGTGTGTGTGTGTGTGTGTGTGTGTGTGTGTGTGTGTGTGTGTGTGTGTGTGTGTGTGTTACAAGGGGGAAGTAGGTGGACCATAGTGTGTGGCTGGATGTGGGTGTGAGGCAGACAGGGCAGGAGTTTCACAGTAATGAAATTTGAATGAATTATCTAAGATAAATGGCCCACTTACTAAACGAGAGGAGATGGAGGAAACAGAACCGGAGGATTAAGATGAGGAGAAGGTGGAGAAAAGATAAGGAAAGGAAAAAGAGGGAGAGAAGAAGGTAAGAAAGAAGTGGAGTATGAATTGACGGAAGAGAAACCAGATGATGATGGTGATGGTAGTGGGCAAGTGTGGGCAGGGGATGAGGTGAAGAAAGAGTAAGAAGAAGTAAGCAGGTGGAGGAGAAAAAGGAGACGGAGGAGGAAGAAATGGAGTTGGGAAATAGGAGGAGGGGAAGAAGGAGGAGGAGGAGGAGGAAAAGGAGTTGAGAGAGAGGAAAAGGGGGTGGAGAAAGAGAAGACGGAGGAGGAGGGAGAGGAGGAGAAGAAGAAGAAGAAGAAGAAGAAGAAGAAGAAGAAGAAGAAGAAGAAGAAGAAGAAGAAGAAGAAGAAGAAGAAGAAGAAGAAGAAGAAGAAGAAGAAGAAGAAGGAGGAGGAGGAAAAGAATTGAGAGGGAGGAGGCGGTGGAGGACGAGGAAAAAGTGTCTAGAGAGAGAAGGAAGGCAAGAAGAAAAAAGAGGATGAGGAGGAGGAGGAGGAGGAGGAGGAAGAGGTTGGCGTCTCCCTTTTGTATAATAGATCCCCTCTCGGAGTCGTCTTCGTGACGGGGGCAAGGGGGTCACATCACGGATCGTCTTGTGTCAGATTTCAGGACCTGGCAGGTGGGTTGCATGAGTCGCCAGAATTCAGATTCATAATCGAGTTAAGTTCAATCACCAATTGATGGGTTGATGAAGTCATTGCCATTGGGTCTTTTCTGTCAAGATTCGCCAGCATTTTTACCTGTTTTTTTTTTTTATACCACCATCATCACTACCGCCACCACTACAACCACAACGAAATTTTTATTTATTTATATTTTTTATTTTCTTTATTTTTTATTTTTTGTCAAGAAAGTAACTAATGATATACTCGTAGTTATCTGCCTGTGTGGTAATTTCTTTAAGATCACGTGACCACTCCAAGGGTGTCAAGTAACGTAACAAGTCGAGATAATTCTTTATTGACCCTTCCAACGCAATTGAGCAATTATCTTCTACACTTTCACAAATTTCCCTTTTCCGCGGTTTTATCTCGCATTTTATGCCAGAACATTAATTGAAACATTTTTTTTTTTTTTTTTTACACAATACAGAGTAATATGACTGTTGTAGATACGGTTCATGATTACTTCAGGATATTGGTGTTTGTCTAATTTTACAGAAGATTATGTTTGTAGAAAATGTATATTCAGACTAAAATCTTATCTTTCCACTATCTCATACATTATCTCAGTAATCTTCGGTAACAAATATATTTAAAAATAAAATGTCCCCTACGTACCCCTTTTTTATCATTATTTAAAAGGTGATGGTGTGTGACATTTATTTTAATTGGTCTGGTGGTGGTGCCCTTTGGCTTGATGCCAGTTAGGAACCACCCCTTTAATTATATGCATGTATATATACCGGTATATATATATATATATATATATATATATATATTATATATATATATATATATACATATATATATATATATATATTTATATATATATATATATATATATATATATATATAATATAAATATGCATATTTACTGTGCTTTATTCATTTATTAATTTATTTACTTTTTTGTTTATTCTAATATTTTCCATTTATTCTAGTATCTATTTCTTATTCACTTATTCTATTCTTTTCTATTTTTGCATTTTATTCTATTTCATCCAATTTTATTCTAATTCATTCTATTCTATGTTTTGCCCTGGTGATACCATGTACCTTTGTCATTTATAAATAAAGATATAGAGGGATCCTCTAGTACCTTGTTAACCTTTGATTCGGGAGAGGGAGGGTGGGGGTGAGGTTCGAGTCCCACGTGGACTGGACAATAAAGTGGTTTGGCCACTGCCCCCCCCCCCAAAAAAAAAAAAAGTCAATAATGTACAAACAGTTACTTCTCTCTAATGGGAATGAATATTCAGAACTCTCCGGAATTCGGAAAGAAGACGTCTTTTGAATGATAATGATGACTCTTGCCTTGGTGGCCGGCAACGGTCCTCGGGGCTCTGGTAGATTTGTCTGGAAACTGCGTTGGATTGGTGTCTGAGTTGTATTTGGAGGTTGACGGGGAGAAGATCATCTTGGCCGTCCATAATATCAAAAATGGCTTCTGGTTACCATTTATCTTTATAAATATATTTGTTTATTTTTTATTTATCATATTTTATTAATCTATTTGTTCTATTTTTTATATATATATATATATATACATATATATATATATATATATTTATATATATGTATATCTATATATATATATATTTATATATATATATATATTAAATTTCATTCCGAATATCGGAGAATTTTTATTTTGGAGTAAATTTATACAAAGAACTATTAGTACACCTGCCTTACACATACACAAGCATAGACACAGACAAACGCATAGACACACACACACACATACACACACACACACACACACACACACACACACACACACACACACACACACACACACACACACAATTGAGGAGACCAATCAAAGTTGTTTCCTGCCCTCAGCCAATCGAAGTCTTTTATCTTTAACCAGAATAAAAACGACAAATTACATCACCAGGAATGCGTTCAGTCTCTGTATGAACGAGGGCGTGCCATGGATATGAATAAAATCGCCTGGCGATAACATGAATAAAAATGAAAAATGCCACACGGTACGGAAGGAAATTTAAATCACGTGGGAGGGACTTCTGCTCGCTCTGGCAGCGTTGACATTATTTGGAAATAAAAAAGGTGGCACCGTGCGTTGAAGAACAGAACATTTTGAAGAATTTCTTCCTGTCTTCTGCCCTTGAAGACCTTCGAAAAGTTTTTACTTCTCATGACACATTTGCTACGAAGTGTGTGTGTGGGGGGGGAGGGGGCACACAAATGAATAAAACAGTCTGACGGCAGCCAACACAGGAAGGAAAAGTGCCACCCGGTACGGAAGGGTTTAATCGGAAAAGGACTTAGACCCTCCCGTACCCACTTTGTCTCCCATGGGGTGCCTCGGAGAGGAGGGAGGAGGAGTGGGTGGGAGAAGGAAAGGGGAGTGGGGAGATGGGGTAGAGGGGTTAGGTGGGAAGGGGAGAGCGGGTAGGGGGAGTGGGAGAGGGTGGGAAAGGGGAGAGGGAGAGAGGGGGTAGGGTGAGGGGGTGGGAGGGGGAAGAAGGGGTGGGGGAAAGATGGTAGGGGGATTGAGTGGGTAAGGGAGAAAATGCGGTAGGGGGAGTGGGTGGGAGGGGGAGAGGGTGGTAAGATCGGAGTAAGAAGAAAACTAAAACCCGGTAGTGATGTAGTTAATCTTGTTTTTGGAAATTCTTTCAGGAGAGTCTGAGGTTGTCCAGGAACCGAATTTCTTCGCCTTATAAGAGTCGCTTTAAGGTCCGATGTCCTGATTGGTCGATGCAAAGATAGCCTCGCGCGGGGTCGCTTTTTTTTCCTCGTACCTAGGAGTCACAAAAATCTTATGTTTTGGTTTTCTTGTTTTTGTATGTGGTTGGCTAGTTTTTTTTCTTTCTTTTTTGTAAGAAGTTCTAATGTTATGTGTTTTTGTGAAGGATTACATTGCAATTAAGATTTAACTGACAAGTTATTAAATGTTTGTCGTTGTCTACATTGTAGTACATAAAGTCTCACTGGTATGTTTTGATATATAGAGTCACTTCAATATAATAAACCTTGGATTTACAAAAAGGCCATAAATTAAGTCGGGTTTATATATATTCTTGCGCTGTTTTTCAGTGATAAAACATCGCAGTCTATATCAGTTTACTAAGTTATCAGTTTATTATCAGTTTTCGGGGGTGGACCTCAGGTACATGAATTCGTTGCGTAAAGGATGTTTGTCATTCGAAGTATCTTATTTTCATTTATTTTTGTTTTACACTGACGCAGGTCCCAATGGGACAGATTTATGGTCGAGGACTGTATAATAAATTAATATATTTTTTTCTTTACCCTCTCCCCCCTTTCTTGCCCCTTTAAGGTGCCGAGGAGATGAATGAGACAGCCTGGAGGCAATAATGGTGCTATTAGTCAGAAATTATTTAATGAATTTATTTTATCATTATTATTGTTATTAATATCTTTAGTTATATTATTATCATTACTGTTGCTATTATTACTATTGGTATTATTATTGTTTCTACCATTACTATTATTATTACTGCTATTTCCATTGTTAATGTTGTTAGCATTTTTTTAGTTATCTTTGTTTTTATTCTTAATTATTATTATTATTATTATTATTTATTATTATTATTATTATTATTATTATTATTATTACTATTATTATTATTATTATTATTATTATTATTATTATTATTATTATTATTATTATTTTTAATCCACCAAGGCATTTACTTGCTTCTTTCAATCTATTTTCTACCTCCACCTCCATTTTCCCGCCACATTCGCACCTATCTAAAGCTATCCACTTCCTCCAGTCTCTCGCCTATCATACTTCCAATTTTCTGCCATATTCTTGTACATCTCGTCACCTTACTTTTACCCACATTTCAACTTCCTTCTTTCGCACACCTCAACTCTGTCACTAATTTCCTTAATCCCCTCTCGTCAGCAAACAATAAATGACTTAGCTTTAATTTTTCTCCATTTTCTTTAACCATCTCCAATCCCTGGCCCATTACCCTTGCGTTTACCTCTCGCACCACCCCATCCATGTATAAATTGAACAGCCAAGGTGATATAACACATCCCTGGCGAAATTCCATTTTTACCTCAAACCACTCTCTCCATTTCTAATTCTAACATGGGCTCTACTACTCTCGTAAAAACTCTTGACTTATCTTAACAGCTTTCCTCCTATCTCATATATCTGCAATACCTCCCACAGTGACTTCCTGTCTACCCTATCCTAACACTTTCCAAATCCATAGAGGCCCAAAAAATATCCTTACTTTTTTCTAAATATTCTTCACACATCTGATTTACCATATAAATCTCATCCACGCAACCCCTGCCTGTCCTAAACCCACGCTTTTCTTCGCCAATTACTCCCTCTGTTCCTCTCCTAATCCTCTCAATCAAAACCCTCCCTTAAGTCTTCCCAGCTACAGTCAACAAACTGATCCCTCTGAAACTACTACACTCACACTTGTCCCCTTTTCCCTCGTAAAGTGGAACTATACAGGTACTCCTCCAGTCCTTCGACTCTTTTAGACGAACATCAAGCAACCTCACCAGCCAGTCCACCATCACTGTATCTCCCTTTTTTAGACACTCCCCATGACACCCATCCAATCCAGGTGCTTTACCTGCTCTCATCATTTTAACAGTTGCTTTCTCCTCATCCTTCCTTATTTCTCCTCCATTTTCCTCATCCATCACTGTCATTTTCTTAGCACTTCCAACTGCAACTACCTTTCCTTCACTATCCTCCTTTATATTTAGCAACTCCCTCAAATACTCTGCCCATCTTCCTCCTACTGCCGCTTCTTCCATTATCACCTCTCCATCTGCACCTTTTAACTATCTTTCTCTACTTGATTCGTCTCCTCCTCCTCTTTTAATTTCCTTCCAATTTTTATTACTTTTAAAAAATTCAGTCAAACTCTTACACCATTTCACATCTCTCCTCTTTGCTTCCTTTATCTTATGTTTTAAATCTCTTTTCTTCGTACCTCTCGTATGATTCGTCCTATTTTGTAACCAGTCTGTGAATGTTCGTTTCTTTTCTTCTACAACCTTCTTTGCTTCATCATCCCACCACTCACTACCCTTCCTTCTATTTCCTCCCATCCTCCTTGTTCCACACACCAACTTTGCATACTTTGTGACTCCCTCCTTGAACCATCCCCATTCCTCCTCCACTCCTAGTTCTACTCTATTCTTCACTCCCTCCCACTCCTCTCTCAGCCTCATCTTGTACTCCTTCTCCTTATCTTTCTCATTAAAGAGTTGACACTAAGCACCTCTCTACCTTCTGTCCTTTTCCTCTTTCTCCATCTGTTCTCCACTCTCAACCTACCTTCCACCAAAAAATGATCTGATATTTGCCCACTCTCTCCCCTTAGAACATGTACACCCAAAACTCTTCCTACTCTTCTCCTGGTTACCACTATATAGTCCATTAAACCCCTATCTACCACCCTTCCATTCAGCACCCTCTCCCATGTGTACTTATGCTTGACATGCTTGACTTTTTTCCTAAACATTGTATTTGCTATCAACTATCTTTCAAGACACATCTCTATCATCTTTCCACTACGATTTTTTCATGGAACTCCACACTTCCCAATCCACTCCATCTATTGGTCTATTTCCTACCCTAGCTTTAAGATCTTCCACATTTGGAAATGGATGCTAAGAGGAGATTGAAGGAGTGATTGTGTCGACAGCACTGTATGGTGTAGAAACATGGAACATATGAGAGGAAAGTTTAAATGTGTTTGAGATGAAATGCCTGAGAAGTATGGTAGGGGTTACTAGGTTGGATAGAGTGAGAAGCGAGGAGGTGAGGAGGAGAGCGGAGGTGGAAAGGGAGTTGGGAGATAGGGTTGATGAAAGAGTATTAGGATGGTTTGGACACATGAAAAGAATGAGTGAAGAAAGATTAGTAAAAGAGGTGTGGAAGGCAGAGGTGGAAGGAGTGAACATGAGGGGGCGACCAAGGATGAGATGGATGGATGGGGTAAAAAGGGTGTTGGGGAAAAGTGAACATCTGTTGAGGAAGGAAGGGAGAAGACAGAAGATAGGGGCGAGTGAAAAATGGTTGTGTACGGATGGTGCTGTGATGCATGGAAGGGAGTGGGTGGGGGATGGGGGGATGAGGGAGTGATAATGTTATTTTGACGCATCCCGAAGAGATTTCTTCCCGTCTTCTCTTCTGCATGATGGGATGGAGAGGGGGGTCGCCGATTAAATGAAGCGGCCGTGCTGTGGATGTGTTGGGTCTTGCTACATATCTTCTGGCCCAGGGCAGTGGGCGAGATGCAGGGATGGTCAGTCATCCAGGAGAAACCAAGATAAGAGGGAGGGAGGGGAGTGATTGGGAGTGGAGTATGTGAGTATGGAATGGGTGGGAGTGGATTTTATGCCAATGTTTTTGGCTACATCCCTTGTAAGGGCGAAAAAGCTGTTGGTATATGTATGTGTATTATTATTATTACAACTATTATTATTGTTATTATTATCGTTATTGTTATTATCGTTGTTGTTATATTATTATTATTATTATTATTATTTTTATTATTATTATTATTATTATTATTATTATTATTTTATTATTATTATTATTTTATTATTATTATTTTATTTATTATTATTATTATTATTATTATTATTATTATTATTATTATTATTATTATTATTTTATTATTATTATTATTATTATTTTATTATTATTATTATTATTATTATTATTATTGTTGTTATTGTTATTATTATTATTATTATTATTTTTATTATTATTATTATTATTATTATTATTATTATTTTATTATTATTATTATTATTATTATTATTAATTATTATTATTAAATATTGATAATAATATTACTATTGGTATCGTTTTTTATTTTTCTTCTTTCCATATTTTTTTTACGAAGCGGGCCTTGGAGGACGGGAGGAGACTAGTCACCGGCCCTCCAGTCAAGTTCTTTCCTTGCGATTTACGTCTGAGAACAAGAAACTATTTTTCAGGTCCTTTGTCATGCTTGATCTGGGCGGGTAGACTAAGGATTATGTCATTAGCGAAATCAAGATAACGTTACAAAGGGCAAGAGGGCTCGCCGACTCTTGCTCGTAAATTGTTGGTTCTTTCTTGAAGCGACGCAGGTTTGTTATGGACCAAATGGTCCACCCAGTTGTGTGAAACATTGCGTTATTTAATAGAGGCAAAGATTTTATGCAATTTAGTAAATTCTTATATTTTTCTCTTTTCTTTTATCTTATGTATTTCTTATTTTCTATTTTTGAATTTTATTTTTCGTTTTTCAATTGTATATATTTATTAATTGATAATTATAGTTAATTATTTTATCTTATCTTTATTCTATATTTTATCATTTCATTATTTATCATACGTTTATTAGTTTATTTATTTATTCATCTATTGATTCACCAATGTTTGCCAGAATAGAATTGATAAAATGTCTCAGTTTTGAGGAACATCTAGTAAACGAGGTCCTGCTCCCCCGTCCTCCCTTCATCCAACAACATAAAACCTCCGAAGGGCGTCATTGGACCAAAGGTGGTGGAGAGGGATAGGGGAGATTAATCACGGTATCATTACTTTCACCAAGCCCAAGATCTTTCCCTCAGCTGAATAAAATTCATTGGTATCCACCAGAATGATATCTCTGGGGACAAAATTCATTGCAGCGACTAGGAGGGGGGAGCGGAGACTTTCAGATCCAAAATCAAAATTTCATGAAGACGTTTTTTTCTGTCGATTTCAAGAATGGTTGAGCCACACGAGTGAGAACCCAACATCTGAGCCCCAGAAGAGGAAAAAGATCCCCGCTAAGTTGTTTGTGGAGGTGGTATAGGTCAAAGCATAGAAATATGTATATGTAAACACATATATCCCGTTGTCCTGACTTATGGTTCCCGGAGACTTGAATGCACTTGATAGCTCAGAGTGATTTGCAGGCTCAAGCATTTTTTTTTTTTCAAATAACGGAAGGTGCGGCCCAACTCGAAAAATTGTTGTTGCCGTTGTTGTTGTTGCTGTTATTGTTATAGATTGTTTACAAGTACTTCTGTCCTTTTGGACCCAAGGTAATATATATATATATATATATATATATATATATATTATATATTATACATATATATGTATATACATATATATATATATATATATATATATATATATATATATATATATATATTGCAGAAACCACAGGGAAATTGAAGTCGGAATACTAAACGTTTTCATCTATTACGACATCCTCAGAGTACAAGAAAGAGAAGTAGAACACAATATTTATATAGAAATGAGAAAACTGGGGAAGGTTATAGCCACATAAAAGCTTCGGACAATATACATACACACACATTCATATACAAATGGAACTAATAATAGTAATAATAATAATACAAAAAAAACAGCAAATACAAGAGAGCATAACCATGTGGCCGAAACGTCCACAGGACATCTTTCACAACTAGGAGCCATGATACTGCTTTACTATCCTATTAATCATGAAATCTAGTTTAAACCTAAACTCAAGTTGATTTTGTTATCAGAATTGCTCTCTATAAAACTGGATTCAATTATGTTCCTTTTTGAAACAGAATTACAAACAATCTTTTTTAACATTGTCCCAGACAATACTATGGTTAGTGGGGGTTTTGTCCATGTATATATAATATACATATTATATAATGTGTATGTGTATACATACGAGTACGTACATGTAATTATGTATGTATGTATATATATATATAATTATATATATATATGTATAATATAATATATAATATATATGTATAATATATATATATATACATATATGTATATATACTGTATATATATATATATATATATATAATACACACACACACACACACACACACATACACACACACACACACACACACACATATATATATATATATATATATATATATATATATATATATATATATATATATATATATATATATATATATTTATAGACATGACAGAACTGAATAGACACCAAGAGAAATCGTTTATTTTATTTAACAAGCAATTGATACAATTAAAGTTGTTATGAATGGTCATAATGTGAATAACTAATACTTGGTTGACGTCCACTTTTTTCAATGCGAAGTTGTCGGTCTAATATGCCCCAGAGGTGTTCAATAGGGTTCATATCCGATGACTGACTTGGCCATGGAAGTTTCCTGATCCAATTTTGGCTCAACCAATTTTTTGTTGCTTGAGCAATGTGACAAGGAGCTCCATCTTTCTTAAATAGGAAGACATTCTTACTCATTCTACCACTGGAGAATATTGGAATGAGTCCTTTCTTTGATATAGAAACATATTTGCCTGATTTGATGTTTCCTTGACGCTCCACAAGTTCGGATCAACCATCACTCCAAATTGCACCCCACACCATTATTGAAATGCCCCCATGTTTCAATGTTGGCTGTAGTTTTTTGAGGTCAAAGTCTTGATTGTAGAGTATCCAGACCCACACTCTTCCACTGTCAGAAAATAATGCGAATTGGGATTCATCAGAGAAAATGACAGTGCTCCAAAAGGCCACAGGTCTCTCCACCATCTCAACAGCCCAATCCTTTCTGCGCTCGATATTGGCTGGACGAAGGAGTGGTTTCCTTCTTGAAGCTCTGCCATAGTAACCCAGCTTGTGGAGATACCTGACAGCTGTTCTGGGACTGACATCAGGTTGTGCTGCTATGTCAAGAGGCCTTGCAATGTGGATCCTCTTCGACATCTTTTTTTTTACAAGACGTAAGGTTCTTTCTGAGGGTTCGGGACGACCTGAATGAGGTTTTGTGCCTTTCTTGCCCTCTCTGGTGAATTGTACGATCACTCTATTAACAGTAGAAAGTGGTATTGACAGATTTTCAGATATTTTGCGTTGACTAAGTCCACCTTCATGTTTACCCACAATGCGACCTCGCTAAAATTGAGATGGGTCTACTGCTCCTTTGGTTCGTGGCATGCTTGATTAATCTTGTATATAATCTGAAACATAAATCTAGGTAAATATAACATAGGTAAATTTTAATAACATCAAGTATTAAATAAGAACAGAAATGCATTTTTCTTGGTGTCGATTCAATTCCGTCATGTCTATGTATATGTATATGTATATGTATACATATGTATATATGTGCATACATATGTATATGTATATTTGTGTATACGTATGTATATATATATGTGTGTATATACTATATATATAATATATATGTATATATATATATATATATATATATATATATATATATTCAACAAGAACCCACTGTGTTGGATAAGAAGAAATGAAATAGATGATATCCATATATTTCGATCACGGACTGTGATCCTCTTCAGTGGAAAATAGAGTAGTGAAGCAAAAGGCATGTCTTATTTACAGAGAAAGAAGAAGGAACATGGGTAGGGCTCAAGTGGCGTCTAATGCTTTGCGGGGCAAGTCACCCGCCTTCACCAAAGACAATAGTAATTTATTGACTGCCCAGGTAGTAATGCAGTCTGGTGACCATTCTCCATTTGAAATATTAAAATTAGGAAATTTATCAAGGAGGATTCTATTATTTTCCTTTTAAAATTGCACTCTGAATTAAAAGTAATTTTTACCTTATTCCAATCCATACGATGGCCTTCCTTGTCTACGTGTTGGAAGACAGCGGAATTTTGTTGTTCTTTCATCCTGGTGTGTAAATCTCTACCTGTTTGTCCCCAATATACATTATTACAATCCGAGCATGGAATTTTATAAACACCTTGATGTATTTCTTCTCTAGGTCTTTGATGTACATTAACTATTTTCTTAGACAAGTTATTGGGAAGACTAAAAACAAAGTTTATGACTTTCTGTGGTAGAAATTGCGAAATATCATTTAAGGGCTTATTATAAGGCAATTTGATGCATTTTTTGTCCCAAACGAAATTCTTAGTGGAGTATTCCACTGAAAAGGATCACAGTCCGTGATCGAAATATATGGATATCATCTATTTCATTTCTTCTTATCCAACACAGTGGGTTCTTGTTGAATTTTACGAATGTGTTACATTACTTTGTATATATATATATATACATATATATATATACATATATAAATATATATATATATATATATATACACACGAAATAATCTGAAAAAATAATGTGTTTATGAAAATATGTACCCACTCTACATATATGCATTTGCGAACATTGTGTTTATCCACAGTTCAAGTGACCACGTCATCCTAATCTTCATTCTATATTCCATTTCGCAATTCAGTTAATACTAGTAATAAGTAATGGAACTGGCAGTAATGTCGGTAACTAGTAATAATATTGTTGATATTAATTATATTTCGTCTGATTGGAGTTGGCCGTGTTATCCATCAACTACTTGTTACAATCTGTGCAATATCTGATATCATGATTATTATCATTACTATTATTATTGTTGTTTATTGTTTTATTGTTTATTCAAAACAATACTTGCTTCCTATTTGATATATGTTTCATCATCATTGCAATTTTTTTTGCTGCAACTCTTCCTCCTCCTCCTCCTCCTCCTCCTCCTCCTCCTCCTTCTCCTCCTCCTGCTCCTCCTCCTCCTCCTCCTCCCCTCTTTCTCTTCATCCCCTCTTCCTCTTCATCCCCTCTTCCTCCTCCCTACTTCCTCTTCCTCCCCTCTTCCTCCTCCCTACTTCCTCCTCCCCTCTTCCTCATCCCTTCTTCCTCTTTCTCCTCCTCTTCCTCTTACCTCTCCACCTCCTTCTCCTCCTCCTCTTACCTCTCTTCTTACCTCTTCTCCTCCTCCTCCTTTTTCCTGTCTTCCTCCTACTCATCCTTGTCTTCCTACTAATTTTCCTTGTCTTCCTTTTCCTGTTTCTTGTCTCCCTACTTTTCTTCTTTCTTGTCTTCTTTCACCTTTTCCTTGCCACCCTTTTCCTCTTTCCCCCTCCATTTTCCAATTTCCTCCTTTTCCATATACGTTTACTTATTGTATCCTCTTGAATATAATTTTACTCAAAGTCCTTTTCTCATCTTCATTCTCCCCCTCCTCCCTTTCCTCCCCTTCCTCCCCATCCCCTCCCCCCTTCCTCCCCATCCCCTCCTCCCCTTCCTCCCCATCCCCTCCTCCCCTTCCTCCCCATCCCCTCCTCCCCTTCCTTCCCATCCCCTTCTCCCCTTTCTCTCCCTCCCCTTTCTTCTCCCTCCCCTTATCCTCGACTTCCTGCATCACCCATTTTTTCTTCCTTCCCTTCCTCCAACCCTCTATCCTCTCCCCTATCTCTCTTCCCCCTATCTCTCTTCCCCCTTCCCCTATCCCTCCTTCTCCTCCTCGTTTTCTTCTCTATATTCTATCCTTTTTTAACCCTCTCATACTCCTCCCTCGTCCTCCTTTCGTTTTCCTCTTTCTCCTCCTTTTTTTCTTTTTCTCTTCCTCCAAATACTTTCCCTCATAACGACTTCTTCCCTCCTCCTCCTCCTTTTCCTCCTACTCCTCCTTTTCCTCCTACTCCTCCTCTTCCTCTTACTCCTCCTCTTCCTCCTACTCCTCCTCTTCCTCCTACTCCTCCTCTTCCTCTTCCTTCTCCTTCTCTTCCTTCTCCAACACATCTCTCCTTCCTCATCTCTGTATCTCCATCCTCGTCGTTCTCCTTTTCTTCTCCTTCTCTCCTCCCCTTTCCCTCCTCCCCCTCGTCATTCTCCACTTCCTTCTCTTCCTCCGCCTCCCTCTGTACCAACTTGGTTGTTTACCTGCACCAAAACATCTTCAGTTCTTCGGAACGTCAACCCATATTCCACTAACTCAACCACCACCACCACCACTCCCATCTTCATCCTCTCCTCCTCCATTGTTAACCACCACCACTCCCACCAACACCATTACCATTCTCACCACCATCACTCCCACCACCACCACTCCCACCATTACCACTCTCACCACCACCATCCCCACCACTCCCACCACCATCCCCACCACTCCCACCACCACCACCACTCCCATCACCACCACTCCCACTACCATCCCCACCACTCTCACTACCATCCCCACCACCACCACCACCACCACCACCACCACCACTACCACTCCCATCACCACCACTCCCACTACCATCCCCACCACTCCCACTACCATCCCCACCACCACCACCACTCCCATCACCACCGCTCCCACTACCATCCCCACCACTCCCACCACCATCACCACCATCACCACCACCACTCCCACTACCATCCCAACCACTCCCACCACCATCACCACCATCACTACCACCACCTACACTATTCCCACCACCACCAACACTATTTCCACCACCACCACCAACAACACTATTCCCACCACCACCAACAACAACACTATTCCACCACCACCAACACTATTCCCACTACCACCACCAACACTATTCCCATCACCACTCCAACCTTCATCCTCCTTGTCACCACTGTTAACCACCACTACCCCGAACTATATCTCAAACATAAGCTTCACCATTTTCACCTCCATGGCCACCACCACCACCACCACCACCTACCAGTCTCCGTGGGCTGATTTGCATTATGTCATTCCTGATGTTGCTCGGTTATGTGTCTTGGTCAGCATTTGTTTTGGGTTCTGTAACGGCTCCCCGAAAGACCACTGGAAAGGCGACCTCGTGTCCCCTGAATCCTTCGGCCCCCTCAACCCGTTCCTCCGGATCTCAATGTACAGCCACTCGCAAAAATTCAGTCCCTGGTCCTAATTTCAACAGTACAAGTGAAACTTCCCTTGTCTAACATGTTTTGTAATATCCTGTATAAATACAACATTACCTCATTAACGTGTACAGTATCTTTGTGTACAAAAAGACTTCCTTTGCTTAACATCTGTTGTATATTCATTTACGTTACTGGTCTTGCATTAATAGGTATTTTGTAAGTGAAATTCCATACCCTGGGTTCCGACTCATCTGAATATAATCTCTTGGCAACTTAGAAATGAATGTGTTAATACAACAGGATGTGGATGTGTTGCTTAGTTCGGTTCAGGAGCAGCAAAGGGATTTTTTTTTAAGGCGACTGTATGTACATGGAACTGGCCTGCTCGGCAGGATGCCTTCACCCAGCCTCTGAGGCACAACCTATGCTCCACCGAGAGAGGTACCACGGAAATGAATCAGAATTATTGTATTTGTGGAAGCCTAACTAAAAGGACACTGACACCCGGAACGGAAGGGGTTAATCAAGGTAGACTGTAGCCCAGGTGCTATCTAAGGAATGGCCAGGGAGATAAATGAATTAGTCTGACAATAACTAGAATGAAAGGAAAAGTGCCACCCGGCACGAAAGGGGTTAAGGGGAGTCGTACACACCCAGTAATTACTCTGGACAAGCTCTAGCCAATGTGAGGCTGTCGGTATTGGTGTATTTATTCTCTTGTGTGTGGGTGGATGTAGGCGTGGTTGGTTCGTTGTATTGTATGTGTCAAGGGAATTGTGTGTATTTGTGCGCGTTTGTATGCGCATGTGCGCGTTTAAACACACACACACACACACACACACACACACACACACACACACACACACACACACACACACACACATATATATATATATATATATATATATATATATATATATATATATATATATATGCGCACACAATACATGCCGAAAAACACATGGGCTCAGAAATTTATCTCATGAGGACAGGCTTCGGCACCTTAACTTAAACTCTTTGCAAAGACGCAGAGTGCGGGGGGATCTAACAGAAGTGTTCAAGTGGATCTTATGTTCTTATCTATAATATGCACATGGAGTGCTTGCGTTTGTGTGTGCGCATATATGTGTGTCTATGTATATATGTGCGTGCCTGCCTGCCTGACTCTCTGACTCTCTGCCTGCCCATGTACCTGTTGTGTCAGAGATATTTTGGTATATGGAACTGGATGTGAGTCATACAAGTCCCTTTGCATCATCCTCAACCGCCACCCAGGAGTGGATACTGCAGAAGGCAATGTTGAGAGTCTTCCACCGTGACATTACATGGAGACAGTTGTCCAGAAGCAACAGGAGCCCCCTATCCTCCCCCCCCTCTCCCCCTCCCCCTCCCCCCCGCACCCTCTTAGATCCAAACCAGAAAATAGTGATTATTTTCCCTCGTTTTCCGTAAGGCCGTCTTGTCTGCGCGATTCGGGTTTTTCGGCTGACTCTTGCCCGAGCGGCTAACGGGACCCTCCGGACTCTATTGGCGAGGTCTCCGGGTGGCCTTTTTTTAGCCAGAAGCGCTGGTGAAGTTGACGCATGCGCGCCGTGGGACATTTTCGTAGACTACCGAAAGGAAAAGCTTGTTAATCGTTTATTTGATCAATATTGACCAGAATAATGATGTTAAAAATCTTCTGATTCAATTTTTAGTAAAACATTATGAAGAAATTAACTAACCTAACTGAACCCAAATCAGTTCACGCTTAACCTATCGACTTAACCTAACTTAACTTAATGTGACCTAACGTAACCTAATGTAAACCAACGTAACGTAACCTAACGAACCTAACGTAAACTAACGTAATCCAATGGAACATAACTTAACCTAACCTAAACTCACCTACAACAAACTATTAATTTCCTCCGGTAAGTGGTCGGCAAGACTGTGATTTCAGATTTTGTTTCCGAGTGGGCGCAAGGCCTTCCCCAACCTACCAGGTTCCATAGGAGTTTTTTATTTTCATGTCAGACCTCCTCTAGATTAATTTGTTTTTTTATTCTCTATTATTATTATATGTTTTTCTACGGTGTATGCCCTCATCACCAACAACTACTCCCCCCTCCTCCTCTCCAGCCCATATCCCGAACCCTCCTTAGCCCCCAACCCAACCCAACCCAACCCACATCACCCCCGCCCCCGCCCCCGGCCCATCCTGGTGGCGGTGACGGCACCAACAACCTTCTTCAGGCGCACCGCCGTGAACCACCTGTGGAGCCACCTGCCTGACAACCGACTCAGCGCCTTTGACAACAGGGGCATTACCAGGTTCTGTCTGTGACTTTTTCTGTGTCTCTGTGGTGCTAATTTTGGCGCAAGTCTTGTACATTGACGGCCTACCAGTTACTTTTTTTTGGTATGTTTGAATCGAACTCAGACGACTATTTGGTTGTTGGTTTTATGTATCCTAAGTATTATTTGCAAAAAATCGAGAATGCTGTGTCTTCAGTTACTCCTAACATGTCTTGTACACTTTGGAACAACCTTCAGGTCGAGCTATGTGTATGTATGTATGTATGTATGTATGTATGTATGTGTACATGCATATATGTACATGTATATATGTATGTGTGTGTGCTATTTTTCGTGAAGTACTCGTACAATACATGTCACGTGACTTTTCCGTGTTCGAGTGGCAGTATCTGAAGTTGTTCTTCATGCTGAAGAAGACAAATATCTAGAAGTTCTGTTTAAAAGAATTTATTCCCAAACTCTGTACACGTGTTTGTATTAACTCTTATGCGCTAATAAAAACCACTTGGCGTTAGGAACAAAAGTAAAAGTATCCATAAATTCTGGTAAGGTCGAGTTGGTTATTTACCGATATTTACGAATATTTTCGGTTATTTTCGGTTATTGTATTATGGAAACATGTTCAGTCCTCAGAGCCCAAGCCCCTTATACGAGCTTCGATATAATTTGAAATCGTAAATCATACAGTTAACATAAGAACATAAGAAAGGAGGAGACTGCGAGAGACCATAGGGCTTACACTAGGCATTCCATGTCCCCTATCTCCTGTCATCCCTGACCATAAAATTATTTGATCTTCTCTTAAAAGAATAATTTGTTTCAGAGCTCACTATTGGTTACTAAGTCTATTCCATTCATTAACCAATCTGTTGGTAAACCAGTTCTTACCTACTTCTTTCTTAAGCCTAAATCTCATGTCAAGAATTATTTTTAAGAACCCCTATTTGGTAGGGGGGTTAGTGATAAAGAAAAAAAAAATTGTGAATTTACCTAACATGAAGGTTACCAGTTAACCTTATGGCTGCTCCTTCCTGCTTAAACTTGTTCAAAGTTTGCGGATATGAGGTGATGATCATGGCAACTTGTTCACTTAATGAACAAATGTGGTTATTCAAATCTGACCTGTATTTTACTAAAAGTATGCAGATGCATTTGTCGCTGTTGTTGTATTGATGTACCTGTGTTGAAGGAATTGGTTTTGCTATAAGGGAAGTACTGTATACTGAATTATATAAAGATTTAACAGTATAAAAAACAAATATGCATTGCTGGTGTTCCCTGCCTAACTCATAAAAAGATAAGAATATGGGAGACTGCAAGAGACCATAAGGCCTACACTAGGCAGTTCCATGTCCCTTAACACCTGTCATACCTATCCATAAAATTATCCAATTTCCTCTTAAAACAACCAATTGTTTCAGCGCTTACCACATGGTTACCAAGTCTATTCCATTCGTTAATTACTCTTACTGTATCAGACCAATGTGAATTCATCCGTCAGTATTGTTGTTGTATTAACGCAGTTTTGTAGATGAAATAAATTATTGTAAGAGAATTTCTGTATACTAAAGTCATTAGAAAATATTTAACATTGATCTTTTTTTTTTTTTTTGCATAATTATGACATGTTAGTTTAAGGTGTTCGTTCCTCTTTTCTAAATTCAACGCTACTCATACAGTTCCCAAATTCTGTTTCCTTAGTGTAATTTCTTGTATGAAATAATTTATATGATAGAGATGATTTATGGAAAATATATTGAACAGGGGAACTACATAAAATACTTTCATAAATCCACAATTTTTTTGTATAATCTTGTTAGACCTCGGGAAGCGTTGACTTATTGTTGTATTAAAAACCTGTAGATAGGTTTTGTAGTTAATTTATCGACGTATTTGATATTGCTTTCCAATATATTGTGGACATTTTGTTAAGTAACCACATGTGATAAACATACAGAGTCTATGTATGAATAATTTCCATCGTATATACATACATGTATTCATACAAAACACAAACACACTCATGTATAATATATATATATATATATGTAAATATATATATATATATATATATATATATATATATATACACACACACACACACACTTCTGTGTACATATAAAAAGACTTTTGAGGAGAGCACGCAGAACTCCTTAAAGTGCCAATAGAGACATTTCTTAGATGTTCAGACTTGCAGCGATGCACATTTATGCCATATATAGAGATGCTTGAGTACCACCGTTGAATATCAGAAACCCTTTCGTCAGCGAAGATCCTTTCGCCAAGATCCTCAGCGACTTCGTGAGCAGGGACTTAGAGGAATACAAGAAAAATAAAGTATTACTCTTGACCTACCCACTCCCCTCTTTATTTATTTATTTACTATTTATTTATCAACATTTAAGGAATGGGTTAAATGAAGACCTTATTTTTTATCAACTTGTTCCTCCAATCCTCACTCCATCTTTTTTTATGAAAAAATAAACAGTTTTACATTTTGCGTTTAGCGAATGATTGGTAATCATTGGACTCGTCAAAACTCACATGACTGGAAAAATCATAAAAAAGAATCGAAAAATAATAGGACCTCATGAAAATTGTATATTCATTCGTAAAACACACAGAGGGCTTCACATCTCTCTCCTAGGAATCTCACAGGCTCCCTTTCGTAGGCATGACGGGTAACATCTTCCTCAGGGAACCACCGTTCTTGACCACACAAGATCTGAGAACCTTTGGGGAGTCCGACTAACGGCATTTGCACGTCTTCGATGGCTTTGAAAGAGTCCTTTAGAGTCCTCAAGACCCTACCCACCCCCCACTGGATGAATAAAATCGCCTGGCAACAGACATAATAACCGTAAAAAATTAGGCGAAAATCGACTAAAACACATGAATATGTTTTCCCTAAAAAAGCGTAAACTCAGAGGTGACTTGATACAGGTCTTTAAGATTTTAAAGGGAATTGACAACATCAAAAGTGACAAAATGTTCACATTGAATGAGAATCAGACAAGAAACAATGGTCTCAAACTATCCGGAAATAGATTCAATTTGGAAGTAGGTAGAAACAACTTTGCCAACCGTGTAGTAAATGAATGGAATAAACTTCCTGCACAGGTAGTGCAATGTAGTTCAGTTTGAAGCTTTAAGAATCAGTTAGATATTTACCTAAGTAAGATGCTGTAATGATTATAATTGATCTTACATTATTTGCTTTTGTTTTGTCATCATTTGTCTGTCTGATTTTCATTTATTATTAGTTATATGTCAATTTATTATTATTTACTATTTACCTGTTTGTTTATTATTTAACTATACCTATGCTTTTATTTATGTATTTTATTTGTTATTTACATTATTATAGTTTTTATTTATTGTTTTATTATTAATATGATTTTTTTTCGCATCCGACCTAGATATGGATCAAAAGGTCTCCTGTCGGCATGCTCCGCCTTTGTAATCCTTTGTAATCCTTTGAAAGGACGCGTTCAATACGTCTTCGTGTCTGTTGCGTTGTACTCGAAGAAACATTTGTAGACTTCTTTGAGGAACACTCGCTTGTCCTGGCAGCAAAAGACTTTGTTGACATTTGGAAGTTAATGGTGAAGACCACACGTCAAGAGGCACTGAGTAGCTTCGGCCGGAGCCGTCATATTTGTCCTATTGTGTGCTTTTAGGACTGTTGGGAAAGATAGTAATCGCTGCTGGCAATCGGAGAGAAGTGTGGGGCTCGAACCCCGGACTAGGTAGATGCGAGACACGAAATGTTATTGCGGAGGAAGGCACGTCAGGAGAATGGGTCAAAATAGAACTTTTACCTCCCCCCACCCACCCACCCACACTGCCTCCCGATGGAGTTCCAAAGAAATTATTTCAATCGTACGACGGTAGGCTGTATAAAAAGAGAAACGATAACCGGTATATAAGGAATGTGCTGAGATTGGCTGTCACCCTTAGGCTCGTTTCACACGTATTTATTTTTCGCCGTTCACCGTCCACGAAAACGACGTCCTGCTCTCAGATAACCATGGGTATCTGTTGACGCTTACACACGTCACGACCACGACCATATGTGAAAGCGTCCGTAAACATCCATGGTTATTTGAGACCACGACGTCGTGTCGTGGACGGCGCACGACGAAAAGTCGTTAGTGTGAAACGAGTCTTTCACTACCAAGGGCGGGGGAGGGGGGATCTACGGAAATGAATGGGATTGACTGTTGGCACCCGTAATAAAAAGACAAATACCACCCGGGACGGACGTGGTGACCAGAAACTATAGGATAGGATGATGGATGTGACAGCACCAACAAGATGGATGGGTGGACACGTAGAACGTGTGTTGAGTTGATAAAAGAAACCTTGTTTGTATATGTCACCGTTGCCCTGTATACTTGGACAGCCAGGACTGGTGGAAATCGGTGGCAGCCGTTAGGAATTGAACTCAGGTCTTTTTATAAAGGGGTAAGAGGATTTTGATATATGTAATACACACATACACACACACACACACACACACACACACACACACACACACACACACACACACACACACACACACACACACACACACATATATATATATATATATATGTTATATATATTTATTTGCTTATGCTTGCTTATCTAGGCTAAATCGAGTATATTGAAAAGGAAAGGAAATCCAGAACATAAAACAAAAGATAGACTCATACAAAAATGAATGAATAAGTAATTAAATAACTTAAGTACATTATTAGGACCGGATGAAGTCTGTTCATTACCGCAAAGAGTCTGAGAACAACTACCGAAATCGGTCTTGCAGATCTCAAAACAACATAAGAGTAAAGAACCTACATTCCTGTTCAGTATTCGAACCAGATTCCAGAGGTTGACTTCGACCTTCTGGAGTCTAATTCGAGCTTCTGGGGCTGAGTTCGAACCAGGGGCCCGAGGCAGGACCTCTTTGCAATTTGTCTCACCAGATGGCTCCTCTCCAAGAGCAGTGGCACATGATGTATGGCGTGGGTCTTTGTGTCTTATGCAAAGGGGTTGAGTGTACGAGCAAGACACAGCGAGTCTGAGCCCAAAACTACATGTTACATCACAGTAACGGGTTCCATTTTATTCATTTGGTTATTTAATTTGTTTTCTGTGCTTGTTTTTCAATTTACTTTTTTGTTTATTTTTTATTTTTTATTTATTCATTTTTTTTTATTTGTCTATTATGTTCTTTATTCTTTATTTCCTTGCTTTGATATTTTGTGTTAAACCTCTTTATGGACAGAAAAGTGTCCTCTCATCATGTTTTATGTTTATTAATTCTTGTATTTCATGATTCTTCTTAAAATGCAGCGGCTGCATAGTTGAAATTATTTTACATTGAATGTATATCAAGTAGGATAATGCTCTTTGAAATTTATATATTTCCCCTCAGTTTATCTATTTATTTCTTCAGTTGTTTATTAAGTTATTTGAAACCAAAGAATGTCATAATATATTTACTTTGGGAAGATTTTGTATTCAGATTTACCCAACTTTGATCACGTGACAGAAGCCTCTGGAAAGAATTTTATTCAGAAAAGTGTCCTAAAGGGATTTTCCCTCAGCTGACAAATGCTGAACTCTAAGAACCTTCATAGATTCGACCCACGACGAGGCCAAGTACATGTTCCTTGCTCGACAGGACTACAGACCTCTTGTTCAAAAGTTCAGGAAGGGCTTGAGACAAGACAGGAAGCGATGCTGATTATTTTTGTTGTTGTTGTTCTTGTTCATCGAAGTTCAAATGAGATTCATCGCAGCGCCACTTTTCCTCTTCCTGGGTTCCAATGACGGGAGGAAGTTGTTGACTTAAGGCGACAAGAGGTTTGGTAGACAAGTTGAGACTCGAGTCTCGGGAGGAACTTCAAGAGCGACAGCTAATCTTTCACTTCGACATAACATGTATGCGGTTCTTGACAAACTTGTTCATTTGTAGGATGGATGTGATTGTGTAAATGTCATATAGTTGTGCTCACACACACACACACACACACACACACACACACACACACACACACACACACACACACACACACACACACACACACACACACACACACACACACACATACACACAATATAAAAATAAAAAAAACCGCGCACACATTGTTTATATATTGTGTGTATATCCACCCATTTATATTTATATCCGTCAATAAACATCGTCATGGTCAGCCAACTGAATTCCGCCGCTCCGGATTGAAGGGCGCTCCCAGATTTCTCCGTGATTTGCGACGATGCAACAGAGGACGGCGTGTTCCTCGTCTAGATTTCGCTGTCCAATCTTTCCTTCTCTTGTTTGGCCATTGTAACTGTCATCCATCTCATTTGATCTATATTTAACCTTTTTCGTTGTAGAAGGTTTCTTCCATGGATGAATGAAATTGATCTCAGCTAGATGATAAACTGAAGCCGAAAATTTTTGTGAAAGGGTTGGTTTCCCCATCCGAGTACTCAACCTGTCTTCTTATGTGGTATTCCCGTCTTTAGTCTATCATACAATGTATGTTGCTCTCTCTCTCTCTCCCTCTCTGTATCTATGTATATATATATACATATTATATATATATATATATATAAATATATATATATATATATATATAGTATGTATATATAAATATATGTATATATGTATTATATTGTATAAATGTATGTATATATAAATATGTATATATATATATATGTATGTATATATATGTATATATATATTATATGTATGTATATATAAATATATATATATATATATATATTATATGTATGTATGTTGGCTTTAAGTGAAACTAAGTTGAAAGGGAAGGGTGAGTGTAATTTTGGGAGTGTAAGTGGGAGGTTATCAGGAGTGAAGAGAGGGCGAGGGAGGGAAGGGGTGGCTATTCTAGTAAGTGAAGAGATAGGTAAACATGTAGTGGAGTGGAAGGAGGTTTCCTCAAGGATAATGTGGATGAAGGTGAAACTGGGAAAGGAGATGTGGGTCTTTGTAAGTGCATATGGGCCTGGCAGTGAGAAGAGTGTAGAAGAAAGGGAGGCCTTTTGGATAGATTTAAATGAGTGCATAGAGGATTTAGGGATAAATATTAATGTAATAGTACTGGGAGACGTTAATGGTAGGGTAGGAAATGGTCCAATTGATGGAGTGGTTGGGAAATATGGAATTCCAGGAAAGAATCGTAGTGGAGAGTTGATGGTGGAAATGTGTCTAGAAAGAGAGTTGATGATAGCAAATACAGTGTTTTGGAAGAAAGTCAATCATAAGTACACATGGGAGAGGGTGGTGGATGGAAGGGTGATAGAGCGTTGATGGATTATGTAGTGGTAAATAGGACTATGATAGGAAGAGTTAAGGATGTACATGTGCTAAGGTGAGAGGGTGGGGGAATATCAGATCATTTTTTGGTGGAAGGTAAGTTGAGAGTGGAGGATAGATGGAGAAAGAGGAAAGGGACAAAAGGTAGGGAGGTGCTTAGAGTGAACTCTTTAAATGAAAAGGAAAAGGAGTACAAGAAGCTGAAGGAGGAGTGGGAGGGAGTGAAGGATAGAGTAGAGCTATGTGTGGAGGAGGAATGGGGATGTTTCAAGGAGGGAGTCACAAAGTGTGCAAGGATGGTGTGTGAAACAAGAAGGACAGGAGGAAATAGAAGGAAGGGTAGTGAATGGTGGGATGAGGAAACAAAGAAGGTTGTAGAAGAGAAGAAGCGAGCTTTCACAGATTGGTTACAAAATAGGACGAGGGAGTCATATGAGAGGTACAAAGAAAAGAAAAGAGAAGTAAAGCAAAAGGTAAAGGAGGCAAAGAGGAGAGCAGATGTGAAGTGGGGTAAGAGTATGACAGAAATTTTTGAAAGTAATAAAAAGATGTTTTGGAAAGAAATTAAGAGAGGAAGAGGAGGCGAATCAAGTAGAGAAGAAAAGGTAAAAGGTGCAGATGGAGAGATGATAATGGAAGAGAAGGCAGTAAGGGGAAGATGGGCAGAATATTTTAGGGAGTTGCTAAATGTGAGGGAGGATAGGGAGGGAAAGATAGTTGCAGTGGGAAATGCTGAGAAAATGAGAGTGATGAGTGAGGAGAATGGAGGAGAAATAAGGAAGGATGAAGTGAAGGCAGTTGTTAAGATGATGAAAGCAGGTAAGGCACCTGGTCTGGATGGGTGCCATGTAGAATGTCTAAAAAAAAAGGAGATACAGTGATAGTGGACTGGCTGGTGAGGTTATTTAATGTTTGCTGGAGAGAGGGCAGAGTGCCGGAGGACTGGAGGA
The DNA here is from genome assembly GCF_046742065.1 of Oratosquilla oratoria. Lineage (NCBI taxonomy): Eukaryota > Metazoa > Arthropoda > Malacostraca > Stomatopoda > Squillidae > Oratosquilla > Oratosquilla oratoria. The sequence goes on along the minus strand of NC_134804.1, from coordinate 40,846,579 downwards.
GTGCCTGTATAGTTCCTCTTTACAAGGGAAAAGGGGACAAGTGTGAGTGTAATAGTTTCAGAGGGATTAGCCTGTTAAGTGTAGTAGGGAAGGCTTATGGGAGGATCTTGATTGAGAGGATTAGGAGAAGAACAGGTAGTAATTGGTGAGGAACAGTGTGGATTTAGGACGGGTAGAGGTTGTGTAGATCAGATCTTTGTGGTAAGACAAAAATGTGAGAAAGCTATAGGAAAGGGGAAGGATGTTTTTTGGGCTTTTATGGATCTGGAAAAGGCTTACGATAGGGTAGACAGAAAGGCACTGTGGGAGGTTATGCAGATATATGGGATAGGAGGAAAGCTTCTAGGAGCTGTCAAGAGTTTTTATGAGAGTAGTAGAGCTTGTGTCAGGATTAGAAATGGAGAGAGTGAGTGGTTCGAGGTAAAGGTGGGACTTCGTCAAGGATGCGTT
>NC_134804.1:40823629-40826129 GCF_046742065.1 Oratosquilla oratoria | reverse complement strand
TTCAAGTTAATAGAAATGTAATTTTACTTGTTTATACATCGTTTCATTATTAATTTACGTACATATATTTATGTAATCTATGTACATTTATTATAAATTTATTTATTCATATAATTATTGTTCATATATATTACTTTTACAAATACACAAGTGCATGCATATGTAGTACCAACATCTTTTATGGAATGGTATTTTTTGGTAACTGAAATACCGATTCGTGCTGTGTTTGGTACTGGAATTACGGTAGGCATCTCTCTTCGTGACCAAGAGGTCACAAGTTCGCCTCCTCACGCTCAGCGATGGTCGCTATTTGATAAGGCTTTCCTAGCACACAAAGCAAAGGTAGCGGCTTTGGCTGTAGATAACCAAAATAAAATCTTAAAACAACACGACACTGGGTCGATAGGCCAGAAACAATTCTGTAAAGTCCGTCACTTTGATGAGAAGCTTAAAACTTGGACAAATATCTTATCGAATATACACCTCATTCGCTTCAGAGGAGTTTTCCTTTAGCTGTCTAAAATCGCGTGGCGGCAGTTAGAATCAATGCTTAAACTTGTAGGACGCAGCGTTAAGAGACCTGAAAGATTAAGCTGTCTAAAAAGATGGATACGTTAGTGGTTTCCCGTTGAACGCCACGTTGAAGACACAAATCTAAGAAAAAACGACCCTCTGCGTCTCGACTCTCTCGATCATATCAACGTACCACATATCCCCCAATGATTCATAGAATTTGACACCCTAGAGCGCGTCTAAGAGACCCAGATAACAGTTATCTAAGCTTTGACAGATAGAGCTGTCTCCCGAGATCTAGTTGTTAATGGCGAAGTAATATAAACGTTCGTGTGGTGTGTCTCCCTGGATAGTATCTTGATTCTCCGATAAAGCGCACTAACCCAAGAGCCACCTTCTGGTCAGCCGTTACCAGACAAGTCTGGCGACAGGCGTCTTAGGCTGGATCTGAGGTCTTCACTGTTGACACAAAGCCTTGAGACCTCACCGGATGGTTGTTTCTTCTTTGAAACTCTTCAGGAGACAGATGGACTCCCTGGAACGGGGTCTTCTGTCTTTGGGTCTTCCTGGCGATAGAAAGCCTTGAGACCACACCACATGGTTGTTTCTTCTTTGAGACTCTTCAGGAGACGGGTGGACTCTCTGGAACAGGGTTTCCTGTCTTCAGGTCTTCTTGAAGACCAAGGAGGAACTCCTCGAGGGGGAAGATGAAATGATGAAGTCAAGAGCCTTTGAGGACTCGTTTCCTGAAGGACGAATTCTCAAATTAGTGCAATAGTGTGCCCACAGAAAAAGACTTTTATTGTTTAGTCTTGAAAACTATATTTTTGAGATTTGAAGAATGAAGGGACTCGGAAACTATGGGGTCGTCCATCTTGTAGCAAGTGACAACCTGGACGAAAGAATGAACCACGTGTGTCCTTCTCGACTCTTGTAGTAAGGAGGAGGAAAAGGAGGAAAGAGAAGAGGAAGAGGAGGGGTGCTTGTTCATTTTAACTAGGCGAAAATATTCTTCACTAATCATGTTGAACAGTTTGTTTCCAAATCTTTAATAAGGTTTGATTATATGTTATCGTTTCCATTTCTGTGTCTTCATTAAGTATGCATTCCGCCATCAAAAGTATAAGAAAATTTGTCTTCGACTTATTAAAGTAAACATTTAGTAGTTTCTCCTATCGAAAATACTTAAACGTTACTGCGTACATGGCCATACATCGGGCAGCTCAAACCTCTCAACATAATGTAGTTAAAATCTAAACCCTGTAGATGGTTTATTGCATCTTGATGTACTCTATTGCGAACAGACACCAGCTCAGTGGGGAACCTCAAAAATGTGACTTGTTATATATGGTGGGAGCGTAATCCAGGATTATCCAAAGTGGATTGGGTGAATGTGTAGTACGTCTTTGTCCATTCCGTCCCCCAACTACTTCCCATCCCACTTCTCTTTGTACCTCGTTGACAGTGTTTAAGTGTCTGGGGCAGTGTTTAGTGGCCATGCATTTAACGTGAACGATTTTGCAGATTTCTAAGTGAACATATTTATGGTTGAACAAACCTGTTTTGTCAAAAGAGAAATCTAAGTATTGATCACAGGAACAAGGTCTTGCTGTGCATCTGTCCGATTGTTTATTTGTCCTGCTGGGATCACTCGTAAAATTTACTCGAGATGCTAGTCTCTGTGAATAACAGGACCCTGTTTTTCTTTAGCTTTTGTGTATATTCATCCATTTATTTACTTATCAAATTCTTCTTCTTATATGTTTTTCATGCGTGTTTTCCTCAAAGTACTGGCGTGGAAACAGGCAATGGTTGAAAGTGGGTAAGGTTGGGAAGATGTCGGGGTGGGGAGATATTGGACCTTAAGCTTCTATGGACGGGGGAGGGAGGGGGGATGGAGGAAGATGTACTAGTGGAAGGGCCCCTTCGTTCAATGCTGACCAGGAATGAATCTCTCAGCATGGGGTCGTGGCAAGTGTTTCAAGCT
>NC_134804.1:40811129-40818629 GCF_046742065.1 Oratosquilla oratoria | reverse complement strand
TGCGTCAAAAGAACAGAAGGCTTAATTAGGATGGCCTGAACCCAGACGACGCAGGGTCAAGGCCACAGCTGAGCTGGGATGTTCGGCCTTGCCTAGAACAGAATATGCTAAAAGGGCCGGCAATTTTCTGCAGTTAAGGGGCCTGCTGGAGACGGGGCGAGGGGAGGTGTCTAAAGGGGGGGAGGAGGGCGGGAGGATGAGTCCAAGAGGGGGGAATGGGGATTTGAGTGATGGACATCCCATTCAAGTTGGGATCCTCCCCCTACTTGCCCTCTACTGAGCTGCAGAAAATCGATTGTCCTTTGGTCGGATCAAGGTAACGCAAGTACGTGACTGAATTAAAGATTCTAGAGCCGTTCTTGATTCCAGTACTCTTTCAGGGTCATTCCATGACTGGATAAAATCACCCGGCCTCTGCAAGAATCATATACATTGCTAGAGAAGGATAGGATCAGTTGTCCAGGGAGTGGATGATGGATTGCCACGGGTGATCATGAATGGCGGTAGTTGGGGGTTGGGGGGAAGAGGAGGTGATAGGATCAGGACTGAGCTTTGGGGGAAGAGGGAGAGTAACATTCTTGCTCCCTTGGTAACTCTTGCTATCTCGGGCTGTTTCTATGTGAGTTTCAAGAGAGAGGGAGGGGGTCAGAGTGAGGGAGACAGTGACGGAGAGGGAGAAAAAGAAGAAGAGGAAGAATGCGGGAAGGAAAGAAAGAGAGGATGATGGATGGCACTTGTGTCTTCTTGTACCAAAGTCCTTGGAATGCGGGTCATCTTCATGACGAACGTAAATCACTTGGCTGAAAGGAGAGGTAGTTACGCGAATGTATGGACTTATCAGCGCGTGCGAACACACACACACACACACACACACACACACACACACACACACACACACACACACACACACACACACACACACACACACACACACACACACACACACACACACACACACACACACACACACACACACACACACACACACACACACACACACACACACACACACACACACACACACACACACACACACACACACACACACACACACACACACGGATGTGTGTTCCTTAGCACTCGTGCGCATGATCCCGTGTTTGTTTACGTGAGTAATTGGCTCACTACGTTTTTGATTTGCCATAACGTTTCCGCATCAAACCAAGGATATCACACGCACAAGGTCAAACGGTTTCGTCTTCGTCATGTTGCCACTGCTAGACGCCTCGTCCTGCCAACACGGTGGAACGATTCGTATTTTTTTTGTGACCAAGCGTTAGACGATTCTGTTCAGTATCAGGTGAACTCTAGGTTAATGGAGATCTGTCGTCGGAGAGTCCTTTGCCTCTGAACTGAATGGAATCGACTGGAGTAGATGAGCACACAGTCTATAAAACTTGCCACAGCGTTAGGCATGAAAGAAGCCCTTGTTATTTACTTGTACTATACTGTCCTGTGTTTTTAGTTTGTGGTGTCATTCTATGGTGTACTGTAATGTAATTTACTGTATTATATGATCTCGCTATCCAGAATTATAGAAATTCCATAAATTATCGCTCACGTTAGATTCAGTGACATTTCGTATTGATCATTACGAGAATCATAAGCCACGTTCCAACAGCCGAGACGACGAAATACTTAGGCAGTGTCACGCAAGTGGGAGTTTCCATATACATTGAACGAAGATATCTGGCCTAGGAGCGTAACACAAGACTATAATACATGCACCATCAGGTTTTTGTTTGGTGTTTCATAATGTTTAGTGCAAAATCTGCTAGATAAATGTATATCTTTTGGAGGGGGTGTACACAAATACATCAGTGTTCTGTGGTGCAGCACTCTGTATCAGGTGCCATTAGCTCACACAACAAATAGCAAGGTACGGCTGGGGACACTATACCATTATTTACAAGTTTTTCTGTCTTCTTGATCCGTTGGGAGATAAAGAATGTGAAACCTGCTCTTTCACTCCAAATATTTTTTATTGTCAATATTGTTTTTCATTCTCTCTCTCTCTCTCTCTTAGTCTTTTACAATGCTTATTAATTCAGTAATTTTTTGTGCTCTCTCTTATGATACTTTGTCCACTATTGTTTTTTCATTTAGTTTGTCATTTGTTTCTCTTCCTTTTGCCCCTCTTTCGTGCTGGGTGTGATGCAACGATCTTACGGTTGTCTTTGCCCATGCAAGAGAAGGCCGGGCGTTCGCCATACTTGGACGAGGCCTGACAGATGGGCTCTGTATAGTGTCTAAAGAGCCTCTTGCATGAGCCTCATGAATGGTATGCAGGACTGGTCCACTGGATAATGTTCTTTATAGTTTTTCCCATCATTATCCTTCTCCACCTTCCTCTCTTCCTCCTCCTCCTCCTCCTCCTCCTCCTCCTCCTCCTCCCTCCTCATCCGCCGCCGCCGCATGAGCCGCCTTGTTCTGTACCTCCGTCTCCGATTCCTCCACCATTGATTCCACCGCCTCCGACTCCTCCTGCTTCTCTTCCTTCGCCTTCTCCTTTGCCTCCTCTTTCTTCTCTTCTTCCTCCTGCTACTCTTTCGCCTAATCCTCCTACAACCGTACTCCTCCGCCGCCGCACCTTCCTCTTCTTCCTACTCTACCTTCTTTTTCTCTTACTTCTCCTCCTCCTCCTCTTCTTCTTCTTCTACCACCTACACCTACTATTCCTCCTTTTCCCCCTCCTTCCACTTTTACTCACCCTCTTCTTCCTCATACACCTTCGCCTTTTCTTCCCCATTACTCCTCTTACTCCATCTACTCTTCCCTCCCTCTCCACACACATGCACACAAACATATATATATATATATATATATATATATATATATATATATATATGTGTGTGTGTGTGTGTGTGTGTGTGTGTGTGTGTGTGTATGTGTATGTTAAAGACAGATTGAACATTTTTAGAAGCTCTGCCAAGGGATTCGAACCCTGACCTGTGCGTGCATAATCACGAAGTCAAGACGCTAGCGACTGAGCTACGTGCGATGTTACAAAAGGACTGTACAAGTCCCCGACCACACATCATTTAGTTGCAGAAGACGTAGTCTCATTTTCATGCAATCCCTATATTAGGCTGGCCTAATATAGGAATTGGATGAAAATGAGACTACATCTTCTGCAACTACGTGATATGTGGTCGGGAACTTGTACAGTCCTTATGAACCATCGCACGTAGCTCAGTCGCTAGCGTCTTGACTTCATGATCATGCACACAGAGGTCAGGGTTCAAATCCCTTGGCAGAGCTTCTAAAAATGTTCAATATATATACATATATATATAAATATATATATACATATATATATATATATATTTATATATACATATCTATATGTTTACATGTTCATTTACCATTGGGGATTTTGGGGGAAGGTCGATTAAGATCATCACATACAGATTGTTGAAGTCTAATTATATGCGTAAAATAATCTTGGGTCTTGAGAGTACTGCATGATATACATATACATATGTATATATATATATATATATATATATATATATATATATATATTGTTACGATGTTTATTTATATTAATTGTTATTACAGTCACCCCTGCAGCGTTTGGTTTTGGTTGTTAAAGCTTCACTTTTGTTATGCCATAAAAACAGCGCAAAGTTATATATTGTTACAGAAGATTACGCATGGTTATTCATATATATTATGTTATGAAAAATAATAAAAAATGTGAAGCGTTATTTGATCTATAAAGGAAATAAATATGTAATTGGTTAGAGAAAACCATTGTTATGGCTGGTTATCCTGATACGTATGAATCAAATAACCAGTCAGTTCAGTCGTGGTGATTGAGGTTGCCAGCTGAGTCCTGGAAGAGAAAGCTGTCGGTCTGCTATGGTTGCCAAAGGCAGCTAGTTGGATTTTGGGAAGTCTAAGAGAGATATTTCGATCTCGAAGATTATTAGAGTTGGTCTATTCATGGAAGATAGTCCAATTCGAGGAGTCTGGGAATTAAATGTCTGATTGGTGAAACTGAAGACATGCATGCACCATTGCTGATATATGATTATATTTGTATACGTATATATATATATATATATATATATATATATATATATATATATATATATATATATATATATATGTATATAAGAACATCACATGTACATGTAGTGCTGCATTTTATTCTTGATAATCTGTGCTGACGTCTGCACAGTCCACTCGGTGTGGTTGGTGACAGAAAGGGTCCAGTTCACACGAAGCCACTTTGCTGTCGGTATCGAAAGTTTTCAGAGTGAGCAGACGGGACTGGGTCATGGAGAGTGGACACCTGAAGGGGCGCCCACTGTAACATGGGGGCCTAAGTCCGGGAGCTGACGTATGACAAGCAAGGTAGTTATACACATCGTGCTGTATACTGATTTCCTCAAACAACTACCCTGCTGTTCGTGTTATCAATTTATTGCCTACAGGGAAGTAAGTACTTCGAGATGGATACAAGAGTGCAACAATTTGTAGTGGTGATATGCATCACATATATCAATGCACACATGAGGAATTGACAGAGTTAGAACACATATAAGATCGAACTAAAAAGTAGGTACATAGAAGAAATGCAAAACGAGTTAAAATTGGAATTAGTCAAAATGGGTGTATGGAAAGAGGAAGAGTGTGGCATGAAGGTTGGTGAACATGAGGGAGCAGTAGATATAGAAAATGAGAAGTGAAAAGTTCATTTTGGAGAAGACAAAATTGGAGTAAGAAATTAAACTGCAAGTAGAGAGAAAGGAAGATTAAGAGCAGAGGTGGAAATTAAGAAAATTGAAAGTAAGAGGAAAAATGATAGATGAGTGGGCCTAGTGCTTCAATATAATGATGAGGAAGCAGAGAATTTCTTCCTCCAATTCGAGAAAATAGCAGGTAATGAATTGGCCAAAGGAAGATTGGGTATTACTCGTACAAACAAGAATAAGGGGAAAGGCCAAGGTAAGCCTATGCGGGACTCACAGTAGAGGAATGTAGGGGTTATAAAATTGTCAAACAGGCGGTGTTACAAACAAAGTGGATCTGGAGGTTTATCGACAGAGGTTCCGAACTGTGAAGAGAGGGTCTAATAATATTCACTTGCAGATGGCACGTGAATGTATATTGTTTCTTGAGAGGTGGTTAAGTTCCGAGGGAGTAGAAAATTTAGATGATATTAAACAGCTCATGATGATGGAACACTTTATGAACCAGATCCACTCTAGGATAGAATATGAATTGTTTAGAAGCAATGTAAAAACAGTTATGAAGACAGAACGCAAGGCTGATCAGGTGGAAGTATTGTATAAGTTGTGCAAAGCAGAGATGACTAAGACCAGGGTTAATAATTGGAGTCATGACAGAACAAAGATGTATTTAAGACTCAGAGCAGTTTAGCAACTCTAAGACTTTAGATAGATAAAACCAAACCCATGATAGACCAGTCACTGCGTCCTACTTCCAAAATTGGAAATAATTGAAATAATAAAATAATTAAAATAATAAGAAAAACCCCGAATAAGGTGTTATAAATGTGGTGAAACGGGACACTTGAATATGGAGTATAAAAACAATGGTATTAGAAATGTGCAATGTTATAGTTATGGTAAAATGGGACACAGAAGAGAGCAATGTCCTAAGGACAATGTAAAGTTTAAAGAAGCAGGTTTGTGTATGTTGGAAAATGGAAAATATGAAGAATTACAAGTGGGGACGCTTCTCACGAAAATATGTTCAGCATCAGAAGAGTTGCAACCATTTATTTCCAAGGGGATGGAGATCATGAAAAGGAAATTAAAAAATTGCGTGACACGGGGGCAAATTTGAGTCTTGTGTTAGAGGAAACTTTGAAGTGGGGTAAGAAGACATTCACGGGAGACAAAATCATTATTAGGGTTTAGGATTTACACTCAAAGTCGTAGTGGACAGAATCTGTCTTGACAGTGGTTTTGTCAAAGGCGAAGTGAAAGTAGGAGTGTGTGAGAGATTGCCAGTCTCAGGAGTGGATATGTTATTGGGGAATGACATTGCAGGTGATAAAGTGGTTCCTAACATTGACCTTGTGAAAGATCCTGTGCTAGGTAATGAAAATGAAGATTGCGTATTAGAATACGAGCTCAAAGAGAACGAAGTTGCCGAGGAGGATATATATCTTGGCCGGGATAAGAAAAGATGTTAATTACTGTAAGACGTGTCACGTTTGCCAGTTGGCGGGAGAGCCAAATCAAATAGTTCCTCCAGCCAGTCTGTGCCTTTCTCAAGGATAATAGTCGACTGTGTAGGGCCATTGCTGCCAATTAAAAAGGGTAATCAGTACCTTTTGACCATTATGTGCATGGCAACCAGGTTTCCTGAGGCCATTCCACTTAAAACCATAAATGCTAGGAATATTGTCAGGCAGTTAGCGAAATATTTTTCCTGGGTGGGAAGGTCTCAAGTAGTTCAGTCTGACAAGGGAAGTAATTTCACTTCAGGTATGTTTACTAACATACTAAAGGTGTTGGGGATTCAACAGCAGCTCTCTACAACATATCATCCGTAGTCACAGGGTTGTATAGAAAAATTCCACCACCTTAAAGACCTCTTTGTGAAGGTATTGTGAAGAGACTGGGATGAGGCCTTACCTCTTGTGCCGTTTGCCTTGAGAGACGTTGTTCAGGAATCAACGGGGTTCAGTCTTTTCGAGTTAGTTTTTGGTCACGATGTTTTTGGACCTTTGCGTATGTTAAGGGAGAAATTGTTAGGAAATAAAGAGGTAACAAACGTTATAAAGCATGTGAGTTCAAGGAGAAATTAATAAAGGTCAAAGAGATAGCTAAGGACAATTTGAAGATGTCCGAAAGGGACATGAAATGGTACGATGTAAAAACCCAAAGAAAGGTAATTTAAGCCGGGAAATAAGGTAGTAGTTCTATTCCCTGTGCTAGGAAACCCTTTGAAAGCTAAATTCAGTGGTCCGTGGAAAATACAAAGGAGGATGAGTGATGTAAATTATGTGGTGAAAACCGTAGGAAGACGCAGAGAAACTCACCTTTGTCATGCGAACATGATTAAACCATATTATGAAAGGGATGATGAGAGTAATGTATATGATTAAGAATTACTATGTGGTGATATTGTGACAGATGAAATTGCTGGGGATGATGGGGATCTAATAATTGACAGTGATGGAGGTACTCTTCAGAATTCAACTGTATTGTGTAACCTAGATTGTAAACTAATGCATTTGGATGTTAGACAAGAGAAGGGTGTAACTGATTTTAGTATTGAGTACAAAGAACTGTGTCCTGATTCCCCTAGGAGAACAAATATAATGACCTATAATATTGAAGTAGAGAATGTACCACCAATCAAGCAACATCCATACAGAGTGAACCCCCAGAGAAGAGAGCTCATAAAAAGTGGAGTACATGTTAGAGAATGATTATACGAGGACAAAGTCAGTAATAAAGGGATATTCTTATCCCATCACTAGGGTTTATAGACTACTTGGGTAACGCTAAATTT
>NC_134804.1:40798629-40801129 GCF_046742065.1 Oratosquilla oratoria | reverse complement strand
TCTCCCTCTCTTACCTTCTTACCCTCACACCCTTCTTACCCATTCACCCTCTCACCCTCTCCCTTTCTCACCCTCTTACTCTCTCACTCTCTCACCATCTCCCCCTCTCACCCTCTCCCCTTCTCTCACTCTCTCACTCTCATCCTCTTACTCTGTCACCCTCGGACCCTCTCACCCTCCCACCCTCTCACCCTCCCACCCTCTCACCCTCCTACTCTCACCTTCCCACTCTCACCCTTCCACCCTCTCACCCTCCCACTCTCACCCTCCCACACTCTCACCCTCCCACTCTCACTCTTCAACCCTCTCACCCTCCCACCCTCTTACTACCTCACTACCTCACCCTCTCGCCCCCTTACTCCCCCCCCCTCATCCTCTTATTCTCTCACCGTGACTCTTACCTTTGTACCCTCAGCCCTTCATCCTCTTTCTCTTCCCCTTCCTTCCCTTCACCCTTTTCCCCATTTCCCTTTCTCTCCCTCTTATCTCACCCTCTCACTCTCTCCCGATCTCCAACACCCCCACTGTCCTTCCATCTCTCTCTCTCTCTCTCTCTCTCTCTCTCTCTTTCTCTCTCTCTCTCTCTCTCTCTCTCTCTCTCTCTCTCTCTCTTTCTCTCTCTCTCTCTCTCTCTCTCTCTCTCTCTCTCTCTCTCTCTCTCCGTTTCTTTACTTCTCTCTCTGCTTCTGCATTTTGTGCTTCATCTCTTTCTGTATCCCTCCATTTCTCTCTTCATCTCTATCTCTTTCCCTCTTCATCCTCTCTCTCTCTCTCCCTCTCTCACTCTCGCTTTCTCGTAGATTTTTTCTCTTGTGGGTCTTAAGGTTGTTCTATGTATTGTAATGGTCTTTAGGCATTGATTTTTCATATATGTATCAGTTTCGTTTTTCAAAATCCTTTAACTCTAGGTCTGAGCGTTTCACTGGATTTTGTAGTTTCTGTAGGTCTTACATTCTTCTCATTTTCACAAGGTCTTCTTCGTAATTTCCATGGGTCTTCTAGACACATTTTTTCGCCAATGTGTAATTTTCGTGATAGATGGGTGATAGGATTTGTGTCCCTTTCCTCCTCTCGAGTAATGCAGCTCTTGTATGTCTTCAAGAATCGTTGATTCTTCGGTGTCTTCAAAGTAACCTGGGTATCCAAGAGCTGTTGTACTCGTTCCTCAAGGCCTTCTGGGTCTTGCAAGCAGCTTCCAGGATCTCCTGGGTCTTTTCTCCAGGGCCGTGTGTCAGCAGCGACGAAGAGGAAGGAAAAAATCTGTTCTGAAAGATCCCGCGTCCATTACACCGATGTCTGACAGAGTTGGCCTGGAAACTCCATCAGCGCTGAGTACCCGCGAGCTATAGGTTAAGAGCCGTTGATTGCTGGTTCTTGCTTAACGAAGCAATTTTTGGAAAAATGCTTATCCCGTTTTCTCTCAAGAGGGTCTGGACGGTATGTCATTACTCAGTGGGGACTGCTGTTTCGATTGTTAATTGCACTTCGCTGTGTCGTCAGTCTCGTCTCGAGGCTTCTGAGTCGCCTGATTCTTCGTTCTCCTTTGTTCCTATGACTCATCTGGGTCTCCAGGTCTCCTCTTGTGTTGCTGGCAGGCAGCTTCTTGGAGTTCCTCGCTATCGGATGGATCTCCAGCCGTCCCATCCTTAATATTGTGGTCTCCTAACATAACGTAACCAAACCTGACATGACTTAACCTAACCTAACCTAACCCAATCCAAATTCACCTCACCTAACCCAGCCTAACCTAATCTGAGCTAATCTAACCTAACCTCAGCTAACCTAACATAACCTCAACTAACCTAACATATCCAAAACTAACCTAACCTAACCTTTGTTCTCCACGATCCCTTCATGGTCTGTCTCCTCTTATCCTTTGTTATGGTGATTTGGACGATCAGTGTCTGGTGTCTCCATTCAATGTTTAACGGTTTATTTAACGTTATCATCAAACTATAATTGCATATTGAGGTCTCCACATTTCCCAATAATTTATTGCTCACCGTTATTTCAACATTTTTCTCTTTTTTTTTTCTTCGTCTAAATTTAAAATTTATCGTTTTCTAGTCTATCTGCTCCACTTGTGCTCTAAAGCGTCTTATGGGGTAGATACCTCTCTTCTCCGATCTCCTCTTCCTCCTGGGCTCTGCAGCTGTCTCCTTCTTCCGCCGAGAGAGTTGTACGTTTTCTACCCCCTTATTCCCCCCCCTCCACCTTCCTTCGCCTCGTTGTCTTCCGTCCCTCTCCTTTGTTAGGGTTCCACCTCCCCTCCACCCTCTCTCCCTCTCTCTTCTTTACCTTCCTCCTCGTCTTTGCCTCCTCCCCTGACTCCTCCCCCTCTTCCTCCTTTTCTACCTCCTCCTCTTCTTCCTCCACCTCATTCTCATCCATATCCTCATCCTCCATCTCCCCCTTTTTCCTCTTCTCCTTATTTTCTTATCCACCTCTTCCTCTTCTTCCTCCTCCTTTTTCCTCCTCACATTCTCGTGTTCTCTTCCTA
>NC_134804.1:40783629-40793629 GCF_046742065.1 Oratosquilla oratoria | reverse complement strand
ATATTCGTTGCAAGTTTTCAGGTGTTGGATCAGGAGGGATTTACTCCCTTCCTCGGGTATCATAAGGAGAAGACACATTACGAAGGACATGTAATTTTGGGTTTAGAAAATATTTGGTTCAGTGATTAGGTGATTGGTGACATCGAAGTAGCTGCTGTATCTGTCCTTACAATATTATGCTGGATGGTTACCTGATCGGTATTAAAGAAATTTATCATTTTATTATAATTTAATAACACCAAATTCATTGTATCTGTGCCCAGAAAAGTGGAAAGGTGGTGGATAAGGGGGGGGGGGTCTAAGGGAGATATATATATATATATATATTTTTTTTTTTTTTGGGGGGGTACAATTTTTAGCTTGTGCTAGATTAAAAGTGTGTGAACCTAGTTTAGTTAGGTAAACAGTAAATCCTTGGAATGTACGTTAGGTTAATATAAAAGGGATGTATTGTCTTGTGTGAAGGAAAAGGAGGATTAGTTTGGCTTTTTGTAAAAAAAACAGGAGGATTTAGGGAGTTGGGAGACATGAAACACGAGATAGGGAAGGAACTGGTTTCTAGAGAGGTTTTGGGAAGTTCATTGGACTTGATTGAAAGTGCACGAGGTTCAGGAAGCCAGAGTTGTGATGAAATATTTGAGGCGCAGGGCCGAGATGAAGATTCGATTGTTAACATAAGAACATAAGAATGGCGGAGACTGCAAGAGACCATAAGGCCCATACTAAGCAGTTCCATAATGTTCTCTTGTTCATCATCAGACTGTAGTGGATCTTAACGTAAAAATAAATCGGAAGAAGACCTTTCGGTCCGTAGGAGGGCCAGATTTTGAAAATTAGTATCGGGCGTCAACGAATGAAATAGACTTGGTAACAATGTAGTGAGCCAGAAACTATTGGTTGTTTTAAGAAAAGGTTAAACAACTTTATGGATGGGGATGACAGGTGGTAATGGACATGGAGCTGCCTAGTGTAGGCCTCATGGTGTCTTGCAGTCTTCTTCATTCTTATGTTCTTATGTCAGTTGAGGGGATGCCTTGAGCTGAAGAGAACCTTTTGGCGTCGGACGGAAAATTCTTTCAAGTGTGACTTGTTCCATACAAAGTCCTTCATGATCAGTTGAAACAACTAAATTGGGGGATTTATTAATCTATTTACTTACACACTTATCTAATTCTTTCTTTCTTTATTTCTTTATTTATATACCTTTGTCTGCAGTTATTCATTCATCTATTTATTTATTTATTTATTTGTGTATTAATTTATTTACCTATTCATTTATGTTTATTTATTTATATACTTATGTCAGTATCTACCTATTTGTTTATTTATTTATTTATTTTTCTATTTAAATATTTATTCATCTGTATATTGATTTACTTATGTTTTTACTTATTTATTTACTTTTTTATTTATTCATTGGCAAGGTATACCTTTAATCTGAACAAGTCTTCTGGTCTCAGATTGAAGAAAATCTTTTAAGGTTGACAGATCTGTCCTAGAAGGCCGTTGGGGTTTAATCTTAACCGTTTGTTAATTATCCAAAAGCCTCAGATTTGTGTTTTTGAAGGCACTTTAGGAGAAACATGTCTCATAAAGTTTGAACTGCAAAACTCTGAAAAGAAACCTTACGTAAACAAGAATTTATCTCAATTAAATAATTTGTTATAGGATTTGTTCTACGTATTCTGTTTCTTTCATGTTTTATTACCTTCCGACGAGTATAAAATGTGTTTCATGGTCTTAGTGATTTTCTTACAACTTGTTTCATACTCTTTCGGAGAGAAAAGAAACACGCTTTTATTATCTTTGTAATGTCTTTATTTTACATGTTTTATTGTCTTGGAAAAAATAATAAACCTGTTTCATTATCTTAGTGAAGGTTAGTGACCACGGGACTGGGCCAGAAAGGGGTAGGGAGTGGAGGACGCGTTAGGGAGGGAGGGGGTAGTGGGGGAGCGAGGGAGGAAGGGAGGTGGAGCCTGTGGTAGGGAAGGCTCGGAGAATTGTTGGGATTTCCCAGCCACAGGCGAGGCGGCGGCGGCGGCGGCGGCGTGGCATTTCAAGCCGTTTTCTGCCCCATTCAGGCGGGGGGGGGGGGCGTGGAAGGGGGCTTCCCAAACCTTTTTCAAAGGGATCGAGGCTTGTTCGTTTCGGGACATTGGGGGTTAGATCCCCCCGCTCGCCTCCAAATTCCTCTTTGCCCATATATGGTAGTCCTGATCTATTTCAGGCGCTTTGTGGTGGCTGGGTAAGGTAGGGAGGGAGGGAGAGGGGCGAGGGGAGAGGGAGAGGGGGAGGGAGGGGATGAGAGAGGGAGAGGGAGGGGGAGGTCACATCTTGTTTCAGTCGATCCAAGACTTGTTTCAGGTGGTGGTTCCCGGATCTTGGGGGGGCTGTCTCCTCTGATGCTTCCGCGTGTTGCTTTTCTGTGCATAGTTCCGGGTCGTTGTGGCTGGGGCCCTCATGACTTTGGTAAATTAATTTTCAAAATTACCGTCCCAGTGATTAGGGTCGGAAGTTTTGGCTAAACAAATTGAAAAATATTGTGGATTTATTTTATTTTATTTCATTATTATTATTATTATTATTATTATTGTTATTAGTATTATTAGATATATATATATATATATATATATATATATATATATATTTATATATATATATGTATATATATATATATATATATATATATATATATATTTTTTTTTTTTTTTTGGGGGGGGGAATCTTTTCCATCTTCCAAATGTTTGATTTGTTGTTTGCGTTGTTTTTAGTCAACGTTTGTGTTTAAACCTTGTTGGAGATTAGTCTTTATTATTCGTTACGTTCTTCATTAATCTGAGAGCTTTGAATCAATAGTAAATGTTGAATTTGTGTTCTATTACATAACATTTGTATATAAGTCTAATTCTAGAATAATACTTCATATTTGTTAGGTCTATAAATACTGTAGCTAAGTAGTATTATTGTCTCCTGAATATTTAAATTAATTAAATATTTAGTCTGCGCGGCCCCCTGTCTCGGGAGTTTTTTTTTTTATTTATTTATTTTTTTTTATGTAGACCCAAGTCAGATGATTAACTGTGGACAACTAATGTAATTAACTTCTATAATATCCATTTTCTAAGCACCTCCGCTTCTGTGCTGTAAGACGGGCCCATGGAGAAGCACTGAGCTGACCCACGTAGCAATAGACGTGCTTCAAGGCACTCCAGTCTATAAATAGTGCTACGGCCATGGCAGCACTCTTACCAAGGCAATCGAGTGCTTAGGCAGTCCTCCCGTTCCGACTGTTAGCAATACTTGTGCTTCAGGTGAAATTTAGATTGAGTGATTTGGTTATTTTTATGGAAGAGGTTGCCTTGTCTTGGTATGGTGTTGCAGTTATTAAAGTGTGGTGTCCTCTCGACAGTGTTATTGTGGTATGTGGACGGTCGCCCTCTTTGGTTCCCTGTGGTTCTCTCTGTGGATTTTTTTTTTCGGGTTTTGAAATATGTAGATAAAAAGAAACATAGCTGTCTGGTCGTTTGAGATGTTAAGAGAGATAACTTCGGCAGTAGGTGAAATATTTCTAATACATTACATAATTCAACACTTCAACCATTCTCGTTAAGTATGTTTTTTTTTTTTTCACGCCGAGGTGCCTTATAAGAATCTACAAGGTCTACAGTTAGCGGACATAATAGGCTTCATTCTTTTTTTGTGTGTGTGTGTGAAGATTTTTTTAGACTTGAATTTACCAAGTTATGAACCATCGCATGCACAAGCCAGGTTTATTATATGCCTTGCCTCTTCATTCGCGTGACGTAATCAAATATCCTGGTCTCCAGATACCAGAGAGATATTTTATTTTATTCTATTTTATTTTACTTTTTACTTTTTTGAGAGAGAGGATAGATCTCCGCCTGAGCAGGGTCGCGACTGGTGAGGATTCCGTTCAAGTCAAGTGTTAAAACTTAGTTTTGCAATCAATCAATCATAACCTGTACATTACCTTAACGTACTCAACCTATTTCATCGGCCATTCGGTCTGAAATAAGTCACAACTGATCAAGACAGCATCGAAGCTGAATAAAATCGTTTGGGGTTTGATTCAAAATCAGTAAATTATCCCACAACATCGAAGGAATTTAAAACCAAATTTTGTGATTTCAGTAACAATCACGTGTCATAACCTTCCTTTGACCTTTTTGCTTCTTAGGTTTTCCTTTATCCGAATAAAATTGCTTGGCGGCAACCAGAACAGGTGAAAACGTTATAGATAGTAGAGGAAGTGAACGCTGTGTTAGGCCGGTGTCACACTGTCCGTTGCTGTTGCCTTAGCAAAGTCTCCCTCATGAGCCACAGGGGCAGATGGTGGTCGTATTGTGTGACACCGACAGTACGGCTAGACTATCCAAATCAATGCTAAGTAGGAGACTTTCATGTTTGAGGACACGTCTTAGAGTAGATATGGAACCGGTATTACAATGTCCAGACAATATCTTTGGCCTCAGGATCGAACTGGAGATGTTCCTACCCAAAAGTTCCTTTTTTTATTTGTATAAAATTCACAGGCGTCTGGCAGAACGAAGGCTTTAAATGTGGCATGGGGGGGTTTAAGGATTAAATCAGAATTATTTCGGCACATGCCGTCAAGAGTCTCAACTGAGTAGTCTGTAGACTTGTCAGAGGACATGAAGCTGTCCAGAAAGTCTTTCCGTAACTCAAAACACAAAAAGAGTTTGGCCAATGAGATAACAGGATTTCCTTTGTGAGTCCATTCATTCCAAGGGGACTCCAAGAACTGAATGAAATCATCAGACGTGAGGTAGATTGAAAACTATGGAGGATTTTGTATTCTTGAAGGAAGTTTATGGTTGTCAAGGTAGGTTGGGGGACGAGGAGGAGGCACGCGAAGCCGATGACGTCATGTCGCAGCATTGTTGAGGTCGTGGCATGTCGCGCTTGGAACATTCTTTACGTCGTGGCGTAGCAAAAGCGAAACCCCATTCTTTTCGCTAGCAGCTCACAAAAGTGGATACGGTATACTTATCTGGGATGTCATCGTGAGCTACCGCTATCCTCTGACTGGATTTTTTTATTATTTGAGGTTGGGACACGTCATAAAAAAGAACGGCGATTTATGCTCTTCTCTGCCTGTTTGACGAGGAAATGCTTGCGTCAAAGACAGCATCTCAAGATAATTGTTTGTTTATATTTGGGTAGGTAACCCAGTTTTTTTCGCCAAGGTTTTAATCCACTCGACGCCAGTGTGCAGTTAAAAAATATATTTGAGTTTGCCCCAAAGAAGAATTATTCTGAGAGCGAATTTATAAGAATAATTTTTCCTTCCAATTTTATAAGCTGAAAACCTTTAGTCCTCAGGCTGTCCCAGAGATATCTCTGGGAAGAAGCTTTAGACTGGTGTCTGTATTGCACCATTATGGGTATACAGGGGAAGGAAAAATAACAAGAAAAGGTGGAAGAAGGAGAGGAGGAAAAAGAAGTGGAAGAAGAATAGGAAAAAAAAGAAGAAAAGAAAAGAAGGAAATAGAAGAAGAAAAAATAAAAAATTAGGAAGACGTGGAAGAAAAAGAAGAGGAAGAAGAAGAAGGGTGAGGAGGAAGAAGAAGAAAAAGAAGAAGGGTGAGGAGGGGGAGGAGGAGAATGTGAGCGGAGCAGTAGTCACCGACTGTCGGGTTTCTTAATGCGAAAAAGTGGAAGAAGAAAGATATCTTGGAATCAGTCTGAAGACCGAATGCTACCCTCTCGGGACTGTACTTAATATCTGGTGATGATGATGACTTTTGAAGACGAGCGTCAGAGAGAGGATCCTCGTCAGCACAAGAATAGGTGAGTGGACTACATAAAGAAACTATACGATATGACGTCACGAGGAGGTACGGCCGAACTTGAGCATATGGTTAAAATAGCATAAGAATGGAAAAGACTGCAAGAGACTAAAAGGCATACGCTAGGCAGCCCTATGTCCCTCACCACCTATCATCCCTATCCATAAAGTTCTCTAACCTTCTCTTAAAACGAGGAGGTTTCCCCCTCAGCTGAATAAAATCGCTAGGCGGCAGTTAGCATAAATATGCAAGTAAAGTGGAGAGGGTTTGGGAGGAAAGTTGGCTGGAGTAGAATGGCGCAAGTGATACTTCTTCCACAAGTCGTTGAAAAAATAAATGGGACAAGCTCTATTAAAAAACCAATATAAATTTGTTATTTCTACTCTTACTGCTTCTGATAATGACGACGACGATAATGATAACGATAACGACGATGACGAGGGTGACAATAATTTTATTTGGCAATGAAGTGCAGATAGAGAAAAAAACATAGTTCGAAATAACAATTACAATTGCCGAGGATAACACAAAAACAGCATGTAAGCTTATTTCTATTTTGGTGATATGACGACAATGATGATTATAATATTGATAACGAGGATGACGACGATGACAATGATGATGATGACGTTGACAGTATACTCAGACGGGCGTCCAGGAAGACGGAAAAAAAGTGGTATTGTTGTATACAAGAGGAAGGTTTTGTGTCGTTAACTTGTTTTTAACTGTCGCATCCCAACCAAGAGGAGGGGGCGAGAGGGGGAGGTAGGGAGGGGGAGAGGGGGGCATACCTCCTCCACTCCCCGTGACCGTTAGGACAGGCGACTGGGACCCAAACGATGACCGTTAGCAAGATCACGTTCCCCAGGGACTGACCACGAGGGACGTCGTGGTCCGGTGGCTAACGTGCTCTGCTCGCGTGTAGCAGCACCTGCATTGGAGTCCAGCGTGACTAAGAAGTCTTCTTTGAGACTTCTGCTGCAGGATAAGGTTTTTTTTTTTTGAGAAACAAGCTGGAAATTCCTTTATCCTCCAAGATCGGGAGGTCCTCCTTGAATTTAGTGAAATATCCGAATTAGCCAAAATAAAATATAAATCAAACAGATCCTCAAGGCTTCATAAATATTCTATTTATTCTAACGCTCAAAGGTGTCTCTAGAACTGAATAAAATCGCCTGGATTTAGCAAGAATAAAATCTTCTAAGTATTGGAGCTTTAAGGTGTTAGCTGGCGTTTTCCTTCGGTCATCCCTCGTATAAGGATTTTGTCCTGGCTTCTGCAAGACGACTTAATTTAGCCAAACAGAACCTCTAAATACAGAAAACATAAAAGTTTACTATTAGAAATGTACTCAAATGATACCTTAGTAGCAGAGAACGCTAAACGTACATACACACAAAATAAAATTACTCTTGGAGAATATTAAATAAAAATGAAACAAGTAATCTTTATAATTCGGTCTTTCTTCTGAGACTTTCTTCAGCAGACTAAGATTACAAGAATGAATTATGAGAGATCACCCAATCGCCAAGACGTGTGACCTGATCTTTCACAGTTCAGACTTGTAATTGCTGTAGACAGTCTCGGAGGAGAGGCCGAAATGTGCAGATTACTTGTTCTATCTCACGTTATTTTTCTCCAATTGTGAATTTACACACACACACACACACACACACACACACACACACACACACACACACACACACACACACACACACACACACACACACACACACACACACACACACACACACACACACACACACACACACACTCACACTCAATATCAGTCAGTTAGTCAATCTACGGCCAGTAACCCATAGGCTATAATAACCAAGGAAGGGTCCAGATAGATATTTGTCTGTAAGGATAGAAGCTCCAGTAAATCATTAGCCAAAGTATCCCTTTTCCTCGGCCCTTCAGATTGGAGCTCCCCTCACTTGTGTCTCTTTTGGCAATAAATAAACAAATAAGCGGGTAGATAAATAGATCAGTAAGTAGGTGAATTTATGAAATAATAGATAAATAAATATAACCGAATAAATAGAATGAAATAAGAAAAAGAATTAAGTTAAATATCAATCACGAAAGTGATCTGAGCAGACGTAGGACTTGCAACATCGACTCTTTGTGTTTAGTTTTATCGCTTAGAATTAACACGTTTATAGTTCTGATTGGTGATCAGCTCAAGAGAAGCAGCTGTGCTCACGACCTTGTGATCCCGACTGTACATGCAGCTACTGACAAATATCCTGTCCCTCCATCTAGTTTTAACTAAGAAATATTTAGTTCAAGATACTTTTGCTAGACAGCACCGCTGCGAAGTGATAAAAGGTGCTTAGCACAATAGTACAAAAGCTTTAAGATAGAACTAGATAAACTCAGAGAAAAGTATAATGTAATGTCTGCCATGTTGTTACTTTATGTACAGTGAAGACCAAAACTATCTCTCCGGGTTTGTCGGAAGTTAGATGAAACATGACAAAATATTATGAGAGTGGCTAACCGTCTCTATCCCGATTCTCGTAAAGTTTCGCATCGCTTAATCTAATTTCGGACAAACCTGGGAAGATACTTTTGTCTTTCACTCTACGTGTTCACCTAGATAGTTGTGTGCTTGTCTCCTAATTTTGATTCGTTTTATTTTATTTTCTTTATTGGGATATAGTACGGAATGAGTTATGTCCCGGATTTGGAGTTATGTATAACTGAAAGAAATAGTTTGGCTGCAACAGGAATAGAAAGATTGATGACTAATCTCCGGAACGGAAAGGATTAAATGGGGATATATTTTAGTCCACCGTGCAGGTCACAGCGTCGAGACGGTGTTGTAAGGGAAAGATGTGAACTTGTGTGCACCTCTTGTCAAACGTGTGTGCAATTCATTGTGAAACCCATCTGCAGGTCATTATGAAATCCAAGTGCAGGTCATTGTTAAACCTGTGTTGTTCAGGTTTTCACAATATAATGCAGCTATAAATTGTGCAGACTTGAATAGTCTTCTTGGCCTATACCCTTCATATCCAGTTGTTGTCAAAAGTTATCCTCGCTCCATGTATATATGAGTATGTATATATATATATATATATATATATATATATGTATATATATATATATATATATATATATATATATATATATATATCAAATTTACCATCCTTGGTCCGCTGCTGAACAAAGGCCTCCTTCATAGCATTCCATTATTCACACGACCGCGCCAACTTCTGCCACGTCACTCCTGCAAACTTCTCAGTCTCGTCTCTCCACCTCCTGTCTGGTTTCCCTTTTCCACGCTTCCCATCTCGCGGCGTCCATTCAGTAACACATCTACTCCATCGCTCATCAGTCGTTCGCACTAACTTATGTGCCCAATTCCACTTCCTCTCTTTTACCGCCTCCACTCGAGTCTGCTCTCTCACCCAACTTGTTTTCTTTCGGTCTCTCAGCGTTATTCCCATCATTGATCTCTCCATTCTCCTCTGTGCAGTCCTTAGCTTTGTTTCCATCGCCTTCGTCAGTTTCCAATTCTCACACCCGTAGATTATTGCTGGCAGAATGCATTGATTGTAAACTTTACGTTTCAAACATAAAGGTAGAGAGCCTTTCAGGATTTTATTATATTTACCAAACACTTTCCAACCAATTGTAATGCGTCTTTTTATTTCATTATCATGATCTTTGGTCATTTTCACCATCTGGCCTAAATAATTATACTCTTCAACTTCTTCAAGACTCTCACCATTGATTATAATCTTTTAACTTTGAACTTTCGTGTTGGATATTACTTTGATTTTACTCTTATTAATTTTTAAACTTTGACACTTTCCTCGTTCAGATCACTCAGCATATCTTGCAGGTCTTCTGCTCTCTCTGAAATAAGAATAATGCCATCCGCAAATATTAGATGGTTCAAATATTCGCCATTAATCTTCCCAACTCAACTTGGGAAGCTGTAAATGATTTTGGTGAAATCGTATCACCTTGCCGTACTCCTTTCTCGATCTTGATCTTTTCTGTATCTTTATGCAGTCGAACTATAGCGGTACCTTTTGCATAAATCTTTTCTAAAACCCTTACGACGTGTTCCTTTGTACCCTGCTTACCTATTGCTATTTGTTCTATCTACCGAGTCAAAGGCCTCGTAATCTACGAAAGCTAAACAGAGA
>NC_134804.1:40771129-40778629 GCF_046742065.1 Oratosquilla oratoria | reverse complement strand
GAATGGGAATTGAGGAATGTTGTTGATGACAACATATATAGTTGTCTTGAGTTGTGACCATAGACCAAATGTTGATTTGCTTGTTATTCCTCGGGGATGAGGTATAGTAACTACGTTTGTTAGATACTACGAGGGTTATGGTTAGTTGTAGAATAAAGTTGTCTTGATGTAGACTGTGTTGAAGTGGTTTGTGTGGTTATTAAGGGAAATTGTTGTGTATGTGATAAGGTGAAAACAATATATTGAAGAGATGGGGTATTTGTATCAGTGCTGAAGGTAATTATGGAGATCCAGGTAGTAAGAAAAAATATTTAACCAACATGGACTTCAACCATTAGATAGCGGCGAGTTTCTATCAGTTGAACAAAATCAACTAACAACAGAGAAATTATATATATATATATATATATATATATATATATATATATATATATATATGTGTGTGTGTGTGTGTGTGTGTGTGTATATATACATATCATTTTTATGACAGCCGCATGTAAGATTCGAACCCATTGCTTTCGGCCACCCGTAAGATTACCTTCATAGAGCCTTTACCCATTCCACCACAGTGGGTTCGAATCCTACATGCGACTGTCATAAAAATGATCAAATTAATGTCGCTGTTACTAGCGAATTTCTCTCTCATATATATATATATATATATATATATATATATATATATATATATATATATATTAAATATATATATATATATATATAGTCAATATATATATATATATATATAGTGTAATATAAAACGATTGTCGCCGTCTATAAGTTAAGTAACTTATAGTTGTTAATCTTATAAGTGGAGTTAGATATTTTGTGTTATTTAAATAGTAAATAGCCTTACAGCAGCAAACAGCGTAGCATTAGATTCCTTAGCAGAGCTGTTGTAGCAGTAACTCCTGGAGCAGTATCAGAACATAACAAGCATTGCAGAGTGGGAGGAGCTTTTGTTGATGAGTGGTATGACACTGTGGCTTGTAATACAACCTGCGATGAGCTCTTGTATTGTCGGGCGGTGGGCTGGTAATTACACAGGTAATTGAGTAGGTATCATTAACTACGGAGGTAGTTGTTGTCTCGGGCTCCGCGGTTGCTGAAGAAATGTTCATAACGGTTTTGTGTGAGTAAGGAGCTGTGAAAGAATGGGGTATTGGAGTACTTTGGTGCTCGGCTGCTGATGACTTAGTAGCTGTATTTTTTTCTAAGATGTTTAAGAATTTAGGCCTTAGGTGATTTTTGTATCTTTCAGTTTATCTCAAAACATTTCTAAAGCACTTTGGAAGGTCTTCATAATTCACAGGATACATTGTTTAATGTGTAATCATTAAAGTGTGTCTAACATGATTGATTTTACTCATAGTAACCGTTCAACCACTCGTTTCAACATATAATCACTTATTGTCAAGATGTTTCAGATATAAATAAGGTCTATTGTAATGAATGCTAGAGGTGGGACAAAACGTATAAACGATGGAGTACAATGATGTGTGTGTATATGTATGTATATGTATGTATATATATATATATATATATATTTTTTTTTTTATTTTTTTTTTTTCTCTCCCATTATCAGTCATGCTATTAATGATTAATTTTGAACAATTTTATTATGTTGTGATGCTCGATGTTATCACTTAATTTAACTATGTTTGCATCGAGGCGAACTGGACACGTATGAGGGGGTAGAGGATGACCTCAGCGGGAATATGATTGGTGGCTTCGGGGGGAAGGTTCCTCTGAGGTAGTGAAGAGTAAAGTTCTTCTTGTGTGGCGGACACAATAAAAGGGGAGGTTCTTCCTCCATTGTGGAGGGGAAGGTTGGCCTCTCCCAGTGTAGAGAATGGTAAGTGAATGTTTCTTGGTTATGGAGTCCGTGGCGAGGAAGGTTCTTTAGTAATAGGAACAATGGGTCATCTTCGGTAGTTGGAGGTAGAAGAAAATAATGTTCTTCAGTAGCAGAGGCAGTGGAAGACGTGGTTCTTCGGTACTGGAGACAATGGATGAAGGGTTCCTATTGAGAAACTTCGTATTGAGTACTGACTATATGCCTTATGCAATCAATATCTATCTTAGGGACTTTAGTAACAGCCATACCAATCCAGTCACTCGGCGTTCTTTTTTGTTTGAAGTCAGATCTCGACTCAAAAGAAAATGCTGATCACTTTTAACTTCTACCATTCCTCCGTTCTGCTGCCCTCCTTAAACCATTCCTTTTCCGTTTCTACGACAACTCGACTTTTTCTTTGAAATATTGTTTCCAAGAATAGAAGCACTGGTGGCAAATAATTATAGAAATAAAAGCGATGTAGTGAAGTAACCATCAACTCTTTCTTTGTAAGAGAAGAACGAGTCACTTGAACGAAAATGATGCTTAGGCTGAAGACCTTAGTTTTAAGAGGAAAAGGGACATTTAATTCAAAGTAGAAACATAAAAAGTTATTAATTAATTATTCAGTTGGTTGAATGTCACCAGCTGCGTTAGTGATGGTAATAATCCAAGTAGAGACAACAGCTCGAAAAATTGTGCTTTAGATTAATCGGAGCGATAGAAAGAACAGAGCTCAGGAATGTTGACGGGTTAAAGGAACACCTTTGTTAAGGTAGGATGACTCACCCAGACAGGAGTTCTCTTCCGCTGATTAAAACCACCTGGCGGCAGGAAAAGGGTTAACCCTCTCTGGCGAGGGACGTGCTCTCACCTGAATGAAACTGTCTGGCGTTGACGAGAATGAAGCCTTTCAAGGCCGTCATCGGGTCTCTGAGGTTAATAGAAATGTTTTTTGTGCGCATTCACTAACTCCCTTCACCCCTAAAAGGGATAACGTATGAAACATATGCCAGGAGGCGCATAACTGTAATTGAAGTCCTTACTTTTGTCCTGTGCGTTTAAGGGACTGTTTGGGCAGGTAACAATCATTGTTGGGAATCGGAAAGACGTGCGGGATTCGCACCCGCGACTAGGAGGATGCGAGACTCGCACATTTTCCATTACACCACCAACACATACTGTAAGATTATATAAGAGGAAGAAAGACAACGAGAGAGAGAGAGAGAGAGAGAGAGAGAGAGAGAGAGAGAGAGAGAGAGAGAGAGAGAGAGAGAGAGAGAGAGAGAGAGAGAGAGAGAGAAACAGAAAATTTAAATCAGTTTTATTGTGCGTAAGTCGTATTGTGCATAAGTAGTTATCACCTTGGGCTTAATGCCACGGAGAAAATAAAATACCCTGACAGCATTCATAATGAAAGGAAACGTATCACCTCGTACAAAAGGTGATACTCAACATTGGCCATAGCTCAGAGTGAGTGCCACAGAGGTGAATGAAATCGCCTGGAGGCATCTGGAACGAAAGGAAAAGTTCCATCTGGTACGGAAGGGGTTAATGCGTTGGTGTGGGTCTAGGGCGGGGTTTTGGGGCTTCATGGGAGGAGCCCTCTGTCCCGCCGATAACTGTTGTGCTCTGGCATCTTTATGGACTGCTGTTGGAGGTTGGATGAGGTAATGTTGATGAGGGGAGACATAGTGACTTCAAATGAAACGGGTTTGATAGGATGATGCATAAGATGCAGGTTGTTGATGTATGTGTAGGCACGCGCGCACACACACACAGACACACATACACACACAGACACACACACACACACACACACACACACACACACACACACACACACACACACACACACACACACACACACACACACACACACACACACACACACACACACACACACACACACACACACACACACACACACACACACACACACACACACACACAATGCAGAGTTACCAAGTCCGCTTATGTTACGGTAGTGTTTATACACCTTTGTATAATTTCAAGTTATTGGATGGACGAGGTAACAAAGGATTACAAATGAAGAACATGCCGACAGGAGACCTTGGGGTTCATAACTAGGTTGGATGCGGAAAAAAGTAAATGAATAAAAAGAAATAGATAATGATAAAAAAAATTATGGATACTTTATAATAATTAATGAATAAAAAGATAAACAGATAAATAATAGTAAAATGAATAGATAATAATGAATAAATAAAATCAAATAAATGGCAGGCATTACAGCTTTTGTATCAAATCACCCGAGTTTACGCTTTGTTAGGAAAAATAGATTCGTATGTTTTAATCGATTTTCGTATGATTTATGTCTGATATTTGGAACCAGTTTTGTGGCGCGCCGTTGTAATTTTTCCAACCGGTCAGTGTCATTAGCGAGATTTGGTGACCATACTGGAACAGTATATTCCAAATGTGAACGAAATAACGATTTATGGGTTCTTAATGGCAAGTGGAATTTAAGAATAAAAAGATCGCGCAATCACTCTTAGAACCTTATTTGCTATTCTCTGAAGCGGAAATACACTGCTTAGATTATTTGACATCATTACTGATAATTAAGCCGAGATCCTTTTCACTATCCACTTATGTTAACAAATTTCCAAATAAGTTGTAATCGTACTTATTGTTACCCATGTGCATAACCTTACATATAATTGTATTAAATTTCATTTGCCACTTTTCAGGTCATTGCTGTAGTTGGAGACAATAAATTTAAGTCCGTGGTCTATATCATTTATATATATATATATTATATATATATATATATATATATATATATATATATATATATATATATATATATATATATATGTATATATACATATGTTTATATGTGTATATATATGTTTATATGTGCATATATATGTATATATATGTGTATACATGTATATACATGTATATATGTGTGTATATATATGTATATATGTGTGTATATATATGTATATATATGTGTATATATATACATATATATATGTATATGTGTATATATATGTATATATATATATGTGTATATATATTTGTATATATGTATATATATGTATATGTGTGTGTATATATATGTATATATATATGTGTGTGTATATATATATATATATATATATATATATGTGTGTGTGTGTGTGTGTATATATATATATATGTATGTATATATATGTGTGTGTGTGTATATATATATATATAATATATATATATATATATATATATATATATATATATATATATATATATATATATATATATATATATATATATATACTATTAATAGAAGTGGCACAAAAACGGAACCCTGAAGAACTCCATTCGTAACATTTTTCCGTCTGGAAGTTTTGCCATTTAGAACAACTCTTTTTACGATCTTTTAACCAGAACGATATCAAACGCCTTCTCAAAGTCCATATATATTAAATCTATGTTGTTTCTTTTGTCATAATTTGAGATGATTGTGTTGAAGAAATCGAGTAGGTTAGTCACGCAAGAACGTTGTCATTTTAATCCATGCTGGCTATTATTTAGTAGACAGTTACTTTATAGATGGTGTACGATAACATCTCTGATGATAGCTTCCATCATTTTTCCTACGATTGAAGTTAAGCTTGTAGGCCTGTGGTTCATTGGCTTCTTTTTGTTACTTCCATTCTCTCGAGCCCTCGCTAGTTTCGAGGAATAGCACAGGGTTTCCGCCTGGGCCCACGCTGTATTCGGATACCTAGGTATCCTTCCAAGTACTCGTGTGTTAGCGGTGCAGATTTCTCATGCTGACCAAGTACCACAGATGTTGTCGTTCAGACGCGCTATTTCTGGAAACTGAAGATCAACTTCGTGGCAAACACTTCAAGTTACGAGGAACGCCCAAGACTGCACCTAGAGCCTCTGGTTCGCGCCATTAGCAGCACCTCAGGGTCGCGGTGGACGCTGAAGGTTGTCTTAGGTACCTCAGGTTGCGGCTCTGGGCACTTGGGGTTCAAGGTAGGGCGGTAGGACGGTCACGGACTATTGTTGGAGTTAGAGGGAAGCTTTGACTAGGAGGATGAGTGGAGGTGGAGGAAGAGGAGGAAGGGGTTACAGGGGGAAGAGGATTAAAGACAGAAAGAGAGACGGAGAGAAGAAAGGAAAAAAGAGACAGAATGAGTTATGGAAGTTGAATAATAGGCGAGTTATGCAAGAGAAGTGGTTAAGGACTTGACTGGCAGAACACCAGAGACGGAGAGGAGGAGGAGGAAGATGTAAGAGGATGTGGGAGTATTTTTTTTTTTTTTCATCAACAGCGTTGAATCTATGGAAACAGTATCTTACTGAGGAGAAACCATAGAGGTTGCAAAGGAGAGCATTAAAGAGAATAGGAGAAAAGAGGAATAGTAGAAATTAATTGATCAATATTCTTTTTTGAGTGGGAATGTCGCTGAAGTTCCTAGAGATGGGACAAGATTACGTAGTGCTTATGCAGTCACTATCCATGCAGAAGAGAGTTAAGGAGGAAGAGAGAGAGAAAGAGAGATGGAAGAGAATGAGTATTGAAAGTTCAGTGGTAGGTAGATTTTACGAGAAGACAGATGACTATGCTTGCAGAACAAGAGAGGGAAAAGAGCAAAGGAGGAGGAGAAAGGCGAAGAGGAGGAGATATCGGGGTAGGGGGGGACAGAAAAGGAAGAGCGTGATAGACAAAGCGAGAGAAAGAATCAAGATATGTGGAAGGGGACTAGGGTGTCGAGGAGTGGTTGTGAGAAAGGGAAGAAAGGAGGGAGGCAAAGGAGGAGGGAAGGGAGGGAGAGAGAAAAGGAGAGAGGAAGTGGAATAGGACGTCGAGGAGTGGTTATGAAAGAGGGAACGAGGGAGGAAGAAAAGGAGAGAAGGAGATGGGGAGGGAGAGAGAGAAGGAGAGAGGGAGGGTAGTTGAAGGATGAAAAGGGTGGAAATGGAGCCGGTGTAGAGAGAATGGAATGTGATATTGAGAAAACAAAGGAGGAATTGAACTCTTGGTGAATACAGCTGTGTAAGAAAGGGTCGTGGGTTACTTGAATACAGATGAAGGAGAAATACGCGTTGAATACTTGATGAATAAAGATCTAAATGGAATGCACGTAGAATGCTGGATATTTTCAAATTTAATTGACAAAGGGAAGTTGTATCTAAGCGTACCTAGATATGGCTTACAAAAGCAACCTAGAAGAGCATTGATGGTTTTCTAGAGAAGATGGTTAGTAGGTATTTGGACCTAATGCTCTGAGTATTGAAATAAACTTCTTAACCGAGTCACTATACTCCATAACAAAAATCCAGTTTCTTCATAACACCATTGCTGAAGATGACTTTGTTGTGAAATATGTGTGTGAATAGACTTCATCTGGATACGTGAGGAGTTTAGATTTTCGTTGGCCGTCCAATACGCTCGGTTGCGCCTTGCCAATCAAATCCTAGTTTCAAGAATCGGTAGCAGATAAAACCGTAACTCGAATACCAGAACAGGTTAAGAACAATAAAACTGTTGAGGTTCTTTGAGTCTTAGGGTGAGGAATTGCTAAAAGTGGATGCAGATGTAATAAAACGTGTTTACGAGAGGAATAGGTCCTTCGACGAGGTGTCTGCACCGCAAGACTGTAAGACCCTGAGACTCATGTTGGGCTCCTCCAAGTAGAAAT
>NC_134804.1:40766129-40768629 GCF_046742065.1 Oratosquilla oratoria | reverse complement strand
GAGGGTATAAGATGGGTTGAATGGAATGGGCTTGTATCCGCGGTGCTTCCGACGGAGTCCCACGCAGAATAATGAATTACCCAATCGACGTCCATGACAAAAGAAAAAAAGACCAAACGATATGGAAGGGGTTAAATCGCACGCCTAGGCTCGACTTCAGAACTGGAATGGGACAAAAAATAGAGTGAAGGTGAGGAGGGTGGAGGAAGACGGCGAGGAAGAGGAGGAGGAGATGGAGGAACCAGACGGAGATGGAGGTGGAAGTGAAGGGAAGGCGAGTCTGCGGTGGAGAAGAGGAGGAGGACAGAGGATAGAGGTAGGAGGACGAGGAGTCGGTGGAGGGGGAGGCGGGAGGGAGCAAGCGTTTATTAAGGTCCGACCTTGGACTCGGGGTGTACCTGTATACCGTTGGATGTATATTATGATGTCGCTGTGCTCTTGTGTGTTGGTAAACATACCACTGCATGTGTGTGTGTGTGTGTGTCCCTCTGTTATGTGCTGTTTCGTAGGTGTGGTGTCAGTTGTAAGCACGTATGTGAGGGAGGTTATGTGTGTGTGTGTGTGTGTGCATGTGCGTGCGTGCGTATGTGTTTGTGTGTATTTGTGTGTGTGTGTATGTGTGTGTGTGTGTGTGTGTGTGTGTATTGACCTAGTTGTACCTAGTTGTATTTTACGGGAAGGGGAGCTATGCTCGTGGGGTCCCGTCTTCATATCTCATTTTATCTTGTGTGCGTGTGTGTGTGTGTGTTGTATGTGTGTGTGTGTGTGTGTGTGTGTGTGTTTATGTGTGTGCGCGCGTGCTTGTGTGTGTGTGCATATATATATATATATATATATATATATATATATATGTGTGTGTGTGTGTGTGTGTGTGTGTGTGTGTGTGTGTGTGTGTGTGTAGGTAAGCATAGATCACATGTGGAGTTTTACTTACCAGTATCTGTAAATGCATGCTTATACCTATTCCTGTATATGTACATACAGTATATTTCTGTATGTATAGATATATATATCCATACGTATATGAGAGGGAGGGAAGAATGGAGAAAAATGGAGATCAATAGGGAGGTGGAAAAAAGAGAAACGAAAGTGTGATTCAGGGGAAAGGGGAGGTACAGAGGAACAAGGAGGGAACGTAGAGTGTAGAGAGAGAGAAAAAGAGATGGAGAGAGAAAGAGATAGACGGAGGGAGGGAGAGGAGAGGGAGTGAAAGATGTAAACAAACAACTCACATAGCCTTACATTAATCAGGGGAAAGAAATGTTATTCATATACATACATAAGTTTATACTCTTTCTGTCTCTCTCTTTTTCTTTTCTTGTACACACAAACACATGTTCGTTCGATTTTTTCATTACATTTCTCAATTCTAACCTAACCTAACATAATCCACTTAATCTACCTAACCTACCTAATCTACCTAACCTACCTGACCTCCCAACCTACCTAATCTATCTATATACAAAGTCCTTTTCTCCCCTATAAGGGCTGTATCCAGCCAAGGTACGCACCCAATCCCACACATTCCATTTCCATCCACCATATGTTCTTTTTTTTTTCTCATTGACCTAACTTAACCTAAATCAACCGAACCTACTTAACCAACGAAATCTAACTAATGTACACAACCTATCCTAACACCAAACCTACCGTAACCTAACGCACGTGACCTGACCTAACCTAACTTAACGTAATCTAATCTAACCTAACTAAAATTAACTTAATCTAACCATAAGTCTAATTAATCTAATCTAACCTAATTACAATAAACTGCCAAAGAGTCTGGTGGAGATGGACAGGGTAGTGTGGTAGCAGCCAGAATAACAAGGAAAATAAAATGCCGCTGGATTCCGAAGGGATTTTCAAGGGTAAGTCCCGATGATATAATCTGTGCCGGAATAAGATAAGAGGTAGATTGATTTATTTATTCATTTATTTATTCTATTATTCTATTATTTGTTCTTTACCATCTGACTTAGTTATCAGTGATTTGGCTCTGTGGGAAAATGTTCAATGTGGAATTGCGATAAATAGACCCGTACGAATATAGGTATGTTGTTCACAAGTACGCACACACACACACACACACAAACACACACACACACACACACACACACACACACACACACACACACACACACACACACACACACACACACACACACACACACACACACACACACACACACACACACACACACACACACACACACACACACACACACACACACACACACACACACACACACACACACACACACACACACACACCCTGACCGCCACTACGGCGGTCCGGGCTCGAATCCCGCTCAGGGCTGAAATAATTTCAGTATCGCTGCGCTGCGAGTAGTTACTCCACCCAACGTGGGCGGGGAGTTAGGTGTGTTTGTGTGTGCGTGTAAGGTCACAGCATCACCCATAGATTGGTCATATATGAGCTCTTAGCTCTCTTCCGGGAGGGAAATTGCGGTCGATCACGAGTCGAACACGTGGTCCAAGA
>NC_134804.1:40746129-40748629 GCF_046742065.1 Oratosquilla oratoria | reverse complement strand
CGCCGCCTGCTACTTCTCGTCTTACTCGTGAGGTATGAGGCCTGGAACCTTCAGAGGATTGGTGTACCGCTGAGGATGGAACGGTGGGCCCTGGTCTGAGTGGGTGGCGGGGGGGAGCGGGGAAAGACGTAAGGGGGGGTTAGTAGTCCCCTTTTAATCCAGAGGGCGTTAATGAAAAAAAAAAAAAAGGAACACTTCGTTGCGGCCACCGACTGAACTCTACACTTAACGGTTAAGTTCTTTGTGGCTCTCCTTCTTCTTCTTCGGACACGAGTCCACTCCAGGACGTTTAAGCTCGAAGAAATGATCCACCGGATGATCCACCATAAAAATCGTGGCCCTTCCTCTAGTGCCATTATTGGCACTGGGTCCCACTCTTCTTGGTGCCATCTCTTCCATCGCGCCTCTAAAGAGAGATAAGAGGGATGAGGGGAGCTGATGTAGGGCCCCACCCCGTATCACCACCTTCAAATGTCAATCTTCAGTGGTTCTTCTGAGAAGGGTCCAGAAGAAAGTCCGAACAAGAACAGGACAGTTCACATTGGAAATAAAACTAAATGGCGTCACGAGGGTAGGGGTAGACTGTTGCACTTCCTGATGACGTCATGTCGTTAATTTTCTTAACGAAGTGAACTCGCCTGTTCTTATGTAGACCTTGAATGCAACATAGAGGGTTTGTTGTCTGGTTCCTCGTGTTCTGGCATGGAGAGCCCAGTCTGGTATATTTGTTTTTTATTATTCATTTATTTATATATTTCTTAACTGTCCTTCACCGATACCGGGGGTCGTCTGGTGTGTCCAGAATCAGGTCAGAAAGGTCTGGTTACTTGGTACTCGTTACCCATACGAAAGCATAGAGGTTTTTCTTTACTAAATAAAATCATATTGCTTGAACCAGAACAAAGTCTTTAAGGGCGAACTACTTTAACACGTCCTTTGAACCCGATTTTTTTTTCTATTACTCTTCAGCGAGCAAAAACATAGAAGATAGTTTCTCTAAACGGAATGAAATCGCCTGGCGTGGGTCGGTACAAAACCTTTCCTAGGGACCTGATAGCCCATTGACACCTTTAAGGCGACTTCATCCACCAGCAACTTGGGGACTTCAGCCACCTTGCGGACTTCAGGTGGACTAGGTAAAGAACTCCCCAGCAACAACCAGGGACAACCTTCAGGTGACGGTGGTTGGAAACCAACACCCATAGATCTTCTTCTCCAGCAGGTAACAAAGGTACTATCGCGTAATCTGCATCGGAGTTCCTTTCCTTACCAGAGATCGTTAGTGCGTACTGAAGGAGAGTAAATATACATATGTATAAGTATACGCGTATATGTATTTATATGTACGTATATTTATATGTATATATATATATATATATATATATATATATATGTATATACATACATAAATATTTATGTATATTTATGTATGTATATATATATATATATATATATATATATATATATATATATATATATATATATAGAGACTATATATCAAGTGATTCAATAACCTAAAAGGGGGAACTTTTTCCGTATATTGAATATGTTCAACTTGAGGTTTTGTTTCAGATGAAACTGTAAAGAGAAAGAAACTTTGATTCAACCAAATTGCTGTAGACCAGGTTTAACTGAGTAAAACCCGCTTGGCTTCAAACAAGAAGATTAAAAGTAATAAAACTCAGCAAAATTAGTTAATGGCGAGAAGTTTAGGACACAAGTTTATCCCTTTCACTACGGAAGATGTAGAGCACGAGGTAGAGCACGAGGGTCTAATGTGAACTAGAATGAACATTTAAGACGTAATCGAGAATTAAATTTTTGTAATGAAATTCAAAATGTCTTTCCGAAAAGGGTTTACTTTCTGGAGAAGTGTCTCTTAATGATACATGACTGAGAAATCGTTATAGAATGATATCTCTTTTCTGTGGAGTCTTTGGATCAGAATGCTGTTTTGTATTTCAACCCTCTGGTTGCTTTGAGGACCGCAGATTTTCTGTAAGAGAAACCGAAGGCAGTAGAGTTTGAGGAATTGTGTGTCCACTCGCATAATGCATTAAAGAAGAGAGAGAGAGAGAGAGAGAAGTGGGTGGGGGTGGGAGGGAAGTAGGTTCCCGTTCCACAGCACCAGAATAGAAACTTCTCCGGCTTGTCTGCCATCAGGGCAAGGAAATCTACATTTTAATCCCCTTCTCTCAGGCAGGGCAGACCTTGAGATGAACAGAGCCGTTTGACGAACAACCAGAATAGAACCTATAAAGCATACCAGAGGGTGAACGGTATTGTCTTTCGCCAGCGCTTCTATCCTAGCTAAGTGGATTTGCTTAAATGTGGGAGCGTGCTCGATCAAATTTTCTCGCTCAGGAAGACCTAAGGTCCCTGTCCCATGTAGACTACGTTACCGGATTGAAAGTGATTAGTGAGATCTAAACAACGTGAATACGACACATATAACCCCATTCAATATGGTGACGCGCTTCATATATTTTATTCTGGTAAG
>NC_134804.1:40731129-40741129 GCF_046742065.1 Oratosquilla oratoria | reverse complement strand
AAAACTTCGTTCTTTGATCGCACACAGCGTCTCCTTCGACTGAATAAAACCAGCTGGGCAGCTAAAACAAATTTACAAGTAGTTAATGGTTAGTTAATGGACAGTTAAAGGGTTTATAAAAATAGGTTTAATCCATTTGCTTCGTAGGATGTATTGCATGACTGAATGAAATCGGCTGAAAATTGTTTTTTTTATATAAATCATGAATAGATAGCTTCAACCCTGTCGATGCTTAGAAAGTTGACCTGGGTTGATGAAGACTGCTCGCCGGCAGTTAGAATAGATGAACCAAGGTATGACATGAAAAGTCGAGCTCTACTTCCAAACCAGAATGCATGTGAACCTGAATGAAAACAAAAACTAATAATTTTCCTTTGCAATACCCGAGTGATGCTTATAATTTGTGTGTGGTATCCTTCAAGATGTTATTTTTGTGAGACGTGGATGAGAATAAATAGTAACAAATAGTCTGAATACATGAATAGTTTAACTTTTAGTTGAATGCATATCGTATTTTGGTTATATTTTCTCTATGATGATAATGCCTTTATCTACGATTTTCAATCCACCTATTTTTCGTCCTTTTATTTCCTCTAATTTTCCTCAGATTAGTGTAAATAGATTTAGTTGTTTTTAAGGTATAGCTGCCTCTATTTGTAACTACATTTACGATGTATATTACATATACGATATATGTAGGACCACGAGGTCGTAAAAGAGGGATGAGCGCCTTAAATATACGATCCAATGATCTGTTGTAAATCGGGAATTAGTATTCCGTCGGCGATAACTAGCGCTTCTGTCCTTGGGGACAAAATGGCGACCAAAATGGCAGCGTGATGACGCACACACACACACACACACACACACACACACACACACACACACACACACACACACACACACACACACACACACACACGCTGAAATAATATCAGTATCGCAGCGCTGAGGGGTGTTACTCCAACTCTCGTGGGCGGGGAGTTGGGTGTGTGTGTGTGTGCAAGGTCATAGCATTACCCATAGATCGGACTTACGAGCTCTGAGCTCTCTTCCAGGAGGGAAATAGCTATCGATCACGAGTCCAACACGTGATCCAAAGACCAAGTGAATACACACACACACACACACACACACACATATATATACATCTTATTCAGTCTCTAATCATTAAAGAATTCTGTGCAACTTCTAAAATCCCTCAGATATTAATAATAAACTTAATACTGCCAGTGCCCCAGACGGGGTTGTAAGGTGAGGGAGGGCGGAGGGGCAAGTCAAAGTGTGTTTTGACAACTTTCTTAAAGATATACAGAAAGATCCCCAGTGCCTTCCCTCCTCGCTATTTACTCGATTTATAAAACACATGAGAACACCGTGGCGGCATTCTTATCCTCCCACAAAAGGGGGTAATTTCCAGTGTAAGGACAGCATGGTCAATACTGCCACGGCTACGGTACATGTTGGGTAAATACCATCCGGTACTTTGGTAACTTGAGGGTGTCTGGTACCCGCCAGGGAATAATTGGGGGATCAAGAAGCACAGGAGAATATATGTCGGACCTTTTTTGGAGCAAATTGGATATTGTTCAGCGTTCATTTTTGCACCGCCAAGTTCACACATACAAGGCGCGCTCAAAGTTAAGCTTGCTCACATGCACGGGTAGTGCACACGCACATACCTGCACGGACACGTACACATGCACACATACACACACACACACACACACACACACACACACACACACACACACACACACACACACACACACACACACACACACACACACACACACACACACACACAATACACACACATACACACACACATACAAGCTTGTCGCTTTTGTTACTCGTTGGTTCGTGTGTGTATGTGTGCGCGGTTGTACATGCAGGTGTGTATTACTAAAGGATAATAAACGGCTCCAGGACAGTGAATTTAGTCTTAGGAATCCTTGCAGGTGGTCTCCCACGTGCAGTCTCTCGCCCAAGGCCGAAACAAGAACAGGTCAGTTCACTGTGGAAAGAAATCTAACGATGTGATGCCATGAGAAGGCCACTTCATTGTACGGTACTGAGTCATAATGAATATACAAGTCCATTTAGTCGACTTTTGCATTGTGAAATGACGTCATAACGGTAGTTCTTTCATTGGAGTGAAGTGACCTGATCTTGTTTAGGCTGTTCTCCCACCAGAATGTTAACGGTATAAGCTTTTCGTTGATTTCGAACTGGTTCCGTCTTCAGTTATCTTCCCAGATCGGCTCGGCACTCTGCGGGCATTTATGTTTTCATACCGCTCTTCGATATACTTACACACACACACACACACACACACACACACACACACACACACACACACACACACACACACACACACACATATATATATCTATAAATATATATATCATACGTGTATGTGTGTCTGTGTCTGTGTGTGTGCGCGCGTGTGTATATGAATGCAATTTATATGAATTTATATGTGTGGTTTTATATATATATATATATATATATATATATATATATATATATGTTTATATATTTATACGTATATATGATTACATGTTTGTACGGATGTGTGTATGTATGTATGTGTACTTGTAAGTATAAGTCTACATGTTTTAGATATACATGTATTATATGCACTCTTATATTTATATATGCATATGTATGTCTCTGTATATGTATAAATGTATGCATGTATATATATATATATATATATATATATATATATATATATATATATTGATGTTGAGGTATTGTGACAGGTTGGTGAAGGTGGGTGAAAAAGACATAAATCAGAATCCAAGTTTATTTCTGAGTAGTTTCGTACAAATAGGCTTCTTCATTATTTTTCTGAAGAAGCCTATTTATGCTAAACTGGTCAGAAATAAAATTGGATTCTAATTTAAGTCTTCCTCACCCACCTCCACCATATATATACATATATATATATAAATATATTATATATATATATATATATATATATATATATATATATATATATATATATATATATATATATATATACCTATGTATTTATGTATGTAGCCAGAAAAAATGTGTGAAGCTCTTTGTAAACTCCGTGTTCGATTAAACAATGAATATAAATTTAGATGTAAAAGGTAAAGTGAATATAACTTCAGATATGATACATATAATATTAAGTATATTATAGTAGGTATGATAACTATACTATTAGATAATATACATGATAAATATGGTAAACACAATATTAGAAGGCGTTGTCAACAGTAATTTTTCAAACGACGCTCTTAACTTTAGAATTATGAAATCATTTACCCCACTATGGAGGTTAGGTCACCGAGATGAATAAAATCGCCTGGCGGCTACAATAATGAGATGTTGTTAACTGGGCCCCGGCACTGCAGTCCTTAGTACATGTTCACCTTGGCAAGCGCTCTCCTCTTCCTCCTTAATGAATTGGCCTTTGTCCTATAGGGATTTCCTTCAAAGCTGAGAACCCCGGGGGGAGGGGGAGGGGGACGGGGAGGGGGGCACACGAAAACCTTGATATCGAGTCTTTGGTGACCAAGTTTGGAAATTTGGTTCTGGAGAAATATTTACTCCAGTGGGCTAAAGCCAACTCGGTTCAGTCGCGCACGTCCGTGTGTGCGTGTATGTGTGTGTGTGTGTATGTGTGTGTGTGTGTGTGTCTGATTCTCCATGGTCTTGGATCACGTGTTGGACTCATGATCGAAAGCTATTTCCCTCCCGGAAGAGAGTTCGGAGCCCATACATGACCAATCTATGGGTAATGCTGTGACCTTATACGCACACACATCCCCAACTCCCCGCCCACGAGAGTTGGAGTAACGAATCGCAGCGCATCGATACTGAAATTATTTCAGCCCTGGGCAGGATGCGAACCCGGATCGCCGTAGTGGCGGCCAGGAACTCTAGCCACTGCGCCATCGAGTCGTCGTTTTGTGTGTGTGTGTGTGTGTGTGTGTGTGTGTGTGTGTGTGTGTGTGTGTGTATGTGTGCGTGCATTGATATTCGTATTCCTATTCTTAATGCAAATTTAGACGATTTCTTCTAAAACTATATTATCTCTATATTCAACGTGAATAGATAAACCCTTTTCTAACAACCTACCCCTCACTATGAACTGAATAAGACCGTCAGGCATTAGACAGAATAAAATCTGTGAAGGATTTCACCCTGTCGGGCTGACTGATGGTGAGCTCCCCTCACAACGCTGCCGGCATTGGTAGGAGAAAAGGAAGACTGAACGTCAGCCTGAATGTACAGTAATATATCAAGAGTTGGTGCCTTGGTGGCGTAAACGAAATAGTACTGGTCTCGTGTTTGTTTGGTTGTGTGTTCGAATCCCGCACTCCTCTCCGATTCCCAGCCTCGGCCAATATTGGGTGGTAG
The DNA here is from genome assembly GCF_046742065.1 of Oratosquilla oratoria. Classification (NCBI taxonomy): domain Eukaryota; kingdom Metazoa; phylum Arthropoda; class Malacostraca; order Stomatopoda; family Squillidae; genus Oratosquilla; species Oratosquilla oratoria. Next base: position 40,736,728 of record NC_134804.1, on the reverse strand, counting down.
AACTCAAACATTTTTCTGAATAACATTGGATGATTCAATTTAGCTCAGTGGTAGACTCATAGAAATATATATAAATATATATATATATATATATATATATATATATATACACATATACATATTTATGTATATATATATATATATATATATATATATAATGTGTATATATATATATAATGTGTATATATATATATATATGTATATATATATATATATATATATATATATAGTGTGTGTGTGTGTGTGTGTGTGTGTGTGTGTGTGTGTGTGTGTGTGTGTGTGTGTGTGTGTGTGTGTGTGTGTGTGTTTGGCGTAGGAAAACTCAGAATGATGGCAGGAGTACTTTATTTTCTTACGTTTCGCTGTATTCCTTCCTCAGAGAGAATGAGAGACATATATACATCTTCGCTTTATATACATATACTCCGGGGATTCTATCTCGCTGGTTGTCATGGGGGATTTTGGTTTGTTGGATGACTTGTGGGATTGTGTCTCGCTAGTTGTCCATCTCGTTTGCTTTGTTAGTTTAGTTTCAGCAACTACAACCTTCCCGGTCGTTCTGGGTAGGGTGACGAATTCTTCTCTATGATTGATAGTGACTTCTGTGCTGATGTGTGCCGCTTCTACTGTTGTTCTTGCTTTTCTATCAAGTCTCTTATTGATTATTTACCGTGTTATGCCAGTCTGGGAGGTGTCCGTATTTATCTAAATGTACAAACAACGAGTTGTGAGTTCTATGGTGTTTGATGTCATTCCTGTATTCGTAAATACTTTTGTCTATGCCACGTAATGACTAGCCAATGTAAACTTGTGAGCATCCCTCACTTGGAATCTTATATATCACGCTGTTTTCGCTCCTCTTTTTTTTTCAATTCTGGGCTTCACCAAGTCTCTAATTGTACTTGACGTGTACGCTACCTTAACACCGGCTATCTGCAAAAATGTTTCGATGGATTTAGCTTTCTTTGAAAATGATACTAAGATGTATTCGTTTATGGTTTTATAATCTGTTTTCTCCCTTGTGGCGATTTCAATTGCTTTCCTTTTTAATTTACGAATCAATCCTGCCGGATATTTCAGTTTCTTGAAAGCTTCGATGATCAATTCATAGTCGCCTTCAATAAACTCTGCACCATATATCTGGATTGTTTATATCACAAGTTTACATTGGCGAGTCATCATGGCATAGAAAAACATATTTACGGACACAGAAATGACCATAAAACTCATAACTCATTGGTTGGACATTAAGATAATATTGTATGTATGTGTGTATGTGCGTGTGTGTGTGTGTGTATGTGTGTGTGCGTGCGTGCGTGTGCGTGTGTGTGTGTGTAGGCAGACAACCTCCCTTCAATCTTTTTTTTCTCTTTTCTTATCTCTCATAATTCTTTCAACTCTTGAGGATTGACGTGCGTAAGCCCAAGGTTCAAGATAATATACAGAGTTGATTTGTTCCATATTCGCATCCCAGCGGGGGGTTTGTTTATTAAACCTTCAACAAGGAAATGGATCGGGAGGACGCCATTTTCTTAGTCATAGCCCAGAAATAGACCTGTTGGTACTGGTGGTCGTACTGGATGGAGGCAATGTTCAACTACCAGTACTCTACCAGTACTCACGGGGTGTTCCTGTTGTGCCTACAATATTTACTTTTTTTTTTTTTTTTTAACTTTATACTAAACTGTAATCTAATTGAGTATAAAAAATGTTCACTTACCTCTCTGTATCTTTATATATATTTTTTCATTTCTTTTTAAGAAAAACGAAAGTATTCGTATTAAGTTCCACAAACACGAAAGAAAAGAGAAATGGGATTTTGTCTTAGAGAAGAATAATGACAGCTGCACCTATCCTGCGAGAACAAAGACGAAGGCATATTTCCACTGACAACATTAAAATTTCATGCATATTTCATTATGTAATTGGATTCGTTCTGTTTCCAGAAATCTTCGTACCGAAATATCATATGTCATCGATATTTCTTATTTATTTCAATTGACACGTTTATCAACGCACGTATAACAATGCCTCCATGTTTATACATGTTCCATTGGAATTTTATGATCATATACAAATGTATGCGTGAATATGTCTATAATAGATGTATACACACACACACACACACACACACACACACACACACACACACGCACACCTCGTGGCGCAGTGGTTAGAGTTCCCGGCTGCCACTACGGCGGTCCGGGTTCGAATCCCGCCCAGGGCTGAAATAATTTCATTATCGTTGCGCTGCGAGTCGTTACTCCAACTCTCGTGGGAGGGGAGTTGGGTGTGTGTGCGTGTTAGATCACAGTATTACTCATAGATCGGTCATATATGAACTCTGAGCTCTCTTCCGGAGAGTAAATAGCTGTTGATCACGAGTCCAACACGTGATCCAAGACCATGCTGAACCACACACACACACACACACACACACACACACACACACACACACACACACACACACACACACACACACACACACACACACACACACACACACACAGACACACACACAGACACACACACAGACACGCACACAGACACACACACACACACACGCACACACACACACACACACACACACACACACACACACACACACACACACACACACACACACACACACACACACACACACACACACACACACACACACACACACACACACACACATGTGTGTGTATGTATGTATGTATGTGTGGGTGGGTGTTTGTGCTTTTGTGTGTGTGCGCATTCTTTTGCGTGAATAATGAGCGTGTTTGCAGCGGTGGTTATATCGGCCTGAAAAATAGACAAAATATGTACACATACCAGCAATTTTATATAAGAACTTCGCTCCATCTCGAGAAGTGAGCTATAGATAGGTCTGGCCCCATTCGCTCCAGTGTAATTTCGTAATTTGGATCAAATCTTGGGGCACCAACATGAAGAATATAACGAAAGACGTCACTAGTGGAGTTTAGGCCCCATCGGTACAATGTCCTCAATGAGTTGGGTTTCGTATGAGTCCAGGCAATTTTATTCAGTTCCAGAAATATCACTGGAAACCATTGCCTTGTTGATGTCCCTTTACACACTGCATACTGGTTAACGCAAGTTGATTTTATTCCGGATAGAATTAGACGATTTTTTTCATATGATGGCAGACCCTGGTGGTGGATATGCCATTCTTGCCCGGGATACCCTATTACATTTATATAAATTGCTTAATATTGAAACAAAATTAACAAAGGAAAATAGGATAATAAATACAAAGTAATCATAAATGGAATGACAAAGATAGCCCGCTTGTCCAATCATGAGCACCTCTTCAGATAAATAGAATCGTCCGATTTTAGACAGAATAAAGTTTCTGAAGTTGGAAACGGAGTCCCGAACGAGCCCCATTTGCGGTTCTGTACGACATAACGAGGTAATTACCTTACATCTGTCTGCACAAACGACCTCTCCTTCACGTGACCACACGAACGTGTATGTACGCGTAAACGTACACACGTACACATACACACACACGCACACACACACATACACGCACACACACACACACACACACACACACACACACACACACACACACACACACACACACACACACACACACACACACACACACACACACACACACACACACACACACACACACCAAGTGAATACACACACACACACACACACACACACACACACACACACACACACACACACACACACACACACACACGCACACACACACATACATACGTACACACACATACACATACACGTACACACACACACGCACGCGCGCGCGTGTACAATTACTCGTATGTGCAGATACTGAGCAGTGGAATTGAATGCTTACTCATTGGGTCCTCAGGAGTAACGGCATTAGTTGCAAAAATTGATAGATTAATGAAAGAAAAAAAAATCGACACAGCCTAATGACACCGACAGAAGAGTTTGTGTTGTACAAAAAAGAAAAGATCCCCAAGGTTCACTGTTGTCCTTTTAACCTCTCCCTGGCTTAAATTCTTCTCTGAAACCCAATAAATCATCTGGGTTTAGCCAGAATTAAATCATTCATATAAATCACCTGATTTGAAAGTATTAGAATTAACATTTGGGTATACAGTGCAGCAGATTAAGTCAAATAAGAAAATAAATAATAATAAATGATAATAAAAATAAATAATAGTTAAAATAAATGATAATTAAAATAATTTAGCAACGATAGTCCCAGTACTCGAAGACGTAGTGAGTCGAGTTTTGTCGTCGTCGTCGTCGGTACGTATGACGTAGACTTATGACGTCAGCAAATTTTACGACACGCCTGTTAAGCAGTAAAGCAAAACTTGATCAGATTTTCCGTTTTTATTCATTTATTATTCAATTTCCTTTTATTTTATTGATTTTTATTCTTATTCTTATCTATTAATTTGTTTGTTTATTAATTGTATTATTTATTTATTTGTTTATTTGTTATTTGTTCATTTATTTATTTTGAAAGGAACTGCATTAGCTCAATATTATCCACGGGCTCTCTTAAAGTGAATAAAATCGCCTGGCGGCAGTGAGACTAAAAGGAAAAGTTCTACCCGGGACGAAAGGGGTTAAGACAAAAGGGTTTGTGTATATTATATGACATATCAACCCCCTCAATTCGGTGTCCCACGGTATCGATTTCGGTCTGTCGAAATCAGGACGATTTTATGGTCCGTGCTATCATCGCTGAACGATGATCATTCATGGCCCAACGCTGTTTTGCTTTGATCGGTTGCCGCTACAGACACTAAAAACAAAGCATTAGTGATCTACTAAGTATTTCAGCGGCTTTGACCCATCGTTTTTCGCTCATATTTCCGAAATAACCATTCACATCAGTATGATATATTAGCACAGCCTAATTCACACCCGGCCATAATTTTTGACGTTAGAGTGCATTTACAAGTGTATTTAATTACGGCGTTTACTCTTGATATTAAGTGTGTCGTAGCCGACACCCGTGAAGTAAATCGAACAGGTGAAGTGACGTCATCACAAACTACCTCGTGTATCCCAACTTCACTTGTTCGATTTACTTCACGGGTGTCGGCTACGACACACACAATATCAAGAGTAAACACCGTAATTAAATACACTTGTGAATACACTATAACGTAAAAAATTATGGCCGGGTGTGAATTAGGCTGTGCTAATATACCATGCTGATGTGAATGATTATTTCGGAAATATGAGCGAAAAACGATGGGTCAAAGCCGCTGAAATACTTAGTAGATAATCATTTGGCGATTATCGTTGAGCCATGAACGATTATTGTTGATCAGCGATAATCATACGGAGCAAAACGTACCTTCAGTCCTGAAAGTGACCTTATTCGATCGAGACCCCGCGGGGAGCAAATTTGGTCATATCACCTGAATAAAGTCGCTTGTCTTTAGCCTGAAGTAAATCACACAAGTCCGGTTCCCGTGTTGAAAGGAGTATGAGCAGGAATGCTACAAGGACACAGTGTGGTGCATAAGTAGGGAACAATACACAGGATGGCGCAGAAGTTTTCATGAAAACTACGCATAAGTGAATTAAAGGGTGTGATTGAAATCGTCTGACGCCTATTAAG
>NC_134804.1:40718629-40728629 GCF_046742065.1 Oratosquilla oratoria | reverse complement strand
TGTGTGTGTGTGTGTGTGTGTGTGTATATGTATATATATATAATATATGTATATATATGTGTATATATATATATAATATATGTATATATATGTGTATATATATATATATATATATATACACACATATATACATATATATCTCATGTTTACGAAAACTTTGAAGGTCCTGCCCAAATAACCACTAAGGGGGAGTCACGCAAACGAATAAAATCGCCTGATGGCACCCAGGATAAGAAAAAGAGGACCACCTGGCACATAAGGCGAGGCTCTTGGGTTGTAACACGGAGATCAATGAAATAGCCCGGTGACGGGTTAAAGCCTCAGGATATAAAGATACGTATATGGAAATAGGGTTCTAAAAAAAGGGGATAGAAAAAGTTGACTAGTTTTGTAGCATATTCTAGAAACTAGAAACTCAGGGTCTAGGGTACAGCTAAGGTTGTCTTCTAATGCGCCGTGGCCTGTGCCAGGGGCAGAGGTGTTGAAGGTTGCGTGGAGGCGTTGGAGGTTGTGGATAGTTGAAGCCATAAACGCGCCATTTCGGACCAGTCGGCGTTGACTTCGTCTTCAAGAAAAAATAAATCGAAACGGAGGAATTAATCCGAAAATTGTATTCCATAGAGTCTACAAGTTTCTTAGAGACAATAGCGAGTACTTGAATGCCCCGTGGTCATGCAGGATGACAGCTGAGACGCCCATTTTCAAAACCCGTCAACCAGCTTCATTTCCTAAAGGAGATGCAGCCCCGAAGGGCCGACAGTCGGTCTCCAGACTGGGCCCAGGATATCTCTCTTTTCACTTCAACTTCTTGCACCTTTTCACAATTGCTCCCACACAATGTGAAAGATACAAGCAAGCTCAAGACAATACAATGGGCAGCGCGACAAAAATGGTTCTTAGCCTTGCAGATAATCCTTACAAAGCGAGACTTGAAGCACAAGAGCTGGCATCATTAAAGGCCCAAAGAGAGAAGTGACTTGGAAACTGTTTTTAGGTCTCTGAAGGAGATGGAGAAAACTGACAGTGAGAGGGCTTCATGAGATCCCAGAAACAAGCTTAAACGAGACTAGATGTCTTAACAACATGAAATTTTATAGATTTCTATATGTCTATACCACCGGGTTAGCCTATTTGATGTAGCCCTAGGTGGGACCATACTTGGATTTAGAATTAAGTATGATCATTAATCAGAGAACAAGAGACAGGACCTTAAAAGTGTAGCTCCTTTCGTATATACTACAATTAGGTAAACACTCATTGACACGCGCACAGTTACAAATATGAACTTGTATGTTTGTGTGTGTGTGTGTGTGCGCGCGTGCGTGCGTTTGTATTTGTGTGTTCTCAGCTGTGTAATGTAGTATGAATACGAACTAGACTCCGAAACCACAGACTTATGTCACTGGACCTGAGGCAGGAGTAGCAAGGCTCGTAGGACAAGATTAGTTGTCGAGGTTGTATGTGTATGTGTGTGTGTGTGTGTGTGTGTGTGTGTGTGTGTGATGATAGCTACAGGTTTTCTCAGAAGTGGTCAGTACCTTCTTGGGTGAGGCTGCCTGAGGAGGGACAAGACAGGCCGGCTCAGTAGAAGACAGGGTACAGCGTGCTACAGAAGTGGACAAACTCCCCCGACGGTGTTGGCAAAGGATGCTCCAGAATGCTCCAGGAAGGGGCACGGTTTCCAAAGGGTGGTGCCTCTGGATGCCGCGAAAGAGAGCCAGGTGGCCCAGGGTGCCGGCCAAGGGGGCTACAGGGTGTCGCAGCAGGGTGCAGGGATATTGGCCAGTGATGGAGTTGCTCTAGTTGAATGTAAAAACGGAGCGTGCCCAAGGCCATCCGGTTCTTGTGCTGAGCGACGCGCGGGCCAGCTGCCGGGCTCTCGCCAGATTCTGCCCGGTCCCGTGGCCAGGTTCTGGAAGGGAGTTCTCTTCTGCCACAAAGGTTCTAGTGCTAGTGAGTGCTTCTGGTACTTCTCCCCATGCCCTTTGTTTAGGTTACAGAGGAGTTATGTTCTTTTCAAAACCTATTCTAGGCCTGCAGAAAGTCTTGCTTTGTTCTCCATGATCCTGTACCCAAATTTTTAGGTTCTGTTGTTCTTTAAATGTCTTGGGGATATTGATGGCTTTAGTTCTTCCCAGTACTATATTCATGTTATGAAGGAAAAATGTCCTAGAACGGTTCTGAACATGTTGAGGGGTTCACTTAGTTCCTACTGATCCTGTGTTTTTGTTCTAAATTCTGTTCATCTAGAAGGATGATGGGATGACCGAAAGTTCTTGGTGCACCAGAGCATAAGGTTCTAGATTCTCCAGAGAGGAGACTGACCGGTTCTTCCAAGTTCTAAATGGTCCTTCGGGTAAGTTTCTGAGGTGTTTCATGTCTCCAGATTTGAGGAAACTTGAAATAAACGAAACCAGTCTTTGGAGAACCGGCAATGTCTCGAGTAAGCCTCACGTATCAGACTACGTTAGCCTATAAATATAAATTTACTAAGAGTTTACCAGTGTCATGAACAACGGAATACAAAATGTCCTATGGAGTTTCTGGGGTTCTGGGGGTTCTGAAAAGGTGGGAAAAGGGGAAAGGTGTGTTTTTTAATTTGGACTTAACATGGATTTCGTGTATATATATATATATATATATATATATACATATATATATATATATATGTATATATATATATATGCAAACAATCACATCATCGTGATATGAAAATGCAAAATAACCACAAGATAAGAGAAAATTGTAGACAGTAAGTACTTTCGTCTTTAGTGTCTACAAGTTTCTCTTCTCCTGTGGTTATTTTGCACACACACACACACACACACACACACACACACACACACACACACACACACACACACACACACACACACACACACACACAAATATATATATATATATATATATATATATATATATATATATATATATATATATATATATATATATAATACACACACACATACACACACACACACACACACACACACACACACACACACACACACACACACACACACACACACACACACACACACACACACACACACACACAAACACACTCATATATGTGTGTGTATGTGCGTGTGTGTGTGTATGTGCAAGCGCGCGTGTGTGTATGTATATATTTATTCATGATTATGTCTGTAAGAATGTATCTTGTCTTATTACACAATTCTATAATTTTTTTCATTGTTGGAAATAGTTACAATGAGATGCACGGAACGCTGATCTTGCTGCTATCTTGAAAAAAACTTGATAAATAGAAATTCCAAGACTTTAAAACAGATTCTAAGCTTAAAGAATTTGTATAAATAGGCCTTGACACTTATTAGAATTGTATTCTAAGATTCCCACTTCAGATACTAGTGTCTCCTAGTCTAATTGTTCATTTAGAAAGTGGAGATTTTAAATCTTATAAAATCGTTTAGGGCTGACAGTAATTGAGTAGTTATTTTCAAATTTTAGCTTCTGTTAAGTTTTGAGATAACACGGTAATAAAATACTCTTTTAATTGAGGTCGCCATTCCAAATATAGCTGGGGAAATTGGAGTCCTAAAAATGGTGTGAATATTGTGGTTGGCGTGCTTAGGAATGTGACCTATGTTTTACCGTTTTTTTTGTTTTTTTTTCTTCTCTCATCTTGGCTCATGCCAGACGATTTTCATCAGCTAAATGGTGAATGACGTTGTACCTTATTTGATCTCCCTGTTTCCTTCTTCTTTCGTCTTTTTCTTCCTCTTCTTTCTTCGTCTTCTTTTTCTTTTATCTTCCTCTTCTTCATTTCATCTTCTTTCTCTTTTTCTTTATCTTCTTTTTTTCTTCTTCCTCTTCTTCCTCTTCAACTTCTTCATTTTCTTTTTCTTCCTCCTCTTCATTTCTTCTTCATCTTCTTCTTTCTCTTCTTCCTCTGCTTTTCTTCTTCTTCTTCTTCTTCTTCTTCTTCTTCTCCTTTCTCTTCTTCCTCTTCTTCTTACTCTTCATCTTCTTTCCTCTTCTTCGTCTTCTTCATCTTCTTCATCTTCTTCTTTTTCTTCTTCCTCTTCTTCCGCCTACTCTTCATCTTCTTCTTTATCTTCTTCTTCTTCTTCTTCTTCCTCTTCGTCTTCATCATCATTTTCTTCATCTTCTTATTTTTCTTCTTCCTCTTCTTCCTCTTCTTCTTCGTCTTCTTCATCTTCTTCTCCTTCTTTTCTTCTTCTTCCTCTTCTTCGCCTTCTTCTTTCTCTTCTCCCTCTTCTTCATCTTCATCTTATTTTTCATCTTCGTCTTCTTCATCTTCTTCGTCCTCTTCTTTTTCTTCTTCATCTTCTTCGTCTTCTTCATCTTCTTCATCTTCTTCTTCTTCATCTTCATCATCTTCTTCATCTTTTTCTTCTTCTTCTCCTCTTCTTTTTCCTCTTTGTGTTCATCTACACCTCCTTTTTTCTTCTTTTTACTTTTTTTGTGGAACACTTAACTCAGAAATAACACTGCATCTTATGAGATACTGATTTGTTTTTAACTGTGAATACGTATTGTGTTATGGCTTATGTCTTGCGATCTAAGCGAATCGAATGGTGGGGTCGCGGTCCAAAGAGGACTGTACCACAGCAACCCATTCACCTCGTTCAAATCCTATGACGCTAATCAGAAGAAAGTATGTGAAGCCTGTCACGATCTCCAAGGCCGTTTAAGCCAGGAGGAAACAAAGAACAAAATCGTCCTGGGTTAGCCAGAACAAAGCCATTAAATAGAACTAAACGTACTCGAGGGTTAATATCTTGGTGGTTGATCAGACATCACTGGACTCTGGGGAAGGGTTCGATGGCCTCAGGGGAGGTCCCTGGTGGAGGTGCCCCTGCCCGGGGGTCCTGTGGGGGGCCCCAGTGGAGTGACACGTAGGAGGGGGATTGTTCGCAAGGACGCCTGGCCCCACCAGACCCCTCCGGAAGGACTTGGGTTGGACCGCCTAGGGGCATCGCTTGAGTGATTTCAGCTCCCCTCCCCTCCCCTTCCCTTACTCCCTCACTCATTCACTCCCTTCCTTACTCAATCCCTCACTCCCTCCCTCCCTCACTCCCTCCCTCTCTCCCTCCCCCTCCCTCTCCCTACCTTCCTCTCCCTCCCCCTCCCCCTGCCTACTTCCCTCCCTCTCTCCCTCCCTCCCTTCTCTCCCCCCTTTCCTTCTCGCTCTCCCTCCCCCTCCTTCTCCCTCCCATTCCCTCTCCCTTCCTCTCCCTCCCCTCCCCCCTCCCCCTCCCCTGCCTACCTCCCTTCCTCTCCCTCCCCTCCCCTCCCTCCCTCCCCCCTCCCTCCCTTCTCTCCCCCCTTTCTTTCTCCCTCTCCCTTTCATTCACACCATCCCTTTCCTTGTCACCCTCCCTCTCCCTCTCCCTCTCCTTCTCACCCTCCCTCTCTTTTTCCCTCCCCTCCCTCTCCCTCTCATCCTCCTTCTCTTTCTCACTCTCCCTCTCCCTCTCCTTACCACCCACAACTCTTCTTCTCCCCCTCTCCCTCTCCATCTCCTCGGCATCTTGTGTGTTTGTCCCAATAGGTGTCACCCAAGTGTTATGTTGTGATGTTAATGGTAGTGATATTTGATAAGGAAAGGTTACAGAAGGTTGTACGAGGGTATGTGGTGTGGATTTTGGAACTGGGTGAGGCTATAGTTCTAGTGGTAGTGATGGCTTCTGTGCATTTTTATTGAGTTCATTATATTTACTTAATTGTAATATACAGGATGACAGCTATATTCGTGTGGTCACGTCTATGACTCCATCGGGCAGAACTTGTTGTAGTTTCGTCTATATTGTCTGAGTAGACTAATTTTTTCTATATCTAGGTTATTCCACAAATCAGTACATTAGTAAGTGGAACTGTATTTCTTGATGTCTTTCAGACATCTTTTTCCAATGGCTTCATGTTTATTCGTCACATACTAAGAGATCTTTTTCAGTATATATTTTTTCCATTTCTTCCATAGTCCTAAAGACAACATGTAATTTCTCTTCTTCCTTTCAGTGCGTGTTTGTGTGTGTATGCGTATGTATGTGTGCATGTATGTATGTATGTATGTATGTACGTATGTGTATAACTGGACAGAACTGCATACTCGTAAAACTGACCAAGACAAAAAAACTGATGTAAAATATGGTTCCTGTACCTCCAACCCTCACCCTCATCCTGCCTACCCCTACCCTCTCCCTTCCCCCTCCTCCCCCCTCCTCCAGAATCCTCCTGTCCTTAACTCCGCCCTCCCACCCTTTACCGATCTCGTTTCACCTCCGCTTCCCTTCCTCCTCCTCCTACTCCTCTCTTTTCTTCCTTCTTTCCTCCTCTTCGTCCTCCTCGCCCTCCTCCTACCTCTCTCCCTCGTCCTCCTCCCCCTTGCCCTCCGCCATGCCCTCCTCCTCGCCCTCCTCCTCCTCCTCCTCCTCCTCCTCCTCCTCCTCCTCCTTGCCCTCTTCCTCCTCCTCCTCCTCCTTGCCCTCCTCCTTCTCCTTGCCCTCCTCCTCCTTGCCCTCCTCCTCCTCCTCGTTGCCCTCCTCAATCTCCTCCTCATTGCCATCCTCCTACTCCTCCTTCTTGCCCTCCTCCTCCCTCCTCCTCCTCCTCCTCCTTTCTTCCTCCTCCTCCTCCTCCTCCTCCTTCTTTTCCTCCTTTTTGCCCTCCTCCTTGCCATCCTTCTTGCCCCCCCTCCTCCTCCTCCTCCTCCTTGCCCTCCTCCTCCTCCTCCTCCTCCTCCTCCTCCTCTTCCTTGCCCTCCTCCTCCTCCTCCTCCTCCTCCTCTTCCTTGCCCTCCTCCTCCTCCTCCTCCTTCTCCTTGCCCTCCTCAACCTCCTCATTGCCCTCTTCCTCCTCCTCATTGCCCTCCTCCTCCTCCTCCTCATTGCCCTCCTCCTCCTCCTTGCCCTCCTTAACCTCCTCCTAATTGCCCTCTTCCTCCTCCTCCTCCTCCTTGTCCTCCCTCTCCTCCTCTTTCTCCTTGTCCTCCCTCTCCTCCTCATTGCCCTCCGCTTCCTCTTCCTCCTTACCCTCCTCCTCGCCCTCCTCCTTGCCCTCCTCTTCCTCCTTCCCTCCTTGCTCTCCACTTTCTCCTCCTCCACCTCCTCCTCCTCCTTGCCCTCCTCCTTACCCTCCTCCACCTCCTTGCCCTCCTCCTCCTCGCCCTCCTCCTCCTCCTCCTTGCCCTCTTCACCTCCCCCTACTCCTCGCCCTCCTCCTCCTTATTGTCCTTCTCTTCTTCCCCTCCTCCTCCACTCCTCTTCCTCCTCCTCCCCTCCCCTCCTCCTCCTCCCCTCCTCCTCCTCCTCCTCCTCCCCTCCTCCCCTCCTCCTCCCCTCCTCCTCCCCCTCCTCCTCCCCTCCTCCTCCCCCTTGCCCTCCTCCTCGCCCTTCTCCTCCTCCTTGCCCTCCTCCTCCTCCTTGCCCCCCTCCTCATCCTCTTTTTCACCTTCCTCCCCCTCTTCCTCCTCCTCCTCTCCTCTTTCAGTTGGCATGTGTGAATAGAGTTGGTTCATAAGTGCTTGCCTTTTCCCCTCCTCTACCCTCCCTTCTTCCAACTTTCCTCCCTTCCTCTCTTCTCTCCCAGTATCAAGTATTAATTGCATAATCTTCATAGAATTTATTGACAGCCCTACGGACCAGAGTCACGCAACATTCTTTTATGGCTGGGAACTAATCGCTTAAAAAAGAATGGTGACCTTTTTTTTCAACTACTGCTTTCCCACCATTTTGCCTCCGTCCTCAAACATATCCTGGACCACTTTAATGACTTTATCTTTTTTTTGGCGTGATGGTGTTGACCCCAAGGATAGAAGCACTGGTTTAATCTTCACCTCTCTTCATTTTAATCCTTCCTGTTCATCTTCTCCCTCGTTCCAGTTTCTTTCTAATCTTCCTTACCAATAGTTTCTCTTCATTTTCTAATACCCCATGATCTTCAGTCTTTATTCATAGTTCTCGTCGTAATCTGTCTGTCTATCTGTCTGTCTTTCTGTATGTCTCAATGTCTGTCTGTCTGTCTGTTTGTGTTACTTGTTCATCACCCTCCTCCTTCTTTTAGCTTGTTACATCACACTTACACAGTTTATTTTCGCCTTTGATCCTGTGAGTCTGTCCCCACGCGCGCGCACACAAACACACACACACACACACACACACACACACACACACACACACACACACACACACACACACACACACACACACACACATACAAACACACACTGAGGCATGTATAATTGTATAGTGGGTATAAGCTTCCTTATAAGCATATCTAAGTAGTTGAGATGAATGTATTTTCAACAGGAAATTTTCAATCTTAATATGTCACAACGGATTGATGGATAGAGTTGATTGAAGTTGAAGTGACCTTGCCCAGTGGTCAGAATACGTTAGTTCTCATTTGCATTTATCCCTTCTTTGTCTTTGAGACACTAAATTGTCTTTATTGTCTTTTCTAGTGTGTCCTGCAGCATCGACTGGAGACAAGTGCCCAGTGGCCAGATAATTATCACACACGATGTTTTGATATTCATTTGTTTTGACTTATTTGGTCTCGAGTGGGTTTATATTCTTTTGTTTTACTGCCCAGCAGTCAACAGCTCGCAAGGTGAAAGGAAGACGTAACTATTTTTTTTATTTTTGGCTTAACAGGAATATCTCTGCCCCAGTTCTCATGCGATGCGATGCGATGCGATGCGATGCGATGCCTTGTTTTTTTCCGATGCTCTCTCTCTCTCTCTCTCTCTCTCTCTCTCTCTCTCTCTCTCTCTCTCTCTTTCTCTTTCTCTTTCTCTCTCTGTCTCTCTCTCCTCGCTCTGTCTCTCTCTTTCTCTCTCTCTCTCTCTCTTTTACACATTGTTTCTTGTGTTTTCATAACCTGATTTTCCTATAGCTGTATAGTTTTTTTTTAATTTTTTTTCAGTGTTATCACTTCTAGATAGTATTTCACCTAATTGTTCTTGAGTATTTACTTTGTGTGGTCTTTGTAGTTGTCTTAGGTTTTTGTCTTTTCTGCGAGTGTTTTGGGCAGTGAAGTTTGAAGTGTTTTAGATCTCATAATACGGTGAGTCGTAATGGGGAAAGAATTGCCCTTAGCTTCTCTGTGGCTTCTGGTAGATTGCAAAGTTAATTTCATAAATTCATGTCTCCGAATGAACAAATGATAACTTTAAGTGTTTGTTAAGGGAGGGAGGAAGGGAGGAAGGGAAGGAGGGAGGGTTAATTTTGTACTAAATAAAATCGCTTGGCGGCATCCAGGAAAAGCAAATAGGAGCGATCTCCATATAAAGGTTAGATGAAGGATCGGTCGTTCAGTATCAATGTTCAATCTCTGTGTGCTGTTCAAACAATTTCTTCAGTGACGATGAAGAACAGATTGAACAGTGTGCAACACTGCAGGGTCGAATAAAAAAGTGAATGATTTTATCTTGGCCAGTTTGAGAAATCAATGTTTTTTTTTCCAAATCCGCGCGCCAAGAGGAAGAAAAAACGACGGAAAACGGTTTTGTGTCCAAATAAAGTTAATCGAAGAAAATAAGAAAATGGGATTTGAAATAAACTCTGTTGAGCGCACGCGCAGTATGCAAATTGTGGACATTTGCTGGCTGATTTTCTTTTCTTCTTCTTCTTTTAAGAATGATTTGGCCTTGTGCTCTGGGTCACGAACGTCGCGTTGGAGGAAGCTTGTGGTGTTCGGGGCCTTCCCCTGCACCACATAACATCGTTTAGCTTAAAAAAAGAAAAAAAAAAAAAGAAAAAAAAAAAACAGATGTTGTAAATTTGTTTACATTGGAAAGGCGGCATGAAGAGAAGCTCCCATCCATAATGACGAGGCCAGATAAATGGATTTACACTTATATATGCGTATACATATATATGCACACTGTGTGTATTTCTGTGTGTGTGTGTGTGTTTGTGTTTGCGTTTTCGCGAATGTGTAAATATTTCGGACAACATTTATGATACTCATTGTTATATTCATTATAAACATAGTAACAATTTGCTCTATC
>NC_134804.1:40701129-40713629 GCF_046742065.1 Oratosquilla oratoria | reverse complement strand
ACATTGTCCATGTATTTATTTGTTTTAGATTTCCGTGTATGTTTAAGCATATGTATTTGCGTGTATGTGTGTTTTATGTGAGTATGTGTTTGTGTATGTGTGTGTGTGTTTTATGTATGTGTTTGTGTGTGTGTGTGTTTTATGTGTGTGTGTGTGTGTGTGTGTGTGTGTTTTGTGTGTGTATGTGTGTGTTTTGTGTGTGTATGTGTTTTGTGTGTGTATGTGTTTTGTGTGTGTATGTGTTTGTGTGTGTGTGTATTTTGTGTGTGTGTGTGTGCGTGTGTGTGTTTTATGTGTGTGTGTGTGTGTATTGTTTGTGTGCGCGGGCGCGCGCGCGCGCGTGTGTGTGTATGTGTGTGTGTGTGTGTGTGTGTGTGTGTGTGTGTGTATGTGTGTGCGTGTGTGTGTGTGCGTGTGTGTGCGTGTGTATGTGTGTATGCGCGTGTGTTTGTGTGTGAAATGGAGAAAAAGAAAAGGAAAGAGGAAGGGAGGAAGGAAGATAGATATAGAGAGAAGAGTGTAGAATGAGAGAGTAAGAAGGGAAAGGAGAGAGAGAGAGAGAGGACAAGAAAGTGAAAAAGAGGGAGAGAGAGAGAGAGAGAGGTGGGGGACTAACAGGAGGGAGAGAGCGCGAAGGAAATAGATAGAGAAGAAGTGAGGAAGGAAAAGGGAGGGAGGGAGGGAACACGAGAGTAAGAGGGAATAAGAGAAGAAAAGAGAGAGAGAGAGAGAGAGAGAGAGAGAGAGAGAGAGAGAGAGAGAGAGAGAGAGAGAGAGAGAGAGAGAGGAAGTGAAGGAAGATGATGGAGGAAGGAAGAAAGAGAGGGAGGGGAGAGAAGGAGTTTGTAGGTGCAGACAGTTATGTTGGGGAATTGTACCGCCATGATGCCGCACACAGGTCTCGAGATGGAGCCAGGGGACCGCATTCCACGCCAGACCAGGCGCGGGCGGGGCCCGCGCAAGCCTCTGCACAGTTTGCAGCACTTCAGCCTCCGCTCCCCGCGTCCCTTTCTTCCCTCTCCTTCCCCCTACGTTCCTCTTTTGTCTTTCTCTCTTTCTCTCTCTCTTTTGCATGCATTCTTCTTCCGCTGTTCCTTCCCCCTTCGCCCCCGCGGGCACTGCATCTCTCGAGCTGGTCTTTGTTGTCTCTGCTTGCTCCTTTGTGCTCTTCCTCCTTGTTGTTCTCTGCTCTTTCTATTGCTGTCTGCTCCATCACATCCTCTCTCTCTGTCTCTCTCTCTCTCTCTCTCTCTCTCTCTCTCTCTCTCTCTCTCTCTCTCTCTCTCTCTCTCTCTCTCTCTCTCTCTCTCTCTCTCTCTCTCTCTCTCTCTCTCTTCCTCTCTTTCTTTCTTTCACTCTCTCTCTCTCTCTCTCTCTCTTTCTCTCTTTCTCTCATTCTTCATCATTCTCTCCTTTTTCATGTCATTCGTCAACCTCTTCGCCCTACCGTCATTCGTCCCTTCAATCGGCATTTCACTTTTCCTTTGACTCTCCCTCTCCGTCACTCTCACTTTCTCATTTTCTCCTCCTCATTTTGTACTTCTGACGGGGGTGAGGTCCCACGAGTAGGAGTAGACTCGCCCGATGGAAGTCAGGACACTGAAAGAAAAGTAGTATCAGATGCGGAAGGCGCTGCCTTCCCCCCAAAAAAATAGCCCAATAGCTCTTTCACTACCCAGGCCGGTCCCATAGAAATTAATAAAACCGCATGGCGGCACTAAGAATGAAGTAGGTGCCATTTGGGAATGGAATAGAGATGCGGTAGCAATGGAGAAGGGAAAAATACCGTATGGTATGTAAGGGGGGGATGGGGGCTACGCCGCAACTGTGGAGGATCTCTCTAAAACCGCAGCCTCTCACTCGGATGATCGCCCAGCAACCGCATCCGGCGCTGTTGTCCGGCTTTTGGCGTCAAAGTATTAAAAAAAAAAAAAAAAAAAAAAAAAAATCGTCTCTCGGACAAGATCCACCACCCCCAACCGATCCCCATCACCCTCCCTCTCCAGTATCCCTGGTCACGTGATACCTAGATGCGCAAACCACGCCCCACTGTGTCCTCCTAACCAAGCGCCATTTTTTTTTCTACTCCCCCTCCCAAGCCTAGGGCTCCTAACGACCCCTCTCCTTTTAAGTTTGGGCAAGATTTTTTTTTTTTTTTTTTTTTTTTGGGGGGGGGGTAAGGGTTCGGGGGCCGTTAAAGTGTCTCCTTAGGGAGAAAGGGGGGTTGAAGTGTCCCCTGATGGGGGGGAAGGGAAGGGGGGCCTCCTTTGGCGCCTCTTCGTCTGAAGAACGTAGTAGATCAAGCCTCGACTTCTTCAATGTCTGTTTTCTGGGCCCCTCGTCCACGTGATCAGTTCTTGATTGTAGAGCATGGCGCCGCCCCTCCTTGAATTCTTATAGTAACCCCCGTCCCCCCAACCCCCCATCCCCCATCTCCCGTCCCCCGTCCACCATTCCCCACTTCCAGTCAGTAGGTCTCTCGCTTGGATCGCCAGATGAAATATATGTGTATGTATATTTGTATGTGTATGTTTATACAGATATGTATATGTCTGTGTATATTTATATGTATATGTATGTGTGTGATTATATGTATATGGATATGTATATGTATATATACATGTGTGAAAAGAAAAATAGATGGAGAGGTCTTAAGTAGCATGAAAATGCAAGACAATGTAGATGGAGATCATAACTGGGATAGTTCTAAGTTTGTAAGAGACCACACCGTGGTAGGGAAGTGGTTTGTGGAAATTGGGATCTTTTCTATGGGAAAGGAGAATAAAGGTGCATTTGGAATGTCTTTGGGTTTTGTGTGGGCAAGAGGGCAAAGGATACATGGAGAAGAAGAAAATCAGTTGGAGCTTGAGGTAGCACGGTAGCATAGAAGGGAATGTTCATAAAAATTGTTGACGAGACAAGTGTGGAAGGAAGTAGAAGTAGAAGATTGTAAATGAAAAAGATGTATGAAGAGTGTGTGAGTGTTTTAACGGAAATATAACAGTGGAAGAAGATTTGATAGTGCATCTCATGGACTAATAAAGAAGGGGAATTTTTAAAATTTGGAAATCATCTGTATTTTGAAAAAAAAAAAAACCCGAAACTTAAATAATGATAGTAGTAATAGCAATATTAATACACAGCCCTGATTTTTTTTTTCTGTTGTCATGTTCTTTAAGCTGAATTTAAGTAATCTGATTATGCTGAATTAAAAAAAAAATATAATGGTTTTGGTCAATCAGCTTAGATTGTTGATATTACACTGAAGATTGTTAAAACACTGTCTTTATTAAAAACGCTGTTTTTTATAATGACTTAGTATCAAAGTTATAAAATAAAGTTGATAATGAGTAAATATTATAATATTGTTTTTATTAAAATTTAAAATATGCAAAAATATACATCAGTGTGGAAGAAAAGACTTTTTCAATTATTTCCTCTTTTGTGTTTTTACCTGGCAAGTCACGTTTCAGACACCAACAGTAAACTGCTAACATATTTACGTCCCATCGTTCCTGATACCTTTCTTCCATAGTGCGAATGTCTTGGTGGAACCTTTCACCTTCTTCGCCGTAGTCTCCGCAGTTATCAGGAAAATAATCCAGGTGTGATCTTAGAAAATGCATTTTCTACTGATATACGTGCTCCCAGATTAGGCTTCTAATCTGAGGGCCATCGAAAATACCTGCATTCAATTTTGCATCACTGACATGTGGCAATGTCTGCCTTATGAAAGCAAATGCTGGACTTCCTTTATTGATGCCATTGACAAATTTCTTCACCAATCCAAGTTTTATATGAAGAGGTGGCATCAAAATTTGATGAGGGTTGACCAGTGGATCAATAACCACATTGTGTGAGCCATGTTGGAATGTTTCTCTTGATGGCCATTCACTATGCTCGTAGTGTTGGTCATCTGATCGGCTATTCTACAGACAGATCATGTGTATTTAGTGTAACCTTCTTGCATTCCTAATATCAGGGACACAACCTGAAAAGAAATAATGTAGACATCATGGAATACGAGATAAAGGAGATAACTGAAATATGTAAGATCAAATTACACTGTGAAAACATGAAGTGACATTGTTTCTTTACCTTTAAATCTCCACAAATCTTCCAATTCTGGTGACTGTATTTCCGAGCACTAAGATTTTCATATTCTCATAAATTTCATTTAATTGAACTGAATGTGCAATAGGAACAGATACAATCTTATTACCAATGTTTAAAAGAACATTTTTTAAACTTTGACTCGACGAATCAATGAAGATTCTCCATTCCACTGGACTATAAATTAAACTCAAGGCTTCAACTAGTCCTCCAATATCACTACGATATTCTAATGTAGAGTTATCATGAAATGAGAAAATTTGCGAAACTCTTCATCTCTTTTGCGATACCAGAAATAAGTAGTTCCTGATTAATTTATAAAACACACATTCTCACATGTACACACACATATATAAGCGTGTGTGTGTGCATGTGCGTGTGTATAGACTTACGAAACTGCACACATCCCATTTTTATACTGAGTGAGTACTTATCATCTGCCGAAATAACGAAAAATATGACAATGCAGACATACAAATCGTTACCTGAGGTCCTTGAATGTATATCTAAACTTTTCTATAGTAACTAATTACTTTTATTTTATTACGTAATTAAATAATAAATTTGTGCCACTTTTTCAGAAAATGACTTCGTTATTTGTGTAAACTTGATAATAGATAAACATACAAAATGGAAAAATAGATAGCGTGAAAACTAGAGCTGATCAAAGAAAACGGTTTTCAGATTTGAATTCAGCACGTTGAATTTACTTTGAATCAGTAAAAAAAATATTGACAACTAAAATGACATAGACCAGTTTTATTAATGATGATAATAGTAATATAATGATAATAATGATAAGTGATTATAATAATAGTAATAACGATAATAATAATAATAATAAGAAGAAGAAGAAGAGCCCTTTATAATGTATATAAGTATACTTTTTAAGGACTTTTTTTTCTAAATATTGATGAGGTGTATGAAGGAGAGAGAAAGTAATAACGGAAGGAGACTGTTGGTCTCCGGGGGAGGCGCGACAAGAGTCGAAGGGATATATACCATGAATAGTTCAACTTGTCCTTTTCTAAACGGGCGATGTGGATAAATCTCTCTGAAGGTTGGTTAGCAACTGCTTTCATAGGAAGATATGCCTAAGATGAAATCTGAATATGTGTGTTTGTGTGTGTGTGTGTGTGTGTGTGTATGTATGTGTGTGTGTGTGTGGATGTGTGTGTGTGTGTGTTTGTGTGTGTGTGTGTGTGTGTGTGTGTGTGTGTGTGTGTGTGTGTGTGTGTGTGTGTGTGTGTGTGTGTGTGTGTGTGTGTGGATGTGTGTGTGGATGTACGTGCGCATGTGAGTCCTTCTGTCTCTATGTTTTCGACAAGGGTTAGGGGGACTTTGGGATTGGGGGTTAAGGATTACGCACAAAGGCTCGTTACCTTTTCATTCCTCTCCATTTACGCGGTTAAGTTGGTAAGTTATCATCCCTTCAGATGTCATTAAACCATCGTAATGCACACATGGGATCGTAAATCATAAAGGAGTGGGTTGAGGGAGGGTACACGAGGTGTCTTAATGCGCAGCCATTGATGCCCCAGGATTTGATGATTCGTTTTACGAGCAACTCGTTATGCGAGCGAAAAGACTTCGTCCCGAGGATGCGGCCTCCGGGTAATGAAGTTTTGTACTCAAGAATTAAGGAACAGTCGAGATGTAAATTTGGGAACCACCTCTCGGTTTCCACAGTGTAAGAGAACAGTTTCTTTTTTTCTTAACCCAACCTTAGGGGAGTGTTTTGTTATGAAGAAGTTGAATTAAACTATTTGCTCAGCTACTACGTCCTCTATAGTTGTGATCCGTCGGCTGAAGCAAGACTTTTGATAGCATTTGTTCACTCCTTGCGATGCATGAAGCGCTCTTTTATTTAAAAAATGGAAACGGTTATTGTAAGAAAATTTCCTTGTAATATGTCGTTCATTTAAGTGGTTTGGTTTAAACTACCTCTTCCCCCGCCCTCACTGTCGAGGGGAATATTAGAATATCTTTTTTTTCTTTGCTCATTCAAATACTTTTCAATTCAGTTATCAATCAATTTGTATTTTGACATTTATTCGTTTATTTACTTACAATTATTATTATAATACGTATATTGATAGTATTTATAGAACTATCAGTACTACTGTTGAAGGAACTGCTAGTATTTATGAAAATTTAGACATTCAACCAGAGAATATAGTCCAACCAACATTCTCCATTTACGAGACTACGAGACTACAGTATAGTCCACCCATTACTCTCCGCCCACATCCTTCCACCCACCAACCCATATTGGATGAAATCGTTTGGAAAGGAACCGAAACAAAGATCTACAATGTACGTTAACGCGTGAAAGAATTTAGCTCAGCGCTACAGCAGCACGTCTGAAACTGAGTATAAGACCTTTCCTGCGTTGGGATTCTTTTAAGGCGCGTCTGATCCTGAGTATGAGGGATTCTTTTTAGCTGAGTGAAATCGTCTGGTGTTAATCAGAAGACATTTCTAAAAGGTCTTAGATTAGTTACAATGCATAGAAAAGGTTTTAAGTTAATCTGGTTGGTTGAGGTCAGGTGAGCGAGTCTCTTGAAAGAGATGTCATCAGAGGGGATTTTGGTCCCGAATTTTAGTAAACAAAGCGTGGCCCACGTCGAAGATTTATGAGAGACATCACAGCTCTCTTTGTTCGGGACCGAAATCGGAGAACGTTTGATGGTTTCGTGGTTTCACTGTACATTCCGAAGATATCTCAATTATTTTTTTCGTTCCCAAGTCGGTTTCCCTAAACGTATCTTGATGTAAAATTTGTCTTTTTTTTTTCAAATCCGCCAGGTGCTTTACAATACCAAAGGTTGCATGTGGGTCTTGGTTTTCTTCATCCTTTTGAGTGTAAAAATGGATTTGTATATTTTCCATGTACAGTTGTCTAGAATAACAGGTTTTCCATTATTCCAGAATGCTTTGTGACTTTGTATGCTGTACACAGAATTACCATATAACCTTCCACAATCTTCTTAATAAACACGTTTATCTTTCCTACCTGTTTTACCAGTGAATCTGTATAAATTGCCTTTATTTATTATTCCAGTAACCGTCGTGTTATTGTCATTCCCAGAACTATTAATGTTGGACATAAACAACACAATATATTGGCAGTACTGAGAACTGCTCTCAGGAACGTTCGAGGGATTAGTGTTTGGGATTTCTTTGTTTATCGTTCCCAGGAGTGCTAGTTGGCATTGAAAGCAAGATCAGAACATGTACAGCCAGCGGTGGAACATTGGAAAATATGGGAGGACTGAAGACATATAGAACATAAGAACATAAGCCTGAAGGAGATTACAAGAGACCATAAGGCCTATACTAGACAGTTCCATGTCTATTACCACCTATCATCCCTAGCCATAAAGTTATCTAATTTTTTCTTAAAGGAACCAATAGTTTCAGCGCTCACTATAATGGTTACAAAGTCTATTCCATACGTAAACCAGTTCTTGGGTATTTCTTTCTTAAACCTGTACTTGGCCAAATTGAACTCGTTACGGGTGTTCATATTCCAGGGAGGAGATACAGCCATTTTATCTCTTGAGGGGCCTCGTTCACGGTATAGTCTGATCTTGTGGCCGCCGGACGGAACAGATTGGATCGTGGATGTATTCATTTTGTTTGTCTGACCAACATATACGATCCAATCTGGTCGAATCCGACCAGATCTGTCCGGCAGCCTAAATACCAGATCGTACCGTGGATGGGGTTCGTAAGAGACCACAACTTGGAATGTTGTCCGTATTGATACAATGTCCTGTATGCTTGCAGTCCTCCCTACCTTCCGTTTCACACGCCACGACCCGCCACCGATATAGCCATTATCTGTAGAACCAGTGTGATATTGGCTACTTCAGCGAGATACAAGAATTCTTGATACACCGATACCAAGATAATACATAATATTTTTACAATCCGAAACATTATATTTCAACAAAGGAAAGGCCCACCGTACACTAAATCATACCAAACCTTTCTCCCGATTGGAGAAAACAAAAATGTCTACTCATTTGTCCAACTGTACATTGAATATTTGTGTTCTTGTAATTGCGAACACTTGTTGCTACAGAAGGAAGAACCAGTGCAATTGCATCTGTTATCTTTAGAACCATGCTAACGTTTTGTCGTTTCCTTCAACATGTGTTTAATGTTGGCCACGGAAACCAAAAGGCACTGATGTCAGAATCGGTAGAAATGCAGGTAGCACTGAGAATTATACTGATATTATTTTGTTCTTACAGTCAATATTTTTGTTATTTTCATATTTCCTTTATCATTGTAAAAGTAGTCATTATCTTAAAAACTATACTGATATTGTTATTATACTAAAGAGTTCTTTGTTTTGTATTTTCTTTATTAGTGTAAAGACAACTATTAATTAAAGAACTATACTGATATTTGTTATTACACTCAAAATTTCTTTGTCTTATTTGTATTTTCTTTGTCATTGTAAAGACAACTATTATCTGAGGAACTATACTGATATTCATTATTGCACTCAATATTTATTTATTTTTCGTTGTATTTCTTTGTCAGTGTAAAGGCATCTATTATCATAGGAATTATACTGATATTTGTTATTGCACTCAAAATTTCTTTGTTTCTTTTATCTTTTCTTTATCAGTGTAAAGACAGTCTTAAGAACTATATTGATATTTGTTATTACGCTAAAGATTTCTTTTCTTCATCAGTGTAAAGATAACCATTATCTTAAGAACTATAATAATTAATGTTATTACACTCAATATTTTATGTTTTTTCTGTATTTGTTATCAGTGTAAAGACAAATTTCTTAAGATCTATAATGATAATTGTTATTGCGCTCAATATTTCTTTTTTCTTTATATTTTATTTGTTAGTGTAAATATAGCCATTGTTTTAAGAACCTTACTGATGTTTGCTAAAACATTCAATTTTTTTTTTCGTACATTAGCCGGCAGCAGTGGGTTTTGAAGGTAGAATCAGTTTAAGTACAGTCATTATATCTTCTGAGTGTAATTGGTATATCTCAACTACGGAAGCCAATGGTTGGTGAGGATTGAATGGACGGAAGTACAACACCTTTCCATTTTCTCAATTAGATTTCTGTTATGCTTCTGTAAACTAGAATTGGTGTCGTTTAGTCTCACGCCGCCATTGTGGCGATGAGCGTCGTCGACCATTGCCATCGCGGATTGTTGTTGGAACAACAACAATGGCCGTTTGGCGACGCACGGGCCTGTAACCTTGCAACGCTGTTGATCTTCTGTTTCCTTTTGCAGGTACGTGTGGGCACGCAGACCGCTGCTAAAGGTCGCTCAGAAGCTTGATGACGCAAGCACTGACGTCGATGCTCCAGTGTACGGTAAAGTTCTGACGTCACAGCGTGGGCGGAGTCAAGGGGAAAAACCGCCTTTGATAGGGGAGGTAGGGAGGAGAGGGCAAAGGTGGGAGGTGACGTCACTCTTCTGACGTCATTCTTTGTGTCTGAGAGACAACTTCCTTGATCAAAGAAGTGGGGAAAACTATGTTCGCGCGCGTGTGTGTATGAAGGGGTACAGAAGGGGTGTGATGTATGTGTAATATATGATCTATCATTCTGGTTGTAATAACAGACAGACGGGGCATAGGTAGATAAAGACAGACATACAGAACATAGACAGAGACAGAGATAGAAACATACAGACATAAGATAGACACAGACAGAACAGTTGACTTGATGTTGCAAAAGATAATGTACAAGAATGGCAAAATGTCTGCTAATGATCTGATCTATTAAATATTGTCATCATCAAAGAACATTACGCCTCGTTTTCTTTAACTTAAGAAAGATGATTTGGAGGACAAAGATCTTCGCGAAAAACATACATTAACACTCGCAAATAACTGAAAATAAAACAACGAGACTGGAGAACTATGAGTCAACTATCCATCACAATTAGTGAAGAAAATCTACTCCAAGTTCAGATGAACTAGTTCTAGTTAGCTAATAGTTTGGAGTGATCCAGCGTGCTCTCCACTTTGGCCGTGCCCCGTCTTGGGGGGGGGGGGGACTGGTCTCGCATTCGCTTAATTGTGGGTTTGAATCCCGCACTCCTCTCCGATTTGTAGCAGTGACTGTTACCTGCCCCATCAGTCCCTAAGGTGTATAATATGGCAAAGACGACGGCTTCGCTTCGGTCGCAGCTACTCAGTGCCTCCTAACGTAGGCTCTTCATCTTCATACTGTCTATTTATTGTTTGCCAAACCACACTTTTCATTACGCCAATGTGTCAACCAAGGAACGTCACTTTTTGACGTTAAAGTTTCCTATGTAACGTCAAAATGTCCACCCGCTATCAGAAATTCCCAAAAATTTCTTCGTGACGTCAAAATCTCGTAATTGAGGTCAAAATATACCATGTAATGTCAAAATTTCCTATGTAAAATGAAGATCTCCAAAATAGCGTCAAAATTTCCCATGTAACATCAAAATGTCCCACAAGACAATGAAATAAACCAGGTGACGTCAATATTTCATGTATGGCGTCAAATTTTCCAACATGGCGTCAAAACGTCCCACATGTCTTTGGATATTACGGTTCACACATGCAAGACGTTGCCGTAAAAAAAAATGACGTAACGTTAACCGGTTGACGGCTCGTGATAATACGGTGACGTGAGGAATAGTGTTAATCAAAGATACTCTCTAATATTCGAAACTATTTTTTTTTTCGAAAATACACCAGAATATTAGATCTGTTTCTGGTATTTAGAATTTTCCTTTTTTTTCTTAAAGGAAAATATGTATATATTTTTAATTTTTGAAATTCCCAATAGAAGAAAATATCTTAAGATCACATTCGAATTGAGGGCAGATGAAATATTTCTAAAAGAACGAATTGCCAATAAAATGAAAAACCAAATTTTATGAACGTGAAAATTTCTCACAAAATAAAAGATAATAACTACCCTATCCCCTGTTTTTAATATCAAGGAATACAAATGTAGGTGACTTTCTCTAGATCGTAAACTGATAAAAAGTTTGGTGATCTAATTTAGTGAACTAATTAATTTGTAAACTTTAGTTTCAGGAGCTCTTATTAGCCTTTTCTCTACCATCAAGGGTGCCACAGTAATTAATAAATCAGTCAAGCGTTAGCAAGAAGAAAGGCCAAAATAAAATCCAAAATACCACATATATATATATATATATATATATTTATTAAATATATATTTATATAATATATATATATCATATATATACATATATATATCATATATTACATATATACATATATATATACATATTTATATATATATATATATATATATATATATATTTAGGCTATAACCTAATTTCTACCAAGGAAAGTTTCTCTAAAATGAACAAAATAGTTTGTCGACAAAGAGAATAAAGGGGAAAAGTTCCACGGCCCAATAGGGAAGGCGTCAAAGATGAGCTTAAGCTGGCCCTACACAATCAACATTATTGCGCAATATTATTGACGGTGCAGGGATGGTTCGTGATGGTTAGAACAGGAGACAGTGATCTGTGAAAGCTCTTCGTCACAACCCAAATGTTAGATGGTATCAACCCAGTGGCCAATACTATTGCACAATACGGAATATTGTGCAATAATATTGATTATGTTGTCGATGGTGGTAGTATGTCGGAACCTTGGGAATTTTGTTGCCGAATTGGCTCCAATGGCACAACAACATGTGAAGTATTTGCTAAGTGGCCAGTAAATAGGGACTCTTTTAAGTTACACCGCTATTATGTGTAAGCCATATCCTTAATGGGGTTGACCACAAACCCTTTAATAGACGCAATCATGCGTGAAAGCTTATGGGTAGGAACGTTCACGCACGCACGCACGCATGCTTATTTGGGCGTCTGCGAACGCATGTATCCACACGCGTACACACCAACACACAAACTTATGTAAGCGCATACACGTGCACTTACGCACTCATTTACGCACGCACATAAACAGAAGCACACACATATACGCGCACATACATAAGCATACACATGCATAATAAACACGAATATACTCGTAGATATACTCATATACATCCATAAACACACAAGCACACATAATCATCTACACATATTGTACACATTCTTGTAGAAACACACACACGAACACACACACACACACACGCGCACACACACACACACACACACACACACACACACACACACACACACACACACACACACACAGACACACACACACACAGACACACACACACACAGACACACACACACACACACACACACACACACACACACACACACACACACACACACACACACACACACACACACACAGACACACACACACACAAATGCATCCACAAATACACAAACGCGTGCGTGCATATAGAAATGGCGTTG
>NC_134804.1:40686129-40696129 GCF_046742065.1 Oratosquilla oratoria | reverse complement strand
CAAGTACTACTTGAATAGATGTTTTATGATTTAGCATAATTATAGTTTTCTGCCCTTTTCATGTCATCCACAAATGTTCTCAATAAATCATTCATCTTTGTCATCCTTGTCTTTGGTTTGCAGATCGACATGCTCAGTTTCACTCCCAATATTTTCATAAATAATCAATTTCAGAGTCGAATTCCACGTGTCCTCCACTCGGCTCCGTCACCTATTCTCCAGTTCCATTTTCGATTTTTACTTCTTCCGACTTTAATTTATTTCCACACTTCACATTCCACAAATCCAAGACGAAATTATTCTTCCAATCCTGTAATTACACGGAGTACTCTCTTCCTATGTCACCACTCTCAGCATTTCCTTCTAGGAGACCCTGTCAGGTCTGCCTAATTTGAAGAGAAATAGAATGTGTGTGTGTGTGTGTGTGTGTGTGTGTGTGTGTGTGTGTGTGTGTGTGTGTGTGTGTGTGTGTGTGTTTGTGCTTTTGCGTGAATTTGTGTATCTCCTGTAAACGAGGAGGAAAGCCAAAGTTAGCGGGGAGCATTATATTCTCATGATATAGATTTCAGTGAAAGGAAAGTAGGATTGAATGTATTTTGCCAAGGGAGTTATTTTTATAACATAACTGTTTAGTAGAATTTTTTCTTTTTTCTTTGAGGCAAATGGTAAAATTATTGGAAGGCTCGGGAGAAAGAAAGAGGGTTACGCCCATAAATGTAACAGCCAGCTTTGGATCGAAACAAGATTACAGAAAATAGGAGAAGTGGTACCTATTACTATCTGTGCCTAAACACCTGAGTTCCAGCGAGAAAGGAGAGGATTTGGAGAAGAGATACTATTTCACAGAAAGGAGACTTGAGGGAAAACTGCAAATATTGCAGAAAGGAAGAGGAGGATTAGAGGAAATATGAAAACAACTCCTGGAGTCATCAGCCAAAGACTGGACTATGTCTTGGATGTTTCCACCCCACCCCCACCCCCTCCACCCATAGGGCGACCCTCGAGGCTACTGTAAAATATTCCGTAAAATTTTCAGAAGCGTGTTGCACATTGTAGCGATGAATAGAGAACGTCTTTGAGAGCAGGTGGGACTGCTCTGTGTGTCATTTATTACAGGAAGAGTTGCAAGAAAAAGCAGTTAGGGACATAGCATAATGAGCAGAGGTATCAGGGGTTCCTGCACTCTTTGTCACTGTCTCCACCTGTCACTCCGCCCCGAAGTGACAACTTTTGTGACTGTGGCTAGCACCTTATCGTGTATTTGCGTGCGTGTGTATTCATGCATAACCTAATATAACCAGAAATTGCATGTTTTCTGTCATTTTCTCTACGCACGACTGAAAATGTGTTTTTATTTATTATATTATTTCCTGGGGGGAATGGGGTTTGAATACATGTGTTTTAATGTGATGTTTATGTGTGTAGATGAATGTCCAACCATCAAGGAAGGCATGACTAGTGTAAATCTGTTTGATACGGTAATATCTCAAAGTCGTACGACCGAATGATAATCGATTTGTTAAACAACACAAGACCGATGAAATGGTTCATTTGCCGATTTCTCCCAAACTGGTGACTGCAGGAAGAGGGAGGAAGAGGGGGAGGAGGAGGCATAAGAAGGCCTCTTGACCATTTGAACACGGGGTCTTCCAATCAGCTGATTAGAATAATTTACCTTTAACCAGAACAAAATCAATGAACCAATATCACCATGTCTAAGAGGTTGACGAAGATAGCCTCTGCTAAATAAAATCATCCGGAGTCCACCAGAATACAATCCCCCAAAGGGGATCGCAGCGTTGAAGGGGTTCAAGTCTCGAAGTACGTGAGACCCGTTCAAGGCGGCCTCGAGTCTCTCTTCGAGTCTCAACCACGGGTAACTCGGCCATTTAATGGCGACATTTATGACTTCGCATGAAGTTGTTCGAGAGTTCTTCTTGGTTTATTTACAGGGTGATTACCTAGACTGGTCCATTTAGATGAAGGTCGTTGAAGTTCAAGGAAGACAACACATGTACGGGTTATGATTACGGACCCCAAACGTGATGGAGGACGTGATGGTTCGGCAGTGGTACCAGGAAAGGCTTTCGGAAATGAGGTCATGCATAGAAGAACTATTCCCAAGTGCTCTAAGGTCACTCACCACCTTTTTGCACATAGTCGTTTTCCCCATAGTGGGGAGAACGTGACATCAGTCTCATGAAGAAAATTACGTCATTGAAACGTCATAGAAACGTAATGAAGACGCCAGGCAACTTTAGGACAGAAGAAAAACGTTAAAGTACACTATTGGCCCTTGATGGGCGAGTTAAGACCGTTTTCAACCATGAAGTGTCTAAGGGTGTCTATCAAGGTGATTAGAATCCCCCATTCTTTCCCTCCACCCTGGCTGCACCCCGCTCCCTTTCCTTTCCCACCATATCCCCCCATGCTGTGCCACTGCATTGCACGCTCTTCTTTCACTTTTTCACATGTAAACCACGTGAAGTGAATATATAATTAATATGCTAGTACCTACCTACCTACCTACCTGTGGTGCGCATCACGATTTCCAGGTTAATTGGTACTCTTGAAGACTACTTCGGAGACTCCTTCGGGAAACTTAGAAGTCCCCTTCGGGTGACTTTCACGACTCCTTCGGGAGACTTTGAAGACTCCTTCGGAAGACTTGGAAGACTCCTTCGGGAGACTTTAACGACTCCTTCGGGAGACTTTGACGACTCCTTCCAAAGACTTTGATGACTCCTTCGGGAGAATTTGACGACTTTTCCGTGAGACTTTGAAGACTCTTTCGTGGGATTTTGAAGAGTCCTTCGTGAGACTTTGAACACTCCATCAGGAGACTTTAAAGACATATTTGAAAGACTTTGAAAACTCTTTGAGAGACTTTGAGGACTCCTTCGGAAGACTTGGAAGACTCCTTCGGAAGACTTTGACAACTCCTTTGGGAGACTTTGACGACTCCTTCCAAAGACTTTGATGACTCCGTCGGGAGAATTTGACGACTCTTCCGTGAGACTTTGAAGACTCCTCCGTGGGATTTTGAAGAGTTCTTCGTGAGACTTTGAAGACTTTTTCAGGAGACTTTAAAGACACATTTGAAAGACTTTGAAGACTCCTTCGGGAGACTTTGAAAACTCTTTGAGAGACTTTGAGGACTCCTTCGGAAGACTTGGAAGACTCCTTCGGGAAACTTTAACGACTCCTTTGGGAGACTTTGACGACTCCTTCCAAAGACTTTGATGACTCCTTCGGGAGAATTTGACGACTAAAGACTCCTTCGTGGGATTTTGAAGTCTTTTTTGAGACTTTGAAGGCTCCTTCAGGAGACTTTGAAGACTCATTCGGTAGACTTCAGAGACTCCCTCGAAAGACTTCAAGGTTGAAAACCCCCGGAATTTCCATGGATCCTGCTAGTATAGTTAAATAGAATATTCTTCAATGTTGATGGTCACCAGTAGCAAGAGCAGAAGCTCATGTCTTCAAGTGAAATGGCCCTCGATGGTACTTTATGGAGACGTCGAGGACATAAGCGACTTCGATTCTCGTCTGATTGCGTCGACCGACTCTGAAGAATGCGGACCTGATGGAGGACGAAAGGAATAAAAGATAAAGAAAGAAGAAGACAATCTGATTTTAAAGTCACGAAGGCAGTTTTATTAAGATAGCTCCTCGGAGTTTTTACAAATTTTTTTTTCTCAAAATGTAGGAAATGTACTACCACCATTCTAAATATCATCCATTAAAATACGTTTGAAAATATAAACTAGAAGCTTTTACGTCATAGGATATCTACACTGGTCAGAAATATATTCAATACTTTGCTAAAAGAGAAAAATAAAAAACACTTATAGAAGTAAACAATATTGATACCGTTATCTCCACTGACCAATGCTTATTCGATAGTTAGCCAAATAAAGGACGACATTTGTTCAAGAGAATGTCGCCGTGATAACAGGAAAGATAAAATGTCAACAGAAACCATCGCAGTGGGCGGAGACTACCAATGTGGTATCAGCTTCCTAACGTTTACAAGTGATAAGATTCAACAACGTTTGTATACGTTTGTCTGTAACGTGTATATAAGTGTGTGTGTGTATGTATATGTGTATATATGTATATGCATGCAGAAAACCAATAAGGAAAAAAATTGGTTTTAGGTCCGAGCGCTTTTGTCTATTTATATGTATATGTATATATATCTATACAAAGTAAAGGTAGGACAAAAAGACTCAATGTGGAGCTTGATAAGGGTTTTAACCTAATATTCAGTTCTTTCCTTCTGCTCCTACCTTCAACCTGTTAGTGTGGACTACTCTCATTGTATTTGTATATGTGTGATGTAGTGTCAGCAAACCTGAAAAAATGAGAGAACAAAAATAGACAAATAAATAAATGAAAATAGAATAAATAAAAATAAGATAAATTTCCGCATCAGAAAGAATATGATGAAGAGCATACCAGTTTGAAATTGTGGGCCGGTGTCTGAGATTAGGTGTCTTGAAGTTCCCTTTTCGAAAAACCCTAATTCATAAACAAGTGAAGAAAAATGTCAGAAATGGAGGAAGGGAGAGCTTTCGAGGCCCTTCCAGTTTAAAAAAAAAAAAAAAAAAAAAAAAAAAAGAGAGAGAGAGAGAGAGAGAGAGAGAGAGAGAGAGAGAGAGAGAGAGAGAGAGCAAGAACATACTGACAACCTTAAAAAAAAAAAAATTATAAGATGTTTCAGAATATGTTAGTGTTGCGTTGTGCATACTTAGCCTAAATACAGTTTTGCATTTTAGTCGTATAATTCACAATCAAAATTGACTTCGGGTCAACAATGATAGGTTCATGCCATTCCATTTAGACTTAGAATTTAACCTTATGACATACCCATGTTCAGGCTCCACCCGAAGGTCAGATGATGCAGATTAAACGGTTTGAACAAGCTTAACCTCTTTGCCAGCGTAGAGGTGTAAGTAGACAACAGAAATAGTTCGGTGGCAGCCAGATTAAAAGGAAGAATGCATGAATATCAAATTTAAAAGCGTTTCTTTATTGTTAGTAAATAATATTAATCTTGCTCATATTTTACATATTTTCCTTATTCAGTCATATGGATATATCCAATATTTCTGTATATGACAAAGACCTTTTTGAATATTTGAATAATACCACAAGGACGCGATCAAAGCCGTCACCTTTGCCTTATGTGTTTGGAGTGCTAGGTTAGATAATAATTACCTGTAGACGTTGAAATCTAACCCGGAGTATAGCGTTTGTATCTTCACTCGCCCCCACACACAAACCCTCACACACAACCCCCACACCTGTCCCCCCCACCAATCCCCTCACACCAATACCCCCACACCAACCGACCCACACAAACTCTTCTACACACACAGCCCCCTAACACAACCGCCCCACACAAACTCCACCCCAACACCAACCACCCCACACAAACTCCACCCCCAACACACACACACCAACTTCATACACACAAACCCCTACACTCACAACCTCCCCCACACAACTCCCAAGCATCACACACACACACACACACACACACACACACACACACACACACACACACACACACACACACACACACACACACACACACACACACACACACACACACACACACACCAGCCACCCTACCCCTGCAACCCTCATGCAGTTCCCGGATATGAACATATCGCCGGACAACGCAAAGAACCCTCAACTTCCGGTGTGTCAGGTTAGGTATGGAGGGCAAGATTTTTTTTTTTTTCATCTCCGGAGTGTGAAGGTATCTTGCGGAAGGTGGAGATGGGGGACTCCATTGCCTCGGGGAAAGTCCGGAGGTTGCCCTGAGACCCGGGAAAATATTGCAGATCGACAAAGGAAAAACAAAATAATGGTCAACATGTGGTCCATAAGTCATTAACTAGATTGTAAATGGTTGTGTATACGTGACTGGATGCACGTTGGTGAGCAGTCTCCCCCAAAAGTGCTGCCGCTCATACTGAATAAATCAATACCAGTATATTCTTGTAAAATATCCTTGTATTCGTGACTTCGTTTTTAAAAATACCCTTTAGTTTAGGACAGATAATTTACAGGAAGATGTAAGATTTTCGTCATATTGCAGAGAATGGGTAAAGGTAAAAGAATGTCATTGGTAAGAAATGTAGTAACACATTTGTGAATCACAACTAACACCACAGTCGGACGAAAGAAAGAATTGAGTAAGCGAAAACTATACATTTCGATTGCTAACTACTGAAGAGGATTGCAGTTAGCAATCGAAATATATAGTTTCGCTTACTCAACTCTTTCGTCCGACTGGGGTGTTAGTTGTGGTTAAAGAATGTATTTTTTTCTTCAGCCGATAGACAAGTGGAGATACATTGAGTAGGAAGAGAGTTCAAGAGGCTTCCAATTGACGTTTTAAGAAAAGGAGGTTATTTTCGTAGCTAAAACCAGAACAGTACCAGGACCTCTCAGTGAGCGTATACAACACCAACGTCTAACGGACTCATTTAAACCTGGGCTGCTTCACCTGCGGTCTCGCGTTCGATCCTCACCAGGGGCCATGCAACACCCATGAAAACGTGTTCCAACTTTGCCCTTACCAAAAACTCGTCGTGGTGATCTGGAGTCAATTGGGCAGCTCGTCTTCATCCCAGACTCACAGACATGTGTAGTTAGGGCGAAAAAGTGGTGCAGACTTTCATAGTCCATGTTGACTGTATTCTCAAAAGAGTAAAAAGTACAGTGTAATATTCGTAAAGAAGAATATAGAGGTTAATACATATATAACTTTATCCATATATCTCTATATGTATCTTTCTGTCTGTCTCTCCATCTGTCCCCTTCCATATACACGTGTATATATATATATATATATATATATATATATATATATATATGTCTCTCCATCTGTCCCTCTCCATATACACGTATGGAGTGGCAAATGATCACTCAAACCAATTAGATATTCAAGAAGATTTAGATAAATTACAGCAATGGTCTGAAAAGTGGCTAATGAAATTTAACACAAGTAAATGCAAGGTAATGCACATAGGTAAAAATAACAGCAAGTACGATTACAAGTTATTTGGAAATTCGTTAACAAAAGTGGATAGTGAAAAAGATCTCGGCGTAATTATCAGTAACGACCTCAAATCATCCAAGCAGTGTATTTCAGCCTCTGAGAAAGCAAATAAGATTCTGGGATTGATTGCGCGATCTTTTGATTTCAAAAGTCCATCACTCATTAACAAGCTATATAAATCGTTAGTTCGTCCACATTTGGA
This sequence comes from Oratosquilla oratoria, assembly GCF_046742065.1. Classification (NCBI taxonomy): domain Eukaryota; kingdom Metazoa; phylum Arthropoda; class Malacostraca; order Stomatopoda; family Squillidae; genus Oratosquilla; species Oratosquilla oratoria. The sequence continues at coordinate 40,688,849 of NC_134804.1, read as the reverse complement.
ATATGCTGTTTCCGTATGGTCACCGAATCTCATTAAAGACATTGACAGACTGGAAAAAGTACAACGGCGAGCCACAAAACTGATTCCAAATATCAAAAATAAATCATACGAAAATCGACTTAAGCACATGAATCTGTTTTCCCTAAAAAAGCGTAGACTCAGAGGTGACTTGATACAGGTCTTTAAGATTTTAAAGGGAATTGACAACATCAAAAGTGACCAAATTTTCACATTGAATGAGAATCAGACAAGAAACAATGGTCTCAAACTGTCCGGAAATAGATTCAATTTGGAAGTAGGTAGAAACAACTTTGCCAACCGTGTAGTTAATGAATGGAATAAACTTCCTGCACAGGTAGTGCAATGTAGTTCAGTTCGAAGCTTTAAGAATCATTTAGATAAATACCTAAGTAAGATGCTGTAATTATTATAATTTATGTTATATTATTTGTTTTTGTTTTGTTATAATTTGTCTGTCTGATTTTCATTTATTATTAGTTATATGTCAATTTATTATCATTTACTATTTACCTGTTTGTTTGTTATTCAACTATACCAATGCATTTATTTATGTATTTTAATTGTTATTTACATTGTTATAGTTTTAATTTATTATTAATACGATTTTTTTTTTTTTTTTTTTTTTTTTTTTTTTTTGCATCCGACCTAGATATGGATCAAAAGGTCTCCTGTCGGCATGCTTTGCCTTTGTAATCCTTTGTAATCCTTTGTATATATATATATATATATAAGGTTGCTGTGGATGAAGGTGAAGCTGGGAAAGGAGATGTGGGTTTTTGTTAGTGCGTATGGGCCTGGTAGTGAGAAGAACGTAGAGGAAAGGGAGGCATTTTAGGTAGATATAAATGAGTGCATAGAGGGATTAGGGAGAAAAGTCAATGTAGTTGTATTGGGAGACCTAAATGCTAGGGTTGGAAATGAACAAATTGATGGAGTGATTGGGAAGTGTGGAGTTCGAGGCAAAAATCGTTGTGGAGAATTGATGGTGGAGATGTGTCTTGAAAGAGAGTTGATGATAGCAAATACAGTGTTTAAGAAGAAAATCAAGCATAAGTACACATGGGAGAGGGTGGTGGATGGAAGGGTGGCAGAAAGAGCGTTTGGACTATATAGTGGTGACCAGGAGTATGGTAGGAAGAGTTAAGGATGTACATGTTCTAAGGGGAGAGAGTGGAGGAATATCAGATCATTTCCTGGTGGAAGGTAAATTGAGAGTGGAGAATAGATGGAGAAAGAGGAAAAGGGGCAGAAGGTAGGGAGGTACTTAGAGTGAACAGCTTAAATGAAGAAAAAAAGGAGAATGAGTATAAGAAGAAGTTGAGAGAGGAGTGGGAGAGAGTAAAGGATAAAGTAGAACTAGGAGTGGAGGAGGAATGGGGATGGTTCAAGGAGGGAGTCATAAGGTGTGCAAAGATGGTGTGTGGAACAAGGAGGGTGGGAGGAAATAGAAAGAAGGGTAGTGAGTGGTGGGATGAGGAAGCAAAGAAGGGTGTAGAAGAGAAGAAGCAGGCATTCATAGATTGGCTACAAATTAGGAGGAGGGAATCGTATGAGAGGTACAAAGTAAAGATAAAGGAAGTTAAGCATAAGATAAAGGAAGCAAAGAGGAGAGCAGATGTGAAATAGGGAAAGAGTATGACAGAAAGTTTTGAAAGTAATAAAAAGATGTTTTGGAAGGAAGTTAAAAGAGGAAGAGGAGGCGAATCAAGTAAAGAAGAAAAGGTAAAAGGTGCAGATGAAGAGATGATAATGGAAGAGAAGGCAGTGAGAGGAAGGTGGGCAGAGTATTTTAGGGAGTTGCTAAATGTGGAGAAGGATAGGGAGGGAAAGGTAGTTGCGGTGAGAAGCGCTAAGAAAATGAGAGTGATGAGTGAGGAAAATGGAGGAGAAATAGGGAAGGATGAAGTGAAAGCAGATGTTAAGATGATAAGAGCAGGTAAGGCACCTGGGTTGGATGGATGCCATGCAGAATGTCTGAAGAAAGGAGGTACAGTTATGGTGGACTGGCTGGTGAGGTGATTTAATGTTTGTTTAAGAGAGGATAGAGTGCCAGAGGACTGGAGGAATGCCTGTATAGTTCCGCTTTACAAAGGAAAGGGGGACAAGTGTGAATGTAGTAGTTACAGAGGGATCAGCTTGTTGAGTGTAGCTGGGAAGGCTTATAGGAGGGTCTTGATTGAGAGGATTAGGAGAGGAACAGAGGGAGTAATTGGTGAGGAATAGTGTGGTTTTAGGACAGGTAGGGGATGTGTAGATCAGATTTTTGTGGTAAGACAGATATGTGAGAAAGCTATAGGAAAAGGTAAGGATGTTTTTTGGGCTTTTATAAATCTAGAACAGGCTTAATACAGGGTAGACAGGACGGCACTGTGGGAGGTTTTGCAGATATATGGGATAGGACGAAAACTGTTAAGAGCAGTCAAGAGTTTTTATGAGAGTGGTAGAGCTTGCGTTAGGATTAGAAATGGAGAGAGTGAATGGTTTGAGGTAAAGGTGGGACTTCGTCAGGGGTGTGTTATGTCGCCCTGGCTGTTCAATCTTTACATGGATGGGGTGTTGCGAGAGGTGAATGCAAGGGTAGTGGGTCAGGGGTTGGAGATGATTAAAGAAAATGGAGAAAAGTGGGAGGTGAGCCAGCTGTTGTTTGCTGACGACACTGCACTTGTAGCAGGATCAGAGGAGGGATTGAGGAAGTTAGT
>NC_134804.1:40673629-40676129 GCF_046742065.1 Oratosquilla oratoria | reverse complement strand
AACATGAATTCCTTAAGGAAAGATACAAGAAGCACTTCTGGTTGAAAACGAATGGCTTTAGTCACAGAAGTAAGTTGCTTAAAATACGACAATTTTATATATTTTCATAAATACATGACTATAGAGGAAGAAAAGAGCTACCAAAGACACCAAATACATTTGTAAACTAAATAAAATGATTATCTAATTGATTACAACTCCTCTCCCCTCCCCACTCGATATCAACCAAGACTCATAAATAAACGAGAATAAAAAAGAAGAAGAAGAAGAAGAAACTTCTCAGCGCAAGGGAAGTTGAAAATATCAATTACCCAGACGTGCCCTGGGGCAGTGATTGGTCAAATCATGACCCATTTACAAGCGCAGCAAAGTAAGTTGAAACTTAGAGAAGGACTAGGAGAAGAAAATATTGTCTGTGTAGATTGCACCCGATTTAGAAATTATAGAAAGTGAACTTTTTACATTATTTATCTAAAAAATAATCTAGGAAGAGAATATAAAACACTTAGGAAGTAATTCTTTGAAAATATGAACATAACTGTATTTGACAAGAGGAGAATAAGATATACTGTAACATAAGATGTTTTACATTATTAAAGAACGAATTTAAGAAGACCATACAGAATATTAACAGGGTAATACTTTGAAAATATAGACAACTGTATTTGACAAGAGTAGAATAAGATAGGAAAACTATAACGAAAGAAATTTTACATTATTAAAGAACGAATTTTGGAAGACAATACAGAAGATTAACAGGTAATACATTGAAAATATAAAGAAACTGTATTTGACAAGAAGAGAGCAAGATAGAAAAGGCTATATAAAAATTGAGACTTAGGAAAATTTATAGACGAATGTTATTTTGGAGATTACGGGTTATAGATGACTTTATAAAAAAATAATATAAGTATGATTTTCTTCATAAGGGATTTGAAAAAATGTACCAATCATCAAATAGGACACGTTTATCATTGCAGACGCAGATATAAAGAACCAGAGAAAATAGTTGAATCAAATGGAGGTTAAGAACGAAAAATATAAGAATATATATTTTTCTTAATCGAGCAACCTGGAAATGATAGAGTGTATATATAAATTACTTTTATGGGGGTAATATACCTATTAAAAAGTAATTTGGTTTTTAACGTTAGTTTCATTTTTTTATCATAACAATAGAAAAAATCACGAAAAGATTGGCCAAAGGTGAAACCAGGCTCTTCGCTTTAGTGTCTAACCCGACTTCATTATCTTGAGAGGACTTAACTGACAGGTTCAAGACGGCCTTGGTTAAGTACTTTATTAGTTTAGTTTGCCTCGGTTACAAAAAAAAAACGAAGGTTTAGGAAGATGAGTACACGGATTTAATGTATGATCACATTGGTTACAAGTTCCATTCACAGCCACAGCCATATCAGTACTACCGTAACGTCATCCAAATAACCTTGCCAAGCCGGACTTAGCTACCATAGTCAAAGGTACATAAGGTGCCACGTGCCTTCAGGGATAGACCGATAATCCCGCAGGGGACTCTCAAGGGTAACGTTTACACTAAGAGCCCCTGCTAACGTATTTCAAAGATTTCTGTTCCCATCAATACCAGGCGAGTTTATTACACAAGAACAACCAACAGTTTCAGCGCTCACTACGTGGATACTAAGTCTTTTCCTTTCGGTAACCACTCTGTAAACCAGTTCTTGCCTATTTCTTTCTAAACTTAAATTTGTCCAATTTAAACTCATTACCACAAGTCCTACCCTGCTTTCTTAATATAATGACCTTGTCTGCATCACCCTTATTAAAGGCCTTGACCTATTTGAATACCTCCGTTAGGTCATTCCGCGACCTGGACCAGACTATTTTAGTCAATTGGTCGCGGACTCCGGCCATAACGGGGTCCAGATTGATAAGTCAAGCCCCCCTCCCCTCAGGCTGAGTGAAATTGTCTGGTGTTACGTATATACCAAAAGGACTCTTCCCCTAGATAAGTGAGTGTGGCCGAATCAAAGCATATACCCTCCCTACACCCACTTCAAACGCATCACAAAAACCCATTTATAGTCCCATCTTAGCCTAGCGTGAATAAAGAGTCGTCCCTGTATATGAAAACAATTATGAAGATATTTTTATATTTCTAATTGCGCATCAAATATATCTAAGAATTTGGAGAAGGTGAAATATATATTTTTTATGGAAGGGAATATATGCGAGTTCTATACGGTAAGAGAAATTTAGCTGTATCTGAGGTTTATCATAAGGGTTCGGACAGGTATCATGGAATGACAGACTTTAAATCTTTTGTTCCAGCTAAACACAAGACGACTTAAATCAGCTAAATTGAGGAACTTTGACTTAAATGGGATATCGGTCTATAAAGACCAGTTTCATGCCAGAGTCCGCCCTTCATCGGCCTCAGATCGCCTGTCCTTATCCCAGTGCTTCTTAACCCATTAAACTCCGATGACAAGATTCCTTGTCATTTGGTCAAATAAAACAAAAA
>NC_134804.1:40661129-40666129 GCF_046742065.1 Oratosquilla oratoria | reverse complement strand
TTGTAAGACTGATAAGCCTATTGTTTGTAGTGAACTTTATTCTAAATTAATTTCTCCTCTATTTTTCTATTTATTTAATCTTTTATTTATCTATTTATTTGTTTATTTACTTATTCATTTGTTATATTTTTGGCACATTTTGAAGTAATCCGTTTTTATTGAGCCTGAATATATTTTGGTGATTTTTGTTTTAAACAATTGAATAATTTCCAATTTGGGTAGACGTCATGATCTTTATTGGACTCGACCGCATCTCATATTTCATGATTTTCTTTTTTCTTTTGCCTTTGTCAAGAAGTCGTGTTTAAACATGACAGGATTCAATGAAGTTTTGAAAAAAAAGATCACAAGCACCAAGTCAGTTTACATAATTATGAAGTGATTTGAATGTTAAGTGAGAATTCTTTGATTGAATTTAATTTTAATTTATGATGTTTTTAGTAAAAAAGACGTGATTAGAATATTAAGTAATGTTTCTTAGGTAAAATTAAAATTGGAAAAAAAATTGGACAAAAATTAAACATGATTAATTCAATTAGGGTTTATTTTTGTAACAAGACAAAGATATGATGAATTCCATTAAGATTATTTTAGAAACAGTAATTAATCATGATTAAATCAGGATTTATTTTTCAACAAGATTGAAAAATTATAATTAATTCAATTATGAATAATTTTTAACAAAAACGAAAAATTATGATTTATTCAATTAGGAATTATTTCATCAACAAGAATGTAAAAATTATGATCAATTCAATTAGGATTTATTCTTTAACAAGAATGAAAAATTATGAGCGATTCTATTAGGAATTATTATTCGGACAACAACGAAAAATTATGATAAAGTCAATGAACCATTAAAACTCCTTTGTTGACCTCTTGGACATGGTAACATATTTTATGGACTTTATTCTGGTGAAGGATTCAGACAATTTTATGCAATTGGTGTGGAAGGATTGGCCTGAAAGGGTCCTTGATCGATCGAGACCCACCTTAAGGCCTGAATTTTTTAACCAGATTAAGGGGCGATTAAGAATACTGTTAAGTTCATCGCACATTATATATATATATATATATAAATATTTATATTTATATATATATATATATATATATATATATATATATATATATATATATATATATATATTCTGATTAAAGTCAACTGCGCTAATAGCTTTGGCTATTTTAAGATACAACTTCTTCAGTTGGAAGAATATCTTTTTTTCTCCATAGTTCAAAGTATGAACAAAATCATTCATGATGTCAGTTCCACGGATAGGGTGTAGAGATAGGCGCTGATGAATGCCGAAAAATATAATAATATTATGTAGCAGTACAAAAAGCTGTTGACATAATATTATTATATTTTCAGCATTTATCAGCGCGTATCTCTACACCTTATCCATGGAATTGACATCATGAATGATTTTGTTCATACTTTCAACTATGGAGAAAAAAAGATATTCTTCCAACTGAAGAAGTTGTATCTTAAAATAGCCAAAGCTATTATCGCAGTTGACTTTAATCAGAATTGTTTTCGTGAAAACCTGTGCCCTAGAAAAAAAAAATATATATATATATATATATATATATATATATATATATATATATATATATATATACATATATATATATATATAATCTGGTTCAGCGAGGTATTTGGCATATTTACTGGAATATTTGTGGAGTCTTTTTATTTATATTCTATTTTATTTCATTTTTTATTATTTATTTGTGTTTATCTGTTTATTTATTTATTTTTATTTGTTTACGTTCCTTGTGCAGGCGGCAAGCCTAACTTGTTTTTTATTGACAAGCTCTAAGTAATGGTCTTTATCCATGTGGTAAAATTCATCAGTATGTTAGTAAGAGGCGCATTATAGAGATTCAGTCACTGATAACATTAATAACAGGTCTGTAACAACAGTTATTGTAAACGGGGAAACCGTCATCATCAAATTGGGGAAGGATACAATCAACAGTCATTAACGGTAAGTTTTATGATAACGCACTTCATGTAACGGTTATCAGCCAGACGATAGCGGCTATCTTATGTCTTGTAAAGGTCATAACGGTGATCTTCTGAATTAAGGGATTCTATCATGAGTAACGATTATTACGATTATTTTTATTATATGACTAACCTGTAATGGTCACGTAACGGTCGTTAACGGATATCGTAACGGTCATTGTTTGGTTTAGCGGCCACCGTGTAACGGGTTATCTTGAGGTTGGCAACGGGGCTCAGTCACGGATAACTGGCCTTCCTCGTCTTGGATATTTGCCATTTAACTGGAAAAGGACTTGAAGTCATGGTGAACTGCCCCTTGACACTTTCCGAAGTCCCCAACAGGAGTCCCCTCGGGCATTGGTCTTCTGTAACGGAAACCAACGGTTATAACGGTCAAACCCGTTGCCAGAGGTGGTGACACTGTATGGACTGAAGCTGTGGGTGAGTGGATGGGTGTAATATAAACTCGGGGTTGAGTAGGTTCGGGGAGGAGGAGAATGGGGTGCTGGGAGGCCATCGGAGTGTAGGGAAAGGTTACCTGCTGTGGGTGGAGGTCGGGGATGGGAGGTGGGGTGGAGGGGGGTGGTTTTGGAGGGGGGTAGGAGAGGAGGGAGGGTTAGGGGAGGGAGGGAAGGTCTGGGCGTCTAGCAACAGTCGCGCTTTTGCATGTTGGGTGTGAGTGTGGGCGTGTGTATGAATGTGTGTGTGTGTGTGTGGATTTCTGACTATGGGCGCGGCTGGTTTTGGAGATTTCAATTTAATCGCAGATAGTAATCATTATGCTTTCTGGCGGACGTGGTCTGCCTCATCGTATGTGCTTTGTGAGTTTGATAATGTGGACCTTTCGCCATTAATATCAGAGATAAAATCAGGTTTTTAAGTGAGTAGGTAAGTTGTATGCTCACGGCTGGTCAAGATTGTGTGTGCTTATATACCGGAACTATCATTATCTTAGCTAAAAAAAGGTGTTTACTGGTGCATGTACAAATGTATTTATGATATTGATACACCATTATGTTTAGGATGTGTATTTATGTGTGTGCGTGTGTGTATTTGTATGACTGTAGTATACAAGAAAGAAGCAACGCCTGCTTGATTCAATACATATGGTTCCAAATTGTGTGTGTGTGTGTGTGTGTGTGAGAGAGAGAGAGAGAGAGAGAGAGAGAGAGAGAGAGAGAGAGAGATAGAGAGAGTATGTGTATGTGCAGTATTAATACGCGTCAGTTGAGACTAACAGATAAAACATATTCAGAGACATGTGGAAGTACTCAGACGAGTGCGCTTATATGCACTCAAAATAGCATACTCGTATACACACATGTAATGACACACACACACACACACACACACACACACACACACACACACACACACACACACACACACACAGTGAACCTTAACATAACGAGGTATCGATCTATTAAGATTCCCTTTTTGTACTGACTTTACTCGTCAGCCGAATGAAATTGCCCTTACCTCGAAGAGTGGGTTGTTCTCGAAACTGGCAGAACCAGCCTACTATTCAAGCGCTTTGTTAATTGAGTTGTTCATGTATGTGAATATGTATTCGGTTCTATAAATATGTGTTACACGTTCATTTGTATTCCGACGAAACGTACCCACGTCATTCATCAGGCGTGTCTGTCAGGTATATTGTAATTCCTTCAGGGTGACCTACAGAATGTCTCGCCTCCAGAATTTTGATGTAATATGTGTCATATGTAATTGGGGCAGAAAAAAAGTGTCCTTCAGGATTTCAGAAGCAAGTATCTTCATTTTTAGTCTTGCGCGCGCACGTGTGTGTGTGTGGACGTGAGCGTATGTAATTTCTGCCTTCTTTTCCTCCATAGAAGGACAAACGGGTCGATAAAGAAAAATTCCCTCACTTGTTTTTAATCTCCCATGCCTCCATATACGCCATCGGCACCTGGGGCTCCAAGGTTATCATTCAGATATTAAATTGACCCTTTGCTGTTTTAATGCAATGAATGAGCACTGTGTCAAATGATTTGCAGTTCATGAAGGTCGTGTTAAGAATGCATGTATGTATATGTTTCTGTACATACATGCATATATATATATATTATATATTATATATATATATATATATATATATATATATATATATATATATGGAGTGAAACAGTGAATGGAGCGTAGACTAATCCATAGAAAAAGAGTAGTTGGTACTCTTTGAAGATCACGTCGAAGTAAAGGTGGGAATAGTAAAACATGTGATCTTAGATATATGTGAGCGATTTTTTGGAAGAATGTGTGAAATGAGGAAAGTCTATAAGTTATCAAATAGAAAATATAGAGAAGTATGAGAAGGTGACTATGAAAGGAGTATTGTGTATAGACCTGTTGTCATGGTTTGGACACGAAGAGAATGGATGTAGAAAGAATAGAAAGAAGGCAGACGAATAGAGCGGATAGCACAAAAGCTATGGTTAGGAAGAAGGGAGAAAGGAAGAGCGTATTGTAAACGAGAAAGTAAAATGAAGAAAAACCTGGAGAAGAAGAGGCTGAGCGGATAAGATAAGGAGTTGCTACACGAGTGAGAGGAGTAGGAAAGACTCAGAAGGTGGAGGTGGGAAAGGAGGACGAGGAAGGGGAATAAGAGGAACTGAAATGGTGAATGATGACAGTAAAAGGAGAGAGGGAGAGGGGGAACGCATGGGTGTGAGATGAGATCCGTCATCAGAAAGTGGACTCGTGATCGACAGCTATTTCCCTCCCGGAAGAGATGTCAGAGCTCATATATGACCGATCTATGGGTATTGCTGTGATATTACACGCACGCATACATCCAACTCCCCGCCCACGAGAGTTGGAGTAAAAAACCCGCAGCGCAGCGGTACTGAAAAATTATTTCAGCCCTAGGCGGGATTCGAACCCGGACCGCCGTAGTGTCAGCCGGGAACTCTACCACCACTGTGCCACTGTGTGTGTTTGTGTTTGTGAGTGCGTGCGAATGTGCGTCTAT
>NC_134804.1:40636129-40646129 GCF_046742065.1 Oratosquilla oratoria | reverse complement strand
GTAATGATAACTAAGTCTGTGTTCATTGGCCGTCGCCTGGAAGCCAGGTCATCATGACTCTGGGTCACTCAAGACCTTTCTCAGGTCATGACATTAGGCTGCCACCGCTGCCACCTTACTTTGCATATTTTGTTCTGGTCAAGGGCACGAGGTGGTTCGATGCATCTCAGGGTGGTAGGGGAGGGGGGAGGGGGAGAGTGGACTTCCGGACTGAAAGAGGATACCGGAACTCACCTCAACTCGCCTCAACTCGACGCAACTCGCCGGGGGTGCCCTTCCTGTAGCTCAAGTGCACAGTCTGAACTGAATGCCTTTAAACCAGAGCTTTTCAACCTTTTCTTTTTCTCCTCACGTATACTTTCTAGCATTCTTAGTGTCAGCCATGTACCTCCTCTCTCCTTTGTGATAAATTGAAAAATAACGTTCCGTTATGTATATTGGTAACTAGTGAAATGGAGGAGTACACAGCATAGCTAATATAGTCCTTATTGGTCACTATTGACACTAAAATAGGACACCCATCTAGGTCAGGAGAAGACGCCGAAACTCTGTTGGAGGATCTAAATAATTTGTTCACAAAGTCGGTAAAATGACAAATGGATTTCAATATCTCAAAGTGCAGCGTGTTAAACGTAGGTTTACACAACCCAGAAAGCAAATATTGTCTAAATGACACTTTTTTGAGAATACTGAGTGCGAGAGAGACTTGGAAGTTCTAGTGAGTCCTAACCTTAAATCTAGAACATGTGCATTAGAGCCAGGAATAGAGCTAACGGAGCATTAGGTTTCATTGCTAGGACGGTTACGAATAGAAGTACAGAGGTAATTATCACACACTATTTGGCGTTAGTGAGACCCATCCTTGACTATGCGGTACAGTTTTGATTTCCGTCCTGTAGAATTGATATCAATTCACAAACAAGACTCAGTATAGAGGAGAATGACCAAAATGATACATGGGCTCGGAAATTTACTTTATAAGGACAGGCTTAAGCCCCTTATCTTATACTCTCTGGAAAGACGTAGAGTGCGGGGTACTCTAATAAAGGTGTTTAAGTGGATCAAAGGCTTTATAACAAAGGTGACGCAAACAAGGTCATCATATTAAGACAACAGGACAGGACTCGCAGTAATGGATTTAAATTGGACAAATTTATATTTAAGAAGGAAATAGGTAAGAACTGGCTTATCAATAGAAGTTTATTTAGTAACCAGGTAGTGCACGCTGAAACTATCGGGTGTTTTAAGAAAAAGTTAGACAACTTTATGGGTGGAGATGACAGGTGGTAAAAGACATGGAACTACCTTATGGCCTCTTGCTGTCCTCATCATTTTTATGTTCTTATAGTAGATACAAACATTTGAAGAATACTTTCTTACCTTTCTTACCAGTCTCCTGTTAAGCATTAAAGCTTGTCAGTCGTTCTGCCTTATGTAGCCCCTCCATCTGATCCTGTCTTCATATAGATGCTGGTTTTCGATGTTTTCAAGATTCTCTCCCCTGGCTTCCATTGCTCCCTTAATGTTGTCCCTCCACTTGGTCTTGTTCTGTGTCCTTTATCAATTAATTTAAAGATATTTTCCACTCATAATTCTTGTATGATGGAAGTATTCCGGATTCTGTCTGTTCTGATGACATTCCTTATTAATCTTAAAACTTTCATTTCTGTTGCTTTGAAATTTATTTCTAACCTTGGTAGTAAGCGACTATGCCTCGTAGTATACTCGTATATAAGAAGGTCTTTACTTTCCTTTGTACGTGACAGTCTTTAAAGAGTGGATCTAGTAAGTGAAGAGTCACATTAAACTTCGTGATCCTGTTATTTATCTCAATCAAGGTGTCATTTTCTGTGCCGAAAACTACCCCTAAATATCTAAACTGATTTGTTTGGTTCAAAATTGTATTTCCTAATCTCACTTGCATGTCTTCTTGATTTCTACTCAGCATAACTTCAGGAGTAAAACAAGGAAGTGTGCTTTCCCCAGTGTTATTCATCATCTTCATGGATTATTGTGGAAACTTAGTGACGAGAAGAGCGGAAGGAGGAAAATATTGAAGAATATTAAATGGGAATAAGAATTATATTTGTTTGACTTATCAGTTCATAGCTTACTCTCTGATAAACCCCCTGATGGGTTGATTGATTGACTGATTAATTGATTGATTAATTGATTCTAATCTCCAGAGGTACGCATGCCCCTTGCTTATAGTCTCTGTTGAAGGTGATGGGCCTTCTCCTCAAAGACTGACATTTATTTCCAAGCTCTATTCGTAAGTGATTCCTATTTGTACTTCTGAGTATAAAAGGGAATTTAATCACATGAACTTGATAACAACCACAACAATAGATCGACAAAAAACTCACCTCAGATCCCCGAAGACATATCACGCCCAACACGTTGAGAAAATTATTGTTAACATTTTTATTGGTGGTATTTGGTGAACACTAAGTAGTTTTAAATTCTTACGTTTTTTTTTTTGTAATTGTATTTTATGATAATGAGTGAGTACCAACACTAAAAACTTGCTTTATACAGATGCATATACAGAAATGGGAAATGGCGGGTTTTTGTAAGGCCCACCAGAACTTATATGCACACACACACACACACACACACACACACACACACACACACACACACACACACACACACACACACACACACACACACACACACACACACACACACACACACACACCCACACCCACCCACCCACCCCTGGTCTCCATTAAGACCCCTATCAAGATTTCTTTCTTTCAGCAGCATAAAATCGCCCGTTCTTAGCCAGAATAAAGTATGTAAATGACGTTACCGTGTTGAAAGGGCTCAGCAGTCGTTCCGTGCCTTCGATGTTGCGTGCGAGACCGCCGGTCGCGGACCTAATTGGCCCGGAACGGAACGGACCGAACTGGACCAGACCTTGTCTGAAGGCTTCGCAGGGAAAGCGAAGGAGGAAGGAAGAGGAGAGGAATGAGGAGGAGGAGGAGGAAGAAGAGGAGGAAATTGAGGAGAGAAAGGACGTGAAGGTCGAGATAGGGGAAGAGAAAAAGGAGGAAGAGGATGAGGAAAAGGATAAGAGGATAACAGGATTTGATGTGTGCATGTGATTCAACATAGCCTTGGACCATGTGCTGGGCTTTTGACGGATGGGAGCTCCGCATTCGCATATGTACAAGCAAACACACACACGCACACACACACACACACACACACACACACACACACACACACACACACACACACACACACACACACACACACACACACACACACACACACACACACACACACACACACACACACACGACTCGATGGCACAGTGGTTAGAGTTCCCGGCCTCCACAATGACGGTCTGGGCTCGAATCCCGCTCAAGGCTGAAATAATTTCAGTACTGTTGCGCTGCGAGTCGTTACTCCAACTCTAGTGGGCGGGGAGTTTTGTGTGTGTGTGTATGTGTATGTGTGTGTGTGTGTGTGTGTGTGTGTGCGTGCGTGTGTGTGTGTGTGCGAGACACACACACACACACACACACACACACACACACACACACACACACACACACACACACACACACACACACACACACATAAACACATTACTTGCACATAAGAGACAGTAATGGCTTGCACTATTAATGAAGCTTTCAGTCATTGAGTGGGGATCGATCTCGGACCTTTCGTTTGAGGAGCTAAGACACTAACAACTGCACTAGCAAATCGTGCTGGACTTTATAGGGATTCAGTGACTTTGACCTCGGTGACCTTGACCTAGTTAAAGAGAGCAGCGGAACAGAATACAATACTGAGCGGAAGAGATACAAAGTTCTCGGGAGACAATGTTTTCTCGTCACCACCCTATCTACATTTATATCTATATACTAAGGGCTTCTGCCCCCTTATAAGGAAGGTGACCAAGTCGAAGGCACGCACCAACTCCCATCCACTCCACTCCCAACCACCGCCCTTGTTTCCTTCTGAACTTAGCTCCTATTGGATGAAAGGTCATCCCTGTCTCCTGCCCACTGCCTGGGCCAGAGGCAGTGCAGTAAGACGCCACCCCAATTGAATCAAATCGCCTGGCGACAGCCAAATGAAGACTCGTAGTTGTGACGACACTCGGTAGGATGTAATACAAGTCTTCCCTTGTCAAACGAATTAGCATTAGGTGCAAGGCGACCTCCGAGTTGAAGATGTTCCGTCACCCGTTAAACCGTAATTGAGACCGGGAAGTGTCTGTAGCCAAATAAAACTGGCTGGTGATAGCAATAATAAGGTTCCTAAGGTGACCAGATATGTGATCCAATAAAGGCCATGCGAGAAACGGTCCCCCCTTTTTTTATCTATTTATTTATTTATTTTTTATTATTACGATATTCAGCCCATGGAAGCAGAGAGGTTCTCTGTAAGCGTAATATTATCTTCTAGCATTACGGAACCAAAAAAATTTAAGTAAAATGCTTTAAGGTGATGTAATGAATTATACTCGTATCATATTTGTTCCACTAACCTGAAAAATGACAAACAAGTAAATGAATAAATAAATAAATGATAAATAAGAAACAGAATGATATAAAAGGTAAATGAACAAATAAATAGGTAAATAAAATAATAAATAATAAGTAGAACGAAATGAAATATAGATAATAAATCTCTTAAATATCTTGGCTCTGAAACACGTTCACACATAGACATTGGAGAGCCATCCAGGGGCTCACGACTCACGACGAGTGTTCAACGCGCGGAGTATAGGAAGTTGAAGACCGAAGATGGTATGTCAATAGGAGTCTTCGTGTAGTGCATAACGGACTAGAATCTCACCCTTACGACACAGAACCTTCAGTGGGATGTTGGTGCCACCAAGGGAGTGTCAGGAGCCACAGAGGCGAAGGAAATAGGCTGGCAGTACCAAGAATAAACAAGAAAAAGTCCACCAGACACGGGAATGATTCGATAAAGTCACTTAAACGTAGAGAATATTTCGGATAGTAGTATACCCGAAAATAGTTCAACCATGTTGATACTAAACCCCGTAATAATGAACACATTCTAATAGTAGACCGCAATTGCATATAATAGTAGACTCCGATGCTGTGATACACTGTAATAGTAGACTCCGATGTTCTGATACACTTTAATAGTAGACCTCGATATATCAACGTCATGGTAGACCCCGATATAGTGGTGCTTTGTGATCGTAGGTTTTCGAATATTGACACCTTGTATAAAGACGCTGGTGAAAGAGCACCGCATACTGATCACCACTGTGAGTCACGTGACAAGAGACTATTTGTCATGGGTCTTAGGGTCGCCGAGCACCTTGTGGAATGACGTCTCATGTTTGAAATTTCTCTGCAGGGAGAAGATGACGTCATTTCGCCCACAGGAAAGTGACGCCGTGCCAGATCGACCGCCGTTGCGGTTGGAAGGCGCCGAGTGACCATGGGGCATCCACCGGACGACCTAGAGCGCGGGCGGATGCAGTTGCGCCACTCTGTCGGATCCGTGGACGTCTATGGCATCAAGAAGTCCCCAGCGACGTGCAAGGACACAAGAGGCTGTCGTATGACACTCACAGAGTGTCATTATGTGAAGGGAATTCCCTAGTTGCACTATGATTCCATGCAATATACACATTCATAAACATAATCAAATTTACTGAATTGAGGGAGCGGTATCGTCCCAGGACCACCCCACGTCAGAATAGAGTACTGAAATAATCTGGAAATAAACACTTGAGAAAATAAATAGAAAATAAATAACTTGAAAAATAAACAAATAGAAAATATATAACTTGAAAAATAGACAAATAGAAAATAGATAACTTGAAAAATAAACACTTAAAAATACATCAACCTAATGAAGGCGACGAAGCCGTAAATCGCTACTGCGCATGCGTCAAAACAAGACGGGATGTTTCAGTGCCATATAGCGCAAGAGCAGCAGCCCCCCCGCAAGAGGAATGCTTCCGGTGTCCAGGAACCCCCTCCTTGCGCAACGTCCGGTAACCCCCCCCTTCCGGAGGAATTTGGAGCACCAATTAGGGTCAGTGCCAGACAAGAACTCCACCCCTTCCCCCCCCAGTGCGCCCTTACTGTGACACACCACCACTTACGAACTCCACAGGCAAGGCGCTTCTCAAGGCGAGACGGCGGAGCGGCGTTCGCCTCTTCAAGGCAAAGAGGCAGAGTCTCAATCAGGGACTTTAGGGAAACGCTTGGTTGAATTTCTGGGTTGGTTGTGCCTGCCGGACATAAACACCGGACATTGATGACGGGCCCGGAGGGTTCGAACGCCCCTGCGCGTAAAGCTAAGCTTCCTGACGAAGGGAGCGGGAGGGTGGTGAGGGGAGGACGGGGAGTACTAAATGTACCTGTGTAAATCTACAGGAGTGATCTACTGACTTCCGGTGGGTGTGTCTGTGAATAATATGGTTTCGCGTCCCTATGCATTTATGTATGGCTGGGACGTATTCGTGGTCGGATTTTTTGGGGGATTCTCTCTTGTATGAGTCCCCTTTATGGAAGTGGGTGTTGCACGTGATGCTTCAGTGATGTGGATCGGATGTTTGTTTAATTTGTCTTGGCCTTTGTTTCTGGGCTCTGGTTATGTTTGCAAACGCTCAGGGACGGACATACATTATACATACACAGTCACACACAAACTCAGCATTCACGCACAGCACAAACTTACATGAAACATGTACACATATACAACATACACATTTATAAATGCAAACACATATAGCATACACATAAACAATAAACACACAGACAGCACACATACATACAGTATACACACACGGACAGCGCACATACATACATACACTCTACACACATATACAGTATATACACATATGCATCATATAAAGATACAACATACATGTACATATAGCATTCATGCACATTCGTCATACAGAAAGGCAACACACATATATGCATCACACACACACACACTGCGACGTGGTTAATAGAGTACTGGACTGTCAGTACGGAGGTGCCCACAGTACCTGGTTCGAATCCTGCCCAGGGCCGAAATTATTTCGGTATCGCTGCGCTTCGGGTCGTTACTCCGACTTTCGTGGGCGGGGAGTTGGTGTGTGTGTGTGTGTGCGTGTGTGTAAGGTCATAGCATTACCCATAGATAGGTCATACGACCTCTGAGCTCTCTTCCGGGAGGAAAATAGCTGTCGATCACGAGTCCAACACGTGATCCAAAGACCAAGGTGAATACACACACACACACACACACACACACACACACACACACACACACACACACACACACACACACACACACACACACACACACACATACACACACACACACACACGCACACACACACATACACACACACACACACACACACACACACACACACACACACACACACACACACACACACACACACACACACACACACACACACACACACACACACACACACACACACATTTATTACACGCGAAAAGATATACATGTTTCCTGGCGACAGGGTCAGAAGCATGAACGTTATTTGTGTGGATCCTTTGTGAGTTCGCTGGTGCATGAAAGGGAAGTGCTCTTGGCGTCGAGATGGGGTGGGGGTGGAGCGAGGGGGTGTGGGTCGGGGGTGCTCAAGCGTCATTTGCAGCCCCATGACGACCCTGTTCACCCAACGGAGAAGTACATTATCATCTTCCGTAAATCGGGTTAGTGATGAAGCGCTTTTCGAGTTTCCTTGTCCCTCCCGTCTCTGAAAAGAAAAAGAAAAATGCGGAATAGAATCTTGGTGTTAATTTTTTTTTCATTTATTGGAATTTATATTAATGATATCGGAATTTATCAACCATTATATACAGTATACATATATATATATATATATATATATATATATATATATATATATATATATATATAAAACTAAGAAACAGGTTTTCATTTAGATGTATTTGGTTGAAAAATACAGCTGTTTCTGCATTTGTGAGCTTCTTGCTTATACTTTCGATTTTTCAGTCGTAGACTTCTTCGTAGAATTAAACACTAAGAGAACACGTTCCAAATAGCATAATGATGAAACACGGCGAATTATTTACTTGGTATTCACGACGTATGTATGTGTTTTTATAATATATATATAATATATATATATACATATATGTATATATATATATATATATATATATTTTTTTTTTCAACCACAAATCGCTTTTAATTCCATGCCATCGCAGTCGAGACTGGAGAATCGCTCGATGGAGGCATCCGTTGGAAATTGAAACGTGGACGAGCCGAGGATTCGAACCCAGCTAACCCGTAACAAAGTTATAGTGACTTAAACCAATACGCTATCAAGAGAACTTTCCCACGTGCACATACTAGCTAAATGCACTATCATAGCGGAGGTGGGTTGAACGCGATATTTCGTGTAGGTGTATGTAATTCGAGCATACAAATATAGGAAAGTCGTACTCAACTTATATCTCTATTGATAGCATATTGGTTTAAGTCACTGTAACTTTGTTACGGGTTAGCTGGGTTCGAATACTCGGCTCATCCACGTTTCAATTTCCAACGGATGCCTCTATCGAGCGATTCTTCAGTCTCGACTGCGATGGCATGATATTAAAAGTGATTTGTGGTTGAAAAAAGATATTAATTGATCACTGGGAACCATTCAGTGTATACGTATATATATATATATATATATATATATATATATATATACGCAATAAACAGTTGCCACGTCTTCTGAATGCTACAGTGGTGGATGTCTTGTAGGAAGCTGTGGGCAACGTATATTTTCGGGTCGCAGATTTACGAGGTGAGCAAGCCTTTTACGACCTCGGAGACTTACGACTATCGTAAATGATTGACGTTAAAGAGATACGCTTCCTGCAGCTTCACAGAAGAGCCTGTCACTGTGATATTTGTATGTGTGTGTATGTATGCATGTATGTAGGGTATTCCAAACAATGTGCTAAGTCTTTGAAACATTTCGTAACATTGTAAAATCATTTGGTCCGCGTTATTAGTTGTGTATTGAAAACAGTGGGCATCAGCTTAAAAATTTGCGAACACGCATGGGGACTAGATTAGGGGTGGGAAGGACTAAACTTTTAATTTCAAACTATATACGAGCATGTACATGCATGTATATGTATGTATGTATGCATGTATATATGTGTGTATTTATGTATATATGTGTGTGTATGCATGCATGTATGCATGTATATATGTATGAATGTATATATATATATATATATATATGTATATATATATGTATGTATGTATGTATGTACCTATGTATTACTGTCGACCCTTTTCCACAATTCATCATGTACTGAATGTAATCTTCGGAGATATTCTCTTCAATAAAAGTTGAGACATTACAGCTCTTACTCCTGATCTCGGAATCCCTTATATGTTAAATGACCTTGACCTTGACCTTGAATGACCTCATCGTAGTTTCCTTGTGAGTACGGAAGCAGTTAATGCGTCCTAAAAGGGATGACATTAATGCTGAACGACCACGTTCCGATTCCTAGATAAAACATCATCAGGCTGTATCGATCACTGTGTGTTTTAGATGTGTATCTTCCATTAGTCACACTGTGCTTTTATCCACTGAAGTAATACACACACAAAGTATACTACCTTACAATGGAAATTTATCTAATAAGATTTCTTTTGGGTGGGTTTGATATACTGCCCTTTCATGATAGAGTACAAAGTAGATTTATTACCTTGGGATCTATAGCATCATTATATAGCATAGAGACCGGCATGCTTTGCTGGGTCTTCAACAAGTACTTAATCGCCAAGAAAGGAGAGTAGACGTAAAGTGAAACCGCATTTAATAGGACGGAATCCGAGATAACGGCGCTCTGACGCAATGGACAATTAATGACGCGGAATTTCTGCCAATGTTTGTAGGATTTTTTTCCTCTTTTTATATTTTTGTTTGTTGATTTACGTTTTTGTCCTATTTTTTTTATTTTATTTTATTCATTTATTTTTATTA
>NC_134804.1:40621129-40623629 GCF_046742065.1 Oratosquilla oratoria | reverse complement strand
AATTGAAAATTAACTTTTCTATTAGTTTAAGATAGGCTGCCTCAGTAATGCAATTAAGGAGTGTACTATAAGGTGGCGTTCCTAAACGAGGGGTATAGGTTAGGGGCGGGAAGGGAAGGAGGCTATGGGCTAAGTCACCATTTCCTCCCTCACCCCAACCCCCCTAATCTCATCCCCTCGCCCCCACTCCCCAAAATACCTAAGATTGTTCATCATCTTATCACGTGAAAGCTATATCTCGAGTTACAAGTGTTTATCTAATGATAAAATGCGTTATTGCTTTCCTTCGTCTTAATGGTAGCCTTACCACATCCCCTCAAAAAAGTTAAACTCAAAGAAGTCTAAAAAAATAATTGAATATATATATATATTTTTTTAAAGAACCCAAGGCATGGAAAGACCTCAAAAGCGGCAATACCCTAGAACTACTTTCGCGTGACCTAGAGCCCTCGACGGAGGAACTAGGAACTCCAGGCGGCTTGTCTCTATGTAGCAAACGAGTCTTGGAGGCCGACGAAGGTGCTAAGGTCGGCCGGTGTGTCTTACTTCGACTAGAGGAGTTCCGTCAGGGAAATGCTATCTCTCCTGAGGATCTGGGCTGACTCCAGAACAGTCCCCGCGAAAATTATCGGGACACAGTGCATACGAATCATACTGAAACATGAACGAACTGCATTGAAACGTTAGCGAGCTGCATTGGAATGCTAAGGGATTGAAACAATAGTGAACTGGGGTTGAAACGTTAGCAAACTGGAGTTAAAACGTTAGCGAACAGTATTGAAAAAATTAGGAAACAGCTTTAAAACATTACTGAGCTGCATTGAAACCGAGCAACATTAAAACGTTAGCAAACATTATTAAAACGTTTGCGAACTGGAATTGAAACAGCTAACTGGAATTGAAACGTTAGCGAGCGGAATTGAATTGCTAACAAAATGAGATTGAGACGTTAGTAAACAGGGATTGAAACATTAGCAAACTGCATTAAAACGTTAGTGAGCATCAAAGGAAAGT
This sequence comes from Oratosquilla oratoria, assembly GCF_046742065.1. Classification (NCBI taxonomy): domain Eukaryota; kingdom Metazoa; phylum Arthropoda; class Malacostraca; order Stomatopoda; family Squillidae; genus Oratosquilla; species Oratosquilla oratoria. Next base: position 40,622,615 of record NC_134804.1, on the reverse strand, counting down.
TAAGGAATTACATTAAAACTTAAATGAATAGCACTGAAACGTTAACGAACTTGTTTTGAAACGTTAGGGGGCGCTGCATTGAAATGTTAGCTAACAGCACTGAAACGTTAACGAACTGGAATTGAAACGTTTGCGAATTGCATTGAAACGTTAGGGAATTACATTTAAACTTAAATGAACAGCACTGAAACGTTAACGAACTTGTTTTGAAACGTTAGGGAGCGCTGCATTGAAACGTTAGCTAACAGCATTGAAACGTTCATGAACTGGAATTGAAACGTTTGCGAGTTGCATTGAACGTTAGAGAATTACATTGAAACGTTAATGAACTGGTATTGAAAAGTTAGCGAGCGGAAAAAAAAAGTTATCAATGTCAGTGAAACATTATCGCACTGCAATAAAGCATAACCGGATTTCACTAAAGCGTTAAGAAATTATTAAAACGTTAGAGAACTTCATTGAAACAGTATTCAACTGCACTGAAGCATTAGTGAACTGGCATGGAAACGTTATGGAATTGCATTGAAACTGTCGAACCGCACTAAAATGTTCATAATCTGCAATGAAACGTTTGCGAACTCCACTGATGCAGTAGCAAACCTCACTGAAACGTTATCGAACTGGAATTGAAATGTTTATGAACTTCATGGAAACGTCAACGAACTTCGTCAAAACGTTCACGAGTTGCACTGAAACGTTAGAGAACTTTGGTAAAACGTTGACGAATTTAATTGAAACGTTAACGAATTACATCGAAACGTTGACGAATTGCATCGAAGCGTTAACGAACTTCAATGAAACGTTAACGAACTTAACTGACGCAATAGTGAACCTCACTGAAACGTTAGTAAACTGGAATTGAAACGTTAATTAACTTCATCGAAACGTTAGCGAACTTCATCGAATCATTAACGAATTGCATTGAAACGTGATCAAACTTTGGTGAAACGTTGACAAATTCTATTGAAACGTGAACGAATTTCATCGAAACGTTAAGGAACTTCAACGAAGCGTTAACGAACATCAGTGAAACGTTAGCGAACTGATAACGAAACGTTAGCGTGCTGGATGCAGCAGGAGACCTGACGTTCGAGGCGGAACATTTGTTGTTCATTTCCTGTTCCATGGTGGGGGCAAAAGTTCCAATGGTTTCTTGTGCGCTTACGTCACAGAGATCATTTCGACACACCCCCAATTCCCCCCCAAGACCAGACGTGCTAAAATGATATATTACATGGCCCCTTCCCCCCTCCCCTCTTTTGCTGCCGAACTGTGGGGGGGGGGGAGGGGGAGTAGTGTCACAGGTAAAAAAAAAAAAAAAAAAAAAAAAAAAGGAATCAGGTTGCCGGAAACAAGAACAGAAAGAAGAACGCCAACCGGTACAAAATGAGTTCATTGGAAGGAGGGACACCGCGGAGATGAATAAAATCGCCTGGCGACAGGGAGAGAGAGAGAATGGAACGTAAAGTGCCACACGGTACGGAAG
>NC_134804.1:40606129-40613629 GCF_046742065.1 Oratosquilla oratoria | reverse complement strand
GGATCCCTCAGTGGGAGTCACAGAATAGAGAACTCCGTTTTGCAGCCCACAGAAAGGTAGGATTTGCCTTCCAAGGAGAACACCTAGAGGAGGAGAAGGAAGAGAAGGAGAAAGAGGAGGAAGAAGAGGTGAAGGAGGAGGAAGGATGGAAGGATCTTCTAGGAGGGGAGCTAGAGAAGAGGGAGCGCCGCTTTGCACCCTGCAGAAGTGTAGGAGACATACAGGGCGAGAAGGAGAGGGAGGAAGAAAGAAAAGAAGGAAGGAAGGAAGGAAGGAAGGATCCTCGAGGAGGGGGCGAGCCACAGAACAGGGAGCGCCATGTTGCAACCTGCAGAAGGTGTTGTCTGAAGCTCACGTCTGCTCCAGTGCTCTGGTTCCATTACCCGGTGGCCGATCGTAACACCTGGCCCAGATACACACCTCGAGCTCTTCTTGGCGGTGTACAACACCTCTCCTTCCCTGGCGCCCCCTGGACGTCCCTGAAGGGGCATTGTATAGAGACCCGCTCAAGGGACAAGGACCACATGTTCCAGGCTTGAGAAAGGATAAGGCGGAGGGAGCGGGTGGGGCCGTGTGGAAGGCTTAACCGGGCAGGTAGGGAGAGGCGGAGATGGAGGGCAGGAGGGTGGGGGAGAGGGGGAGTGGTGGGTAACGGTGCGGAGCAGGGCAAGAGGGAGGTAGGGAGGGAGGGAGAGGTGATGAAGGAGGAGGAGGGAGGGAAGGAGGAGATGGAAGGGAGGAGGAGGAGGGGGAGGGGGCGGGTGACCTTGAGAGACGCGGCCCCGCCCAGCACAGCACTCACTCTCACTGGAAGAGCTCGACAACCCTGATTCGTCCCCCCCACCTCCCTCCTCCTCCCCTCCTCCCCTCCTCCCTCCTCCCCTCCTCCTCCTCCCCTCCACCCCCTCCCTCCTCCTCCCTCCTCCCCTTATCCCCTCCTCCCCTCCTCCCTCCTCCCCTCCTCCCTCCTCCCCTCCTCCCTCCTCCCCTTATCCCCTCCTCCATACACCCTCCTCCCGTCTCTACCCTTTTCTCCTCCCCTCATGTCTGGTCTTTACTCGATGCCCAGGGTAAGGAGGACAGAAAACCGAGAAAACCACATGTATTTCCTAAAAAAAGCTCTTTATTTTTCTTCTGGAGTTTATGTTGCTTCTGTTCACCCCATTTTTTTTTACTTTACCCCCTCCTTCTACTCCACTTCCTTTTCCTCCTTCTCCTCTTCCTTTACCTTGCCATCCTCTCTTCCCCTTCCCCCTCCTCATTCTCCTCCCTCTTCTCGTCCTCTTCCTCCTCCTCGTTTCCCTTCTCCTCGTTCCCCTCCTCCTCCTCGTTCCCCTCCTCTTCGTCCTTCTCCCCCTCCTCCTCTTCGTCCTTCTCCTCCTCGACGCCCGTGGACAGCAAGATCATCACGTACCCGGTTCGCCTTAGGAGTCCCCGCCCCTCGCCGCCTCGGTGGCTGGCGGCGGCGGCGGCGGTGGCGGCGGTGGCGTTGATGGCGGCAGCAGCAGCAGCAGCGTTGGTCCGCGGTGGGGTGCCGACCAGGACACGCGCTCGAGGGACATCCTTCACTCGGCACGAAGACGCCGTAGCGAACACCCGCAGCCCTCCCAGGCCCCCGCTGCCACGCACCCCTCCCTCCCCCGGTAGCGCTGTTCAGGAGTGCCCCTCGTTTGGGTAGCCTGAGCTCTTCTCGTCGCCAGCAGCAGAAGCTTAAGTTATCAGGAGCGCCTCTTTGGCCGCCTCCCGAAGGAGCTCTGCCCGAAGTCTGTGCTGTGCGCGTGCGTAACTGGAAGGCCTGGTTGAGAGTCTCCTAGCCTGAGTTCGAGAAGCCAGCTTTGTTGCACGAAGCTGCTCAAGTTGTAACTCGTAGCACGGCGATAAAGGAGCGGCAACGCGGAATCCCCTTCAGCTAACCCTCCACCGGATCCCCCGTAGTCAACTTCTCCCAGCTCCCTTCTTCGGCGCCTCGCCAAGTTTCGTCATCTTCTTCTGTCCTTCTTCAGGAAGCTAACCTCCCGCCACCCTCGCTCGCAACCGAATAATCCCTTCGGCTGCGGCAAGAAGCAACTGACTCGTCAAGTCACCTTATCTTCTCCCCTCCACCCGTATTGGTGTCACCCGTCCCCCTGACCCCCTTCTTCCACCCTGTTCCGACATCGTGGGGGGAAATTATACCCTCCCTGCAAGAAGCTCTTGAAACGACTCGCCCCCACCCCCCAGTCCCCCAAACTAACCAAGCAACCGACCCGCTTTCTGAACGCAACATTTTCAAGCTCCGCGGCAGAATACGTCATCCTGTCCGAACCTTCTCATATACAATCACCTGAAGAAATCTCGTCTGTCCCCGTTCCTAAGTTTGTGATTGTCATTAACCAACTGCAGTGTTTCTAAGTGCAGGAAACTGAAAGAAAAAAAAAAGTTGTGAGAAGAAAACAGTGTCCCCAAAGCTTGTGCAAACCTAAAAGTGAAAGAAAAAAAGTTACGTGTACCCCTTTGTGTTACGAAAAGAAGAATAAAAAGATTTAACAGTGAAATCACAAACTTTATCCCCCCTGCCTCCAAGTGTGTGATACCTCAGTTAGATAGGATAAAACAACAAAAGTCCCTCTCCTTGCATCGTTGTAGCCTGCGCATGCGCCAAGACCCTTTCCACTCTCCACGTCCCTTCCTCCTACTCCCTTACCAGGATAACGGAACCGACCAGTCGTGACTCCAAGCCACGAGGGTCGCCTCCATTGCGCCCTGCCACGACACCTTGGCACACACAGAGGGGGTTGCTTGCAACACGAAGTCTCCTCTGGCACCAATTGCAACAAAAGTGGAACGGCTGAGTTGCGATTAATCCCTTTGCAACACCCGGTATATCTCGTTCGTTCGTCTTCGCCTTCTCCACCACACTCCCGCCCCCTTCTCTCCACGAGAAGACCGTTTCCAAGACCCTGTGCAACCGAAAGTGAGAGTGAGCGTGAGCTTTACCAGCTCTCCAACCTGTCCACAACCAAGCCATAACCTCCCGAGATCACCACCACCACCACCACCTCCTCCTCCTCCACTCCTCACCACTCCGTCCTAAAGTGTTACACTGCAAGTCGCCAGGCGATGCCTCGTTGATGCTGATTAGAAAGCGACATCTTCTGCACCGCCTTACATCACTCGGCGTGCAGCCGCTCAAGCCTGTTGCGTGACTCGATTCCCCGAGCTCAGAGTGGCCAGACTTGTTCCCTGAGTGCCAACCCAGTGAAGACAGCACTCGGGACGAAGGAGGAAGCCCCCAGTAGGCAGAGGAGCCGAGCGAGCCAGCCATCAACCAAGCAAGCATATCGTAAGGTGACAGTGTGTTCTATATATAGTGAGTGGCTTACCCACTGAAAGGTTTTTGGTGTTTATTATTATTATTATTCTCTCCCACATTGATAAGTTTGGTGAAAGATCATTTCGCAGTGTTGTGATAAATCTTCGACATGCCTGGATTCCAGAGCTCGAGGGTGTCCTTCCAGCCGGCCTTACATGGTCCCATGGATATGCATACAAAGGGTCGAGGAGGACATGGCCGCTCCGAGAAGGGCGTCCATCCTATGTTCAACGCCCTGAAGAGCCGGCACCTACAGGACAGGGCCAACTACGAGCGCATGATCAAGGTGAAGGACCCGAGGAGGACTGCCGAGGGTCTGTACCCAACCTTCGACAGCCTCAAGCTCTTGGGCGCCGAGAACGATGCTTACTACCTTGACTCGTTCATGGCCCCCAAGCATCGTTACGGCGGCGGCGGCGACGACCACGAGAACCGACACCGCGCTCGGAGCAGTTCGCAATCGAACCGAAAGAGGAACAGCAGCAACAACCGCCAGAGTGTGAATATGGACGTGCTGGCCAAGACTCTCCTGGGCAGCCTCAGGAGCGCCGCCAGCGAGGAGAACATCTATGAGTCCACCGAGGCCATCAACTACCGCAAGACGATGGAGGAGATGGACAAGCAGGAAAAGATCAGAGACGTGTGCAAGACTGGACACCCGCTCTTTGACGCCCTCCGGGTGAAGAATGCCCTTAGTCGGCCCCTGAGGAGGGAGTCCCACATGAGTTCCATGTACAACCTTAACACACTCGCGACCCTCGCCTCTTCGCGTCCCAAGATGGCCCGTCAGCACAGCCACCCAAGCGGCACCAGTGACGGAAACAGTAACAGCAACAGCTCCTCAGGCTCCGGAGATGAGTTCGACTACGTGCAGAAACCCAACCACAGGTTCTCGCGCAAGGCCGTCATCTCCACAGCCACGACCGAAAGGAGAGGTCACCACCACAAGCATGCCAAGCACGAGCATAACACCCACAGGCCAAGCCACGGCACCCATAACCACCACAGCCGTCACCACCACAGCAACAACAGAAACTCTGAATCTGACGACGAGTGGGCCATCCCGAGGCCCAAGTTGATGGAGCTGAACGCCAAGTCCCAGTCCCGACACCGCCGCACGGGCGTCTCTGCAGCCAGGATCCCCAGCAGTGTGTCGTCGGGTCCCGAGGAGTCGGACAGCTCAAGTAAGTCTACAGGACTTCGGTGACGTGCCAGTTGCATCCCGAGCATCGCGCCCGCAGACGCCAGCCAGCTGTACTCACGAGCCTCGCAAAACACCACCAACCACCACCGCCACCCCTGACCACTCGGCATGACGCGCTGCGGGGGCCCGCATAGGCACGTTCCACCCTGCCTGCGGGGGCGGCCCGCCGAAGAAGTCCTTCCTCGCGCGGGCCGCTCTCACATGGCGCTACGAGAGGCCGGCGGGGGAGGAACACTAGGCCAACGCCTTCTCCACCCCCACCAGCCTTCCTCCCTCTCCTCTTCCACACCAACCCCCATTCCTCCTCCGACCCGTTCCTCCCTCGTTGCCTATATTTTGCCCACACACACTAATCGCAGACGACTTGGCCTGCCAATTCGTCTGTAGCATTGGCTTAAATGTTCCTCTTCTTATGGTGCGTTGACTATCTCGTAGACATTCCCCCCTCGGGAGGAGAGTGGTAGCCAGTGAATCTCGCAGTGATCGTTCGTGACCTTTAATTTTAATTTTTTGCTTCGTCTAGCGTGCATTTATTCTTGATCATTCCTCCCTCCCACGAGTGATCTATATATTCGCGTCTTTCGTGGCGCAAAGCGAACGAAGGTGAGTGACAATTGGCTCCCCTCCCCTCCCGACGAAGGCCTCTCCCCGTCTTGTTCTCAGGGAAGAGGACGAGGGACGGGTGCCCCTGGGCGTGGATGAACCGAATGTGTTGGGGGCTGGATAGGTCGGCATTTCCTTTAAGGGCACACCACACGCAACACCCACACTGACAAGCAACAGTTCGGCCCAGCAGCCTCTTGCAGCAGTAGCAGCAGCAGAAGCAGCGGCAACAGCTCCCCAAAGGCTCCCCATGCCTTTGGGTTCCCCACTTGTGAAGGTTGGTTGCTGTTGCTGCGGCCCCTCCCCCATTTTCATTGCGCTTATGATATGCATCCAGTATCCAAACACGCACTGCATAATTAGCCAAGCTACGAAAACATGACCCTAGGAACCTCGGAGCCAAAAGCAGCTTCAGCTGCCATTGGGCGGGGCATACTTTCTTGCTAGGCTCGGGTGGGTTGGGGGTGGGGAGAGGGTGGGGTGGGTGACAATAGACGTTATTGCTAGGGTTTTAGGGGGCTTTTGTTTTTATGTTTAGGGTGATGGTTGGGGTTCGGTGTAGGTCACCGGCTGGAGACAAAGCCGTTTTCGAATTTAGGTCATGGTCGAACTGAAGGTAAGGGTAATCGTTTTTGTTTGTTTTAGGATGCATTTTGGGGCTCTTTCTTCACTGAAGTTTGACGCTTTTGGCTCCGAGGTACCCGACAATTATCACACGTGCCATGCCTTAGTAATAACCATGTGTGTGTATATATATATATATATATATATATATATATATATATATATATATATATGTATATATATATATATATATATATATATATATATATATATATATATATATATATATATATATATACACATACACTTAGACTCGCCCCTTCCCCAGTGTACTTGATTTACACATTTTCCATGACTTGTGAACGTATATATGTATCGCTCGTGATTAAATACCAAGATTCACATCGCCCATGGGTTTTCTCAACACACATATCTCCACCCCCACCCACATGTTATCAAAGACATATTTTCCTGTGTAGATTCGCCTTTTGTATATATATATTCTGGACGTCGTGTAGATTAGATGTTTTGAATGCCTGCTTGTTTGAGCGTCTGTTAGTTTGATCATATATTTTGTCTCTTTAGAGATAAAAAATGACGACGATGATGATGATGATGATGATGAGCTGTATTATGTCGTCCCCTCAAAGGGTTTAATCGACAGAGCCAATGGATGGGGCCGCTCTCGTGTATTTATGTGTTGTATTATTAAACGTTTTCATCGACATGGTTGTACCGTCTATCATGATGACGGTGACCTATTATGTCCCATGAAGATGGTGATCGCTTGGATGGATGTAGGTCTCTTATATCCGCGTGTTGTTTGATGATGATGTAGATTGAAAACGATGTATTGCCTTACCTGGGACCTTCAATAAAAGGTTGAGGGAAATCTTGATGGTTTTATTCGCCCACAAGAAGATCCCACCCCCCAGTCGCCGTCCAAGGCCAACTTGTAGGACCGCTCGACCGACCATGGCAGGACCGACCGACCGAACAACCGACCGAGTAGCAAGCAAGCGGTCGGTATGTCTCTGGCGGGAGCTACAGGAGATAAAGGTCGGTCAGAAGAAGAAGAAGAAGAAAAAGAAGAAGAAGAAGAAGAAAGAGTTTAATGTTGAGACCAAAGCTCCTGCGCCTTTGAGCACAAAAGCAGGACTCAACGATAGCTGTATCTGGTTGCTTTTAATGTCTCTCTTTTTTATTCTATTTTCAATCCAGATCCTTTGGTTTAGTGGTGGCTGTACCCAAAACGGGAGTTTGGCAATCCCAGTGGAGAGTCTAGTTCCAGCTGTGACTGACAGCAGCAGCAGAAGGAGGGAGGGAGGGAGGGGAAGGATACAACAGAAGGCCACGTACCTGTGGACCGTCTTGTCTTTGCAGTTGGTAAAGGAGTTGGCAGATTTGTTTGTTGATAACCGTTTATTTTTTCTGCTTCTATAAGAGAGAGGGAGAGAAATAGATAGACTTCGGTTAAACTAGGCCATCGTCTGTCTGTTTTCAAGTAATTAGGTCCAGGAAAAACAAACAAACAAACAAACAAACAACAGAAACAAACAGTAACAAGCATAACATAACAATAACGGCAGTGAGGACGACAGTCGACAAGAATTTAGTAACTATAAACAGAAACACGCTCGACAACAGTAGTTACTTTATTACCAAGAAAAGTGAGAGAAACGACAACAGCAACAGCGACAATACCTTAGCAACAGAGACGGCACCTTTGTACAGTTATGAAATGCGCATGCGTACAAACATCCTGCGCTGATGTGTA
>NC_134804.1:40583629-40591129 GCF_046742065.1 Oratosquilla oratoria | reverse complement strand
AATTGAAAGTTGCCTGATTAAAATCACAAATGATAACAACTTTAACCTTAACTTAGGATTGTACAAAATTGATAATTATATTTGCAAAGAAATAGCCAATAATTACAAAATGTAAGAATGCTGGACGTGTGACCCACGCCCGGACAATTCGTCCACAACCTTTCCTAGTGTAGTTCCTTATACTATTGTCCTACTATATTATGTTTGCTGTACCCTCTTTCTTTGTAATTTACACTGAAGATGTAATATACGAAAGCGCTCTTATCCGTTTGTTTATTTTCTTAAGTGGTTACCTTGCATGTATGTGTATGTATATGTATGTATAGATATATGTACATATATATGTATGTATAGATATATGTATATATATGTATGTATGTAAATATATGTATACATGTATATATATGTGTATATATATATATGTATGTATGTATATATATGTATACATATATATATACATATATGTATATATATATATATGTATGTATATATATATGTATACATATATATATATATATATATATACATATATGTATATATATGTATGTATATGTATATATATACATATATACATATATATATATATATATACATATATATTTTTTCCTTTCTTATTTGACTAGTCACTGCCAAAAACAGAAAGGAGGTAATGACAGTAAACTAGATATAATATCTACGATCCAAGTTGCTTCATAATCCACTGAAGTTCATAAGAATATTAACCCCAATTATTATCAAGATGGCGAGAGCGCGGTGGTGATTGAAATAACCTGACGGCAAACATGGTAGAAGTAACAGGACTGTCGGGTATTAAATGGAATTATTGATACAAGCTATAGTCCCTTTGCTATGGAGGGGGGGGGGCATGTAGGTGAACAAAATCGCCTGGCGGCAGTCGTAGTATAAAAGAGAGTGCCACCAGGCACGGAAGGAGCGAAGGGCACTGAAGGCTCGCGAGTCTTCAGCTGCGGTGAAGCTTGCCTTGCCCATGGCTTGGTTCGTTCGTTATTTATCACATGTTTATTTGTTTATTTGTGCATATCTTTATGTATTCAGTTGTTGTTTTTGCTTAATTGTGTTTCTTTGTTCGGTATTTTGTTAGCGGTAACTAGTGCCAAATATGCATACAAAATATATGTGTGTGTGCGTGTGTGTGTGTGTGCGTGTGTGTGTGCGTGCGTGTGTGTGTGTGTGTGTGTGTGTGTGTGTGTGTGTGTGTGTCCATCTTTTCAACCACATTCATTTTCACATTAATTCCATTAATTCTATGCCATCACGGTCGAGGCTGACAAGAAGCTCGATGTGTGTATATGTATATGTATATCTATAATACATGTGTGTATATATGTTTTACATAAAATGTATTATATACTGTATATATATATGTATATATATATATATATATGTATATATATATGTATATGTATATATATATGTATATATATATATGTATATATATATATACTGTATGTATATATATATATATATATATATGTATATATGTATGTATGTATGTAAACATGCATAGTGTGTTTGTGATAGAGAGGGAGAGATAGAGAGAAGGGGAGGCGGGGGGAGTGGGGGGAGGAGGCTGCGAGACTAAAATGAGCCCCGTGGTCTTGACAAGGGAACCAAATCTTTGCTCTTTTGTCACAGACCACGACCCAGGAACCACAGTACAATCTTTCACAAAAATTATGTTCCCAGTCTTCCTCTGATTTGCAAGTAACAAGTCTTTCCATAAAATCATTGTCATAAAATAAAACATATTTTTGTCATAGAAATTTCACTGACACATCAAGTTAGTTTGAGTCAGTGCGTGCTTGGGTCTCAGAATCGTAGACGGGGGTTCTGCTTGTGACTGTACACGTGTCTCCGTCCACGGGACCTCGAGAGTGGGCAGTCCTCGAGCATAGGAGAGCAAAACAAAGGGGCGGAAATGACGGCCCTCGCGACTGAATTCATGACATTCTTGTTTTCCACTCAGAGGAAAGTCCAGTTATTCTTCACCCTGGCCATTCCTGGACTCGATCATTTCCTCTTGTACTGCAGACTCTGTCTCCTCTCTCTTTCCCTTTTTATCGATCTATAGTGTGTGTGTGTGTTTTATGTATATGTATTTGTGTGTGTATGTGTTTTATGTGTGATCTATATTGTTTGTATGTGTTATATGTGTGTGTGTGTGTGTGTGTGTGTGTTATATGTACGTGTTTGCGTACGTTTGAGTGTTATATGTGTGTGTGTTTGTATGTATTTGCGTATGTGTTTTATGTATGATCTATATATATTTTTGTGTTTTATATATATATATATATGTGTGTGTGTGTGTGTGTGTGTGTGTGTGTGTGTGTGTGTTTTATGTGTATGTGTTTTGTGTGTGATCTATATATTATTTGTATGTGTTTTATGTGTGTGTTTGTGTATGTATGTGTTTTATGTGTGTGTGTGTGTGTGTGTGTGTGTGTGTGTGTGTGTGTGTGTGTGTGTGTGTGTGTGTGTGCGTGTGTGTACAACTACCGTAAGTTGACATACAGTTGGGGAAGCAAGTTCCTCGACACTTGTCGGAATGTCGTCTTACCATTTGTCAACAGAGGAAGAAAACTGTCGTATAATAGTTCAGCTCCAAATACGGAATTTCTTCTTTTGTTTACATACGAGTATGTCTGCAGGACTTCCACTGGCGACCGCTTCTCATTGGATCACGAATCATTAGTCTCCGATTTCTAGTTATGTTAGTCTAGACGATTCTAGTCAGCTAAGAGAGGATTCTAGGATCGCATAGGCTAAGGCTTTCTATTTCCTAGAGCAAGGATTCTAATCCTTCTTCCCGTTAGATGCTCTCCAGAGGTAAGAACTACCTCTCCGTGTAGCTATTAATCCAACATCGAATATAGAACAGTAATATATCAAGATCAACTTTGTATACATTATTATTGCAATGGATATTATAAAATTGTTTGAATTATAATGACCGTATCAAATAGAAGCATCAACACCACAAACATTAAGTATATGAAAATTAATTCAACATATTGCAATGGGTATTATGAAATGCTTCAAATCATAATGGCTTTATGAAGCAGAAGCATTAACATCACAGACAATTTAGAATTATACTGCACATGCAGGAGTGAAATGGTAGGTACTTTACTGCAAACCAGTATTGAACTTTAGCCATATAAGTACACCATGGAGATCTTCTTGCTTACTAATAGGGACTCATGAAATCAATGTTTGAGAACCCCGGTTCTAGAGGAACCCATTCGTATCTAGATTGTCTACCAGGGATTTCGTTCTAGACGATACCAAACAAAGCTCTTCAGCCGAGAGAGGAACCCTAGGTCACAGAGGAGTTCACAAAAAAGAAAAAACACAAAGAACCTTTTCTCCCGCCATCTGGACGACTTTAGAAAAAAAAAAAGAACGGGGAGTTTGTACGCTCGGTGCGTTTCCCCAAAGGCTTCGAAGTGCCACGCCCCGGTCTGGCCTCTGACCTTCCCAAGCCTCTGAAGTCCTGGACAGGAGCGGGCTCGCGCATGCTCACTTGCGCTCGGGCAATTTGGAAATAGAGAATGTGATGCTATACGAATTTTTTGCTTCCGTGTGCGAGTGAGCGTGTGGACTTGGCCTTAATGTTAGTGTATATAAATAAATACATAAATGCACACACGCACACACATACACACACACACACACACATACACACAAACACACACGCACACACACACACACACACACACACACACACACACACACACACACACACACACACACACACACACACACATATATATATATAAATATATATATATATATATATATATATATATATATATGGTTACATATACAAATACATGCACACATACACTCATACTTACATACCCATACGTACACACACATACATACTTACACATATATATTTACATGAGTGGATACTGTGTGTGCATGTACTTGATTAATTATCAGAATGGCTGTATAATTGTAAAGTCGTGTCAGGAACGGAGGCATATTATCCATATATCCATATCCACGCTCCGTTGCGCTCGTTCCAGTGGCCTGGAATGCCCAATCCCCCACCCCACCTCCCCTCCCCTTTCATCCGAACCAGAAAGTGACTCCCTCCCCCGTCACCCATCACTCCCCCGTTCCCCCACGACTTGAACCTCCCTTTTGATAGACTCTGCCAAAGGTCTTTAGGACTTGCTGGTATCTAGGGGGGGGGGAGGGTAGAGGAGTCGGGTGTCGGGCACCACGGGGCCGGGCCGGTCGGAGACTGCCCGTTCTTTGTCAGTAACTGGCCTTTCCCATCGAGTTTCCCTAGTGGCAGTTGGAAGAGCTTGCGGGTTTCTCTTTTTTTAGCTGATGCTGGACGTTTAGAGAATATATATATATATTTATATATATATATATATATATATATATATATATATATATATATATATATACATATACACTGAATGGTTCCCAGTGATCAATTAATATCTTTTTTCAACCACAAATCACTTTTAATTCCATGCCATCGCAGTCAAGACTGAGAATCGCTCGATGGAGGCATCCGTTGGAAATTGAAACGTGGACGAGCCGAGGATTCGAACCCAGCTGGGTTCGAATCCTCGGCTCGTCCACGTATCAATTTCCAACGGATGCCTCCAATGAGTGATTCTTCAGTCTCGACTGCGATGACATGAAATTAAAAGTGATTTCTGGTTGAAAAAATATATATATATATAATTTTTTTTCAGCCACATTAACTTTTTACTTTTAATTCCATGTCATCACGAACGAGAATGACAATGCGCTCGTCGGAGACATATACGGAAACTGATACGAAGCGAAGCCAAGGGCTCGAACCTCAGCTCAGACGTATCTGTTACTTTGATACGTCTGAGCTGAGGTTCGAGCCCTTGGCTTCGCTTCGTATCAGTTTCCGTATATGTCTCCGACGAGCGCATTGTCAGTCTTGTTCGTGATGACATGGAATTAAAAAGTAAAAAGTTAATGTGGTTGAAAAAAAATATATAAGTATGTATGTGTGTTTGTGTGTGTATGTATGCATATGCATGTCACTTTTGATGATAGATAAGAAAGGCTATGAGGTGCAAGGGAAGCTTTAGAAAGATAAGGAAGGGGGATGATGATGATGAGGAGGAGGAGGAGGAGGAGGAGGAGTAGGAGGAGGTGGTATAGAGCAGGAGATGAGGAAATAGAGAATCAGAAGGAACACTAGAGGCGGTCAACCTGACTGACGTCTCGGGAACGAGTTAAAAACAAGTCGGGCGATAACTCACTGTGGAGGGAAGGACTGGATTTGGACATTCAAAGATTACGTTCTGGCTGGCGCCAAACTATTTTATTCAGCTTAGAGGGAACCTCTCTGCCCGGAGGCTTACATGAGTTATTATATATATATATATATATATATATATATATATATATATATATATATATATATATATATATATATATATATATATAAAATCTCCCAACATGTACTAGGTAAGGAAGTCAGTGGTCATTATCGTTACTTATACAGTGGCGTCACCTTTGCGCTAGGTACTAGGACATGGCTGATAACCCATAAAATGTTTCTTGAGTTCTGGAACTTTTCATAGTCTCTCAGGAGATCCCTCAATTCCTTCGGTTGAATAAATCCCTTGGCGGCAGAAAGAGTAAAGATGGAAGTCGAGCAGGCCACGTTCCCGAAAGCGTTCCCTCCCCGTCATACGTTAGCCAGAATAAAATATGTGAAGTATATCCTCGTAGCTGGAAAGAGGCTTCCGACTTCCAGACCCTCTTCAGAGGAGTCTGCAAGAACTGCAAGTGACTTCGAGGGCGATGGTTTTGGGTTCGCAAGGCTACTTTGAACTTTTCGAAGTTTCTGTCCCCCTTCCCCTCCTGGTTCCCCCTCTTCCCATTCCTTTCATCCTTCCCTCCCTCTTCTTTCCCCTCCTCCTCCACTCCTCACCCTCTCCCTTCTTTCCCTATTCCTACTCCCCTCCTTCCCCTCTTTCTCCTCCCCTTCTTCTACCCCCTTCCTCCTCCCCCTACTTCCCCTTCCTTCTCCCCTTCTCCCCCTTCCTCCTCACCTTTTCCCCATCTTCTTCCCTCCTCCACCCTTCCACCCGCTTCCTCCTCCTCCTCACCTTGTCCCCATCTTCCTCTTTCCTCCTGCTTCACCCTCCTTCTCCTCCCCTCCTCCCCCTCTTCCTATTCTTCTCATTCTCCCCTCTTCCTTCTCCCCTTCTTCCCCTCTTCTTCCTCCCCTCCTTCTCCCTTCCTTCTCCCCTCCTCCCCTCCCCTTCTTCCTTCTCTCCTTCTTCTCCCCATCTTCTTACCTCCCCTTCTCCACCCTTCCCTCCCTCTTCCTCCTCCTCATTTTCTTCTCCCCACCTTCCTCTTCCCTTCTGCATTACCCCCTCTTCCTATTTTCCTTCTTCTCCCCTCTTCCTCCTCCCCTTCTTCCATTCTCCCTCCCCTTCATTCTCCCCTCCTCCTCCCCTCCCCCTCTTCCTACCCTCCTTCTCCCCCTCTTCCCTCCTCTCCTCCCCTTTATCTCCCCCTCTTCTTCCTTCCCTTCTCCTCTTCCATCCTTCCCTCCCTCTTCTTCCTACTTATATTCTCCCTCTCCCTCTCTTCCTCCCCTCCTCCCCCTCTCCCTCCTCCCGTTCTCCTACCCTGCCTCTCCTCCCCTTCTTCCTTCTCCACTCCTTCTCCCCATCTTCTTCCTCTCATCCTTCTCCTCATCATACTTCCCTCCTCCCCTCCTCCAACCCTGCCTCTTCTCCTCTCCTCCCCTCCTCCCCCTCTTCCTTCTACACTCCTTCTCCCCATCTTCTTCCTCTCATCTTCCCCCTCTTCTTACTCCCCTTCTTCTTCCCCTCTTCCTCCACCCCTCCTCCTCCCCTCTTTCTCCTCCCCTCCTTCTTCCCTCCTCCCCCTCTTCTTCCTCCCATCCCCCCATTCCTCCCTTCTCCCTCCTTCTTCCCCTCTTTCTCCTCCCCTCCTCCTCCCCTCCTCCTCTCCACCCCTCCTCCTCCTCTCCTCCTCCCCTCCTCCTCCTCTCCTCCTCCCCTCCTCCTCCCCTCCTCCTCCCCTCCTCCCCTCCTCCTCCCCTCCTCCCCCTTTGCCTCCTTTCCTGCCCCTCCTCCCCTTCTCCCCCTCTTCCTCCTCCTGTCCTTCTCCTCTTTCTCCTTCCCTCTTCCTCCTCCCCTCCTCCTCCTCCTCCACTCCTCATACCATTCTTCTCTCCTCTTCCTCCTCCCCACCTTCACCCCCTTTTCTTCCTCCCATCTTCCTTCTCCCCTCTTTCTCCCCCTCTTTCTCCCCCTCTTTCTCCTCCCCTCCTCCTTCTTCTTCTCCTTCTCCTTCTACCTTCCTTCTCCCCTTTTTCCTCCTACCCTCCTCCTCCTCCTCTCTTTCTCCTTCTACCTTCCTACTCCCCTTTTTCCTCCTCCCTCCTCCTCCTCCTCTCCATCTCCTCCTCCTCCTCCTCCTCCTACC
>NC_134804.1:40568629-40581129 GCF_046742065.1 Oratosquilla oratoria | reverse complement strand
CCTCCACATTCTCCTCCACCCTCCACCTCCCTACCACCACCTCATCTCTATGCATGATCCTCTCAAACACCTACTCCAGCCCTGTCATCTGCATCCACCCTTTCTCTCCCTCCTCCTGATCCTCCTCCTCCTCCTCCTCCTCCTCCTCCTCCTCCTTCTTCGCCTCCTCCTCCTATTCCTCCTGTTCCTTTGCCTCTCGTTCTCTTCCTTGTCCTCCCCTTCCCCTTTCCCCTTTATCTCCTCTCCTTCCATTCCCCTTCAACCTCCCCCTATCCCTATACATCCCCATTCCCATTTCCCTTCCCCTCCCCATCCTCCCCCTTCTACTCCTCCACCCCTACCCTTCTCATTATCCTTACTGTTCCACTCCTTCTCTTCTCTCACTTCTCCCCATCCTCCTCCTCCCCTTTCCCTACTCTTCCTCTTCTCCCTTTCCCCTTCTCCTCCTCCTCCACTTCTTACTCTTTCTCCACCTCTTACTTATCCTCCTCCTCCTCCACCTCTTACCCGTCCTCCTCTTCCTCCACCTCCTCCTGTTCCTCCTCCTCGTCATAGTCCACTTCCAGCTATCATCACCGCCATCATCTCTGTCATCGGATCCCCCCATACCCCCACTTCTCTCACCCTTCCTCCACACCACCACAACCGTCATCTCATCCACCACCTGCTACTTGTCCAACTCCAACCCCTCTACCACCTCCTCTAGCTAATCCACCTCCCCCTCCATGTCCCCCACCAACTCCTCTCCTGCCCCCCTTCCCCCTTTCAAACTCGTCTTGGACCATCCCGCTATACCTCTGCACCTGTTCTCTGTCCTGACATCTCTCCAGCGCCTCAGGACACCTGTGTAACCCCAACTCCCGACCTAAGCACCTACACATCTGTTGTGTATCTCCACCAGTGTTTCGATTTGCCTCACCTTTTTGATACCTCAACACCGGTTTTTCATTTCCATGTCTTTCTTTCACTGCACATCTGTTACACCTGCACACCTGTCTTACACCTGCCATATACCCGTCCGAACACTTTGAGCCATAATCACAGGGCCCCGTGGCTCAGATCCTGTTCCTGAAACTGAATAAATTTTGAGATATTCGTCTCTGTGGTGAGTAGTGGGTTAAGGGTCGGCGGTGGATGTGGCAATCGGGGCAGGGAGAGGACGATCAGACATTTGCATGTACCCATGCATGTCAGCGTGTACGGGTCTTGTTGCCGACCAGACTGTCGTCATCGTCCTCAACCTCCTCCCCCTCCTCCGCCTCCTCTTCTTCCTTCTCCTCCTCTTCCTTCTCCTCCTCTTCCTTCTTCTCCTCCTCCTCCTCCTCCTCCTCTTCCTTCTCCTCCTCCTGCTCCTCCTGCTCCTCCTCCTCCTGCGCCTCCTCCTCCTGCTCCTCCTCCTCAATCCCCCTCTCTTTCTCCTCCTCTTCCTCCTCCTCCTCCTCCTCCTCCTCCTCCTCCTCCTCCTTGATTAGAATAATGTGTTCCCGTATAATTTTTTACAGTCCTAGGTTAGGTATTCAACAGCCATGTAAGGACCAATAGATCTGTTGCACTTAATTTGTCCTTGTAACGCCATCTAACTCATCCTCCTCCTCTCCCTCCTCCTCTCCTTCCTCCTCCTCCTACTTCTGATCTTTATTCTTATCTTCATCCTCCTCCTCCTCCTCCTCCTCCTCCTCTCCCTCCTCCTCTCCCTCCTCCTCCTCCTACTTCTGATCTTTATTCTTATCTTCATCATCCTCATCTTCTTCATCCTCCTCCTCCTCCTCCTCCTCCTCCTCCTCCTCCTCCTCCTCCTCCTCCTCCTCCTCCTCCCCCTCCTCCTCTCCCTCCTCCTCCTCCTACTTCTGATCTTTATTCTTATCTTCATCATCCTCATCCTCTTCATCATCCTCATCCTCACCCTCGTCTTCATTCTTCTCATTCTCGCCCTCGACACTCTCCGTATCCTCCTCATTTCGAGAAAATAGAATAGGTGGTGGAGTAATCTTGTATGTCCATAACTCCCTCCAACCATCATTGTTAAAAACAGAAACAGTAACAAATGTTGATATATTGTTTGTTGAAATAAGAACCAATTGCAGTAAATCTAAAGTAATAATTGGACTTGTTTATAGACCACCGGGTCAGCTACTAGTAAATGACGAAAAATTATTCGATCTAATTATAGAAACTAACCAACGCTGCGAGACAGTCATCATGGGAGACTTTAACTTACCGGTGAAGAGATGGGGTGAAGATTTGAGTTCGCATACAGGACGAGACTTGTATAGTAACTTACTGGAAAGTGGCCTCCACCAAGGCGTAAACAGCCCTACCCGAGGAGATAACATCCTTGACCTAATATTCTCTACAACAGAAAATCTTGTAAACGAAGTAAATACAGGCCCATTATTCAGTACTAGTGATCATCGTACCATCACATTCAAAATTAAAATGGAAGCCAATTTATCTAAGACCAGCAAAGAAAAAAGTACCCGACTTCCGTAGAGCTAATTTCAATAGACTTCGATCATTACTAGAAAACTTAGACTGGAGTACAACTTCGAACGAGACTGATATTGATAAAGCGTGGGAAAACTTCATCAAGGACCTAAACAATGCTGTAAATCTCTGTGTTCCCTATCGTGAGAGGCGCCGGCAACAAATAAACCAAAGTGGTGGAATAGGGAAATTAGTAACAACCTCTCTCGTAAAAAGAGTGCATACAAAAAGTATTTATCAACTAAAAGCCAAGACGATAAACTAACACTAGACAGAATTCGCCGCGAAACAAAAACACTGATAAAGCGTAGTAAGAAAGATCTTGAAGAATATATTGCTGAGGCAAGCAAGTCGAACCCTAAAGAATTCTATAGTTATGCGAATAAAAAGAAAACGCTCACCTGCGGCATTGGACCATTAAATGACGATGAAGGAAAACATACGGATGATGAAAATGAGATGGCCTCAATCCTTAATAATTTTTTTGCATCCGTCTTCACAGACGAAGATTGCTCAGTGTATCAGCCACCAGAACATAAAATGTGCCAAAACGTTTTAAATCAACTCATAATTACAGAATGGGATGTCGTACAAGTGATTGATAAGCTCAAAATGAATAAAGCCCCGGGACCTGACAAAATTTCACCTAGAATTCTGCAAGAAGTCAAAAATCAAATCGGTAAACCCTTGTGTATCCTCTTCAACAGATCATTAGCACTCGGTAAAGTCCCATCAGATTGGAAATGTGCTAACGTAACACCAATATTCAAGAAAGGGGACAAATCACAACCAGGCAACTACAGACCGATTAGCCTAACTTCGATTGTGTGCAAACTGCTAGAGACAATTATCCGTGACAGCGTAGTAAATTTTTTAGAAGAAAATAAGATTATGAAAGATTCACAACATGGCTTCCGAAGCAAACGCTCATGTCTAACTAATCTCCTTGACTTTTTTCATGACGTCTTTAACAAATACGAGGAATGTAGATCTGTTGATATAATCTATCTAGATTTTCAGAAGGCATTCGATAAAGTCCCCCACAAACGATTGCTAGACAAATTGAAAATGCACAGCATTTCTGGTAATATCCACAACTGGATTAAAGATTGGCTCTCAGAGCGGAAACAGAGGGTCGTAATTAACGGGGCATCATCTAGCTGGCTCGACGTTAAAAGTGGCGTACCGCAAGGATCAGTTTTGGGACCCGTCTTGTTCTTAATATATATAAATGATCTAGATGACGGCCTCCTCTGCAAAATATCAAAATTTGCTGATGACACAAAAATTGCCGGTAAAGTAATAACCACCAAAGAGAAAGAAACTCTACAATCCGATCTAGATAAATTATCAAGTTGGGCTAGCAAGTGGCAAATGAAATTTAACGTTAACAAATGTAAAGTTATGCACATTGGAGGTAACAATGATCACATCCAATACCAAATGAATGGCGAAATACTGGATTCAGTAACTAAAGAAAAAGATCTAGGAGTTTTAATATCAAATGATTTGAAGCCAAGTCAACATTGCTCAGAAGTTGTTAAAACAGCAAACAAATTAGTTGGCTTTATCGGAAGAATCTTCGAAAATAAATCAGAAAAAATATTGCTAAACCTCTATAACTCCTTGGTTCGTCCCCATCTAGAATACTGTGTACAATTTTGGTCCCCATACTACCAGAAATATATTAACAAACTAGAAAGAGTACAACGGAGAGTGACCAAAATGATACCAAGGCTGAGAAATCTGCCGTAGGAAGAAAGACTAAAAAATCTAAACTTATTCTCCCTCTCAAAAAGAAGAATGCGAGGAGATTTGATTGAGGTTTTTAAAATGTTCAAAGGCTTTGACAACATTAATGTCAAAGATTACTTCTTATTAGACCAATCAAATACAAGAAGACGCCACGATTTCAAAGTAATTGGCAAAAGATTCTCTACGAACGAAAGTAAGCACTTCTTCTTTAACCGGGTTGTTAACGTGTGGAATTCGTTACCTCCCACTGTCGTCGAAACTAACACGATAACAACATTTAAAAATCGCTTAGACAAATACTTGGAATCTAATCCGCAGATAAAATATTATCCTTTGCAATAAAAGATATGACATTCAGACATTTAATCATAATTGGATTAATCGGATAGGATAGTGATAGCAGTAGTGTTAGTTCGAAAGTAACACGATAACAACATTTAAAAATCGCTTAGACAAATACTTGGAATCTAATCCGCAGATAAAATATCATCCTTTGCAATAAAAGATATGACAACCAGACATTAATCATAATTGGATTAATCGGATAGGATAGTGATAGCAGTAGTATTAGTTCATCTTCTATCGCCTAGTTGCCCTGTTTCCTTAACTGTAGTGTAGTTTAGTTAACACAAACAGCCTCGTTAGGGCCAGTAGGCCTGCTGTTGTTTGTTCTTCCTTTGTGTTCCTTTGTGTTCCTCATCTTCCTCTTCCATTTCCCCTCCTCGTCCTCCTTCTCCTCCTCTTTTTATATGATTCCATTCATTGTCTGATACATACATCTTCCTCCCCCTCCCTCCCTCCCTCCATTTCCCCTCACCCTTCCCCCTCCCTCACCGCCATCCTGTCCTCTTGTTACCTCCTCTCCCCTGCTCACTTCAACCTCCTCCTCCTCCTACTCCTCGCCCCCTCTTCCTCCTCCTCACCTCCTCCTCCCTCTCCCCTCCCCTCCCCTCCCCGTCCTCCTCATTCTCCTCCCCTCCTCCTCCCCCTCCTCCTCCCCTCTTCTTACTCCTCCTCCTATCCTCCTCCTCCTCCTCCTCCTCCTCCTCCTCTTCCTGATCCTCTTCTGTTCGATCCACCTCTTACTCATCTCTTTCACCCATGTCATCCACACCATTGTCATCCTCCCCTTGTCCTTCTCTTCTTTCTCCTCCTCCTCCTTGTCCCCTTCCTCATTTTGATTCTTATTTTCGTCTGTATCATTTTTATTCTTTCATCCAGTTGCTCCCTTCCATTCACTCTCTACCTGTAACTTTCTGTCCTCCCTTCTTCTGTCCCCTCCCCTCCCTTCTCCTTCTCCCCCTCCTTTCTTCCTTTTCCTTCCCTCCCTTCTCCTTCCGTCCTCACCTCTCCCCACTCCTCCCCACCCACCAATCCTCCCCTCCCATTCCTTTTTCCCTTCCTTCTCCCCCCTCATTTCCTCTTCTAATCATCTCCACTCACCTCCACTCCCCCTCCCCTTTCCTCCCCTTCTCTCCCTTATTTCTTCCTTCGCCTTCCCTCCCTTCTCCTTACGTCCCCTCCCCTAACCTCACCTCTCCACCCACCTATCCTCCCCTCCCCTTCCTTCTCCCCCTTACATACATACATATATGTATGTATATATATATATATATATATATATATATATATATATATATAATATGTGTGTGTGTGTATGTATATATATTTACATCATATTCACAATGAGCGCTTGATTGACAATTTTGCAGAATCCAAAGGAAAAACAAAGAACGGAATAACTAAACGTTTTCGTCTCTCAAGACATCTTCAGAAGGTTAAGACATCTGAAGATGTCTTAATACACGACATTTAGTATTCCGTTCTTTAATTTCCCTGTGGTTTCTGCAAAAACACACACACAAACACACACACACACACAACAACACACACACAAACACACACACACACACACACACACACACACTCACACACACACACACACACACACACACACACACACACACACACACACACACACACACACACACACACACACACACACACACACACACACACATATATGTATATATATATATATATATATATATATATATATATGTATATATATATATATATATATATACAATGATGATATATAGTCCATTACACTTAATTCTTATATGCACACATTTTGCATGAGCACTTTCCCACAAGTTTTTTCCTCACCCTCCCTCCATTCTCACCCCTCCCCCACCACCCAGAACACCCTCCTTCCCACTTCACCCTCATTCGTTTTTGTGTTCCCCCAGGCACCCACACCCTAGCCCCCCACCCCCACCCCCCATTGCTCATACGTCCTTCATCCGAATACACGTCTTTTACTCACACTCTCTCTCCTTCACATACTTCTTTCGGCACACTTCCTCCTTCCCTCCTTCCTCCTTCTCCACTTCCCTCGTCCCTCCTTACCTCTTTCTTTATTCCCCCTTCGTCTTTCCTCAACCCTCATTCCTCCTTCCCTCCTTTGTTCCTTCCCTCCTTCCTCCCTCTCCACTTCCCTCGTCCCTCCTTACCTCCTTCTTTATTCCCCCTTCGTCTTTCCTCAACCCTCATTCCTCCTTCCCTCCTTTGTTCCTTACCTCCGTTCTCCTTCCTCTTTCATTCGTCCTCTTTACTCTTTCCCTCCTTCCACCCTTCCCCATTCCCTCTTCCCTCTTCCTTCTTCCTCTTCCTCCCTTCCTCCTCCCCCTTTCCCCATCCTCCTTCCTCCTCCTTCTCTTCCTTTTTCTCTCCCCTTCCTCCTTCCCCCGTCCCCCTTCCCCCAACCCTTCCTCCTTCCATTTTCTTCCTGCTTCCCCCCATCTCCCCTCCTCCTCTTCTCTTTCTTCTTTCGCTCTCTGTGTTTTCTTCTTCCTTGCCACAGTTATTTCTAATTTTTCCTCCTATTGACTCGTTGTACATTTTCTAGACACCTTTCTTTCCGTGGCTTACATTAGACATTCTATTCTGGCTAAAATTAGACGATTTTATTTTATTTGGTGATCACAAATGTTTCAGTTTATTTTGTCCCCTAAAAACTCCCCTTTCCTCCTTCTATCCTCCACATCTATTATCCACCGTCTCTTCTCCTCATCCACTTCCTGTTCCACCTCTTCCACCTCAATCTCTTCTTCTGTCTACCTTTCCCTTTCCATCGACTTTAACCTCATTTTCATCCTATTGCGTTCATTTCTTTGTCTTTCTATTACACTGTCTTGTTCCCTTCCCCTCTTCCTCCTCCTCCTCTTCCTCCTCCTCCTCCTCTTACTCCTCCTCCTCTTACTCCTCCTCTTACTCCCCTCTTTGTCACCCCCTTCTCTTCCTCTTCCTCCTCCTCCTCTTACTCCTCCTCTTCCTCCCCTCTTTGTCACCCCCTTCTCTGCCTCTTCACCCTCTTCCTTCTTCCTCTTCATCCTCCTCCCTCTCCCTCCTTCTTCCTTCTCTTCCTCTTCCTCCTATTTCTTTACTTCCGATACCACCTTCTTTCTTCCTCCTCCACCTCCTCCCCCTCCTCTATTCAGTCATTCCCTCCTTCCTTTTCTTCTCCTCCTCCTCGTCCTACTCCTTCTCTTCACGTTTTTCGTTTTAATTGCCTCTTTTTCCTTACTCTTCCTTTCTTTCAAAATCCTTCACCGTTTCCTTCCAGCCTCCCTGCCCTTTCAACTTCATCTCTCCTTCCATTTCCTATTGCCTCCTTCGCTCTTGTTCGTAACGTATCCTCCCGTATTACAAAGGATTACAAAGGAGCATGCCGACAGGAGACCTTCTGGTCCATAACTAGGTCGGATACGAAAGAAATATGTAATAATAATAAACAAATAAAAAATAAATAAATAAATAAAAATTATGATAATATCTCCTTCCTGTTCCCTTCTCCCTGTGCTCTCTTTTTTTCTTTACCTCCAGTTTCTTCCCTCTTCTCTTCCCGACTCTTCTTCCAACGTCTCTTTCCCTCCTCTCCTTTTCTTTTTCTCATTCTCTACTCTCTTTCTCTCCTCCCTCTTCCTCCCTTAAGGTATTAATGTAAAAAATAAAATAAAATAAGACAGTGAAGACCACCAGGGAAAAATCGTGAAGACATACACACACACACACACACACACACACACACACACACACACACACACACACACACACACACACACACACACATATATATATATATATATATATATATATATATATATATATATATATGCGTAAATAACCACTAGGAAAAAGTAAACTAACGAAGCAGAGCGCTTTCGTGTAATTACATCTTCAGTGCAGATACACTGAAGATGTAATTACACGAAAGCGCTCTGCTTCGTTAGTTTACTTTTTCCTAGTGGTTATTTACGCATTTGTGAACACACGCTCCTAGTGTTTTTATTGCATATATATATATATATATATATATATATATATATATATATATATACAAATATACATACAGTATATATGCATGGATGTGTATATATATATCTATATATATATATATATATATAAAAATATATATATATATATATATATATATATATATATATATATATATATAAATATATATATATACACTATTTAATGCCAGATGAATATCTAGTTATTCACGGGGGCGTTTGCGCCGCTTTTCTCTTCCCCCTCCTCCCTCCCCCTCCGCTTTTCTCTTCCCCCTCCTCCCTCCCCCTCCTCCTCCCGCCCCTCCTCCTCCCTCCCCTCCTCATCCCTCCCCCTCCTCATCCCTCCCCCTCCTCATCCCTCCCCCTCCTCATCCTTCACCTCCTCCTCCCTCCCCCTCCTCTTCCCCTTCCTCCCTTCCCTCCATACCCTCCCCATTCCCCTTCCTCCAATTTCCTACTCCTTCTCCATCCCATCCTCCTCCTCTTCCTCCTCCTTTTCCTCCTTCCTCTCCCCCTTCTCCTCCCTCTCCTCTTCTTCCCCTCCTCCTCCTCTTCTTCCCCTCCTCCTCCTCCTCCACCCTCTTCTCCTCGTCCACCCCCTCCCCCCCCCGTACACCTCCCTATTCTGCGGCCTCGCTCCACTCCCCGATCGTTCCACTTTCCATCGTCCACGTCTCCGTCCATCATCATCATCATCATCATCATCATCATCATCATCGTCATCATCATCATCATCACCATCACTATCATCATCTCTTCTCTTCTTCTTCTTCTTCTTCCTCTTCCACTTTACCGTCATCTTTTCTCTCAGTTTTCCTCTCTTTATTTCCCTGATCTTCTTAATTTTATCCGTTATCCTCCTCTTCCTCCTCCACCCCTGTCCCTCCCCCTCCTATTTCTCTTCCTTCTACTCCTCTTCCCACTCCTCTTCCTCTCCCTTTTGACCTCCTCCTCTTCCTCCCCCTCCTATTCCTCTTCTACTCCTCTTCCTCCTCTTCTTCCCTCTCCTCCTCCTCTTCTTCCCTCTCTTCCTTCTCCTTCTCCTCCTCCATTTCTCCTCCTCCATTTCTTCTTCTCCTCTTCTTCCTGTTCCTACTCCTCCTCCTCCTCCTCCTCCATTTCTCCTTCTCCTCTTCTTCCTGTTCCTACTCCTCCTCCTCATCTTCCTTCTCCGCCTCCTCCTACTCTTCCTCTTCCTCCTCTTACTCCTCTTCACTTTTCTCCTACTTTATTCCTCTTCCTCCTCTTCTTCCTCTTCCTTCTCATCCTCCTCCTCCTCCTCCTTTCTCCTCCACCTACTCCTCCTCTTCCTCTTCTTCCTACTCCTCTTCTTTTTCCTTCTATTCTATTCCTCTTCTTCCTCCTCCTCCTCTTCCTCCTCCTGTTCCTCTTCTTCATTTTCCTCCACCTCCTCCTCCTCCTCTTCCTCCTGTTCCTCTTCTTCATTTTCCTCTACCTCCTCCTCCTCTTCCTCCTCCTCCTGCTTCTCTTCTTCCTTTTCCTCCTCCTCCTCCTCCTCCTCCTCCTCCTCCTCCTCCTCCTAATTTTCTTTCTCCCCTTCACATTCCCACATCATCGTCCTTCTCATTCTCCTCCCTTTCCCCTTGCCCTCCTGTTCCTCCTCGTCTTCCTCCTCTTCCTGTTCTTCTTTCCACGTTCTTTCCTTCCTTCCCCTCCCTCTATCCCTCCCTTTCCTTCCTCTTTCCCTCCCCCCTCTTCCAGCTCCTCCCCGTGCTCCACCTTCTCCCTTCCCTTTCCCAGGTCCGTCCCCCTCCTGTTCCCCTTGTTGTCCTCCCCTTCCCTTCCTCCTTCTTGCCAATCTCCCTTCTCCTGCACAAACCCGCTCCCCTTCCTCTTATTCCTGCCTCTCCCCTCCTTTTTCTTTTCCATTAACCTCCCCTCTCCCTTCATCACCCCTCCTCTCCCTTCCCCTTTCCTTCTCCCTCCTCCAACCTCCTACTCCTCCTTTTCTTTTCCCCGCCTTTTCCCCTACCTCCTACCCCATGACTTTCTCTTTCTCCTCCTCTTCCTTCTCCTCCTCCTCCTCCTCTTTCTCCTCCTCCTCCTCCTCCTCCTCCTCATCTCCTTGCCTGACCTGTCCCTGTTCAGCGCGCCGTCTCCCCCTGCAACTCTGTGACATACTTTATAGGTTTGCGACAGGACGAATTTAACCAGGCTTAGGAAGAATCTAAGCCAAAGAGAGCTCTCGAATGAGCGAGAGAATGATGTCTTGATGTCTGAATAATGTTAACTGATTAATTAGTTAGTCAATTGAATAGCGAAAAAATAATATATGAATAGATACATAAACCAGTATGTAATCAACTCAGTAGTGAAATATATCAATTAGAAACGTTTATTCATTGAATTGAATAACAAAGTGAATAAATAAATGAATTAATAAATAGTGAAATGAATACATTACATAAGTGATATATATAAGTGAGTCACCTTATGGAAGGTCTTAACGCCCTTGGTTTCCGAGCGGTTGGGCGCCACGGAAATGAACAAAGTTCCTCGACGGCAGCCAGGCTGAAAAGGAAAATACCACGGAGGGCGTTCGTCGAGGTGGTCTGCAACTCCTCCACCACACCAAGAGAATATAATGGAGATGAACGAAGTCGCTTGGCGGCAGGTAGAGGGGGGAAGGGGGGGGGGGAATACCACCCGGTACGAAAGAGGTGAAGGTCTTCGGCACTCCATTTCTGCTGACGTTCTTCTTCTAATTCGTGACCGCGTGTTGCTCCGGTTCCTTACTGTTCCACGTCGTCGAAGTTTAACTTCAAATCGTAACGGCTATAACCGTTGTAACGGTGTCAATCGTCATAATGCTCTTAGCCGTCATAACTGCCATAACATAGTAATTGTTACCTCTGTGTTTCACGTCATCGAAACAAATTCAAATAGTAACGGTTATAACCGTCGTAACGGTGTCAACCGCCATAATGCTCTTAGCCGTCATAATTGCCATAACAACCATAGGTTATATCTGTCGAAACTTTTACTTCTATGTTCCTCGTCATCGAAGTTTAAATTTAAACCTTAACGGTCATAACCGTCGTAACTGTGTCAACCGCCATAAGGATCTTAGTCGTCATAATTGCCCTAACAGGTGTTACTTCTGTACTCCACGTCATCGAAATTTAAATTCAAATCGTAATGGGTATAACCGTCATAACGGTCTCAACCATCATAATGCTCTTAACTGTAATAACTCCCATAATCACCTTAAGTTGTAACGGTCACAACCGTCACTTTGGTGTTCCACGTCATCAAAGTTCATATTCAAATCGTAACAACCATAACCGTCAGAACTGTCTCGCCGTAATCCATAACTGCCACAACCGTCACGTTTGTCTTACACGTCATCTATTTTTCAATTCAAATCATAACCGTCATAACCGTCATAAATGCCATAACCACCAAGTCGTAACCGACTTAACCGTCATAACCGCCGTAACCGCACCACCCTTCCACGTCACAACCGAACCACGACACATCATGACCAAGCTATTACACGTCATAAACGTATCGTCACGTCCTCACCATCACACACTCATCACGTGACCACACCGTTTCCCATCTCCACTTCATCGCAGAATAAAATCCTCTTCCGCTAAACAGATTTTTTTTTTCTTTTTTTTCTTTTTTTTAAAGAAATCCTTTGGGCAGTGAAGCTTTGCCTTCCCCCTAACATTCTTCGAGATGACCAATAGCAGGGGTGGCCAGCGCTTGGCACTTTAACGACTTTTTTCCGGCACGCAAAACCCAGAGCTCACCTTAAAAAAGATAACTAATAAATCTCCAATTCCTTCTGTATGATCATTGGTAACGGGATGCTGAGCTGGGCGGCGGACTGGGTCCCTCGTAAGTGAAATGAGGGGAACCCATACTCGTATGTGG
>NC_134804.1:40558629-40566129 GCF_046742065.1 Oratosquilla oratoria | reverse complement strand
CAGCCAAAATTACATAGAGAAGATGAATAATTTCTTTCAATTTATTCCCTTCATTGAAGGATGTAAAGACAAGAAAGCCAATTGAGTTATTTTCCTTTTATGAACGAATAAGAAATCTAACCATTTCATTGAAGAGTTTATTTCATAAATCACGGAATAAAAATTATATCATCAGGATCATTAAAGAGCTCTTGCCTGAATCATCCATTGAGCGCCAATTACTGGATCGTTTGACTAACAACCGTTAATTTAACCTCAATCACGTGAATTGGCTTGTCAGTCGTTCTGGAGTGATTGCTTACGTTAACAAGTTGGAATGGGCAGATGAGTCACGGGACATCTTTATTAGAGAGAGAGAGAGAGAGAGAGAGAGAGAGAGAGAGAGAGAGAGAGAGAGAGAGAGAGAGAAAGAGATATATATAGTTTTCATTACAGAGTGTTGTTAATATTTATATAAATAAATATGAAACAAAATAATACAGAGCTCATCTCCCCCGTCCCCCGACAAGAGATCCACAAAGATGAGTAAAATACCTTTGTGGCAGCGGGAATAAAGGATTAAGTATCACCCCATATTGGACGGAGTCGTTGACTTGCATTTGTCTAGTGCAGTTGTGTGTAGTGTGGGTTGTGAGGTGTATATACAGTTTTATATATACATATATATGTGTGTGTATATTGTATATGTAACCAGGCGGATGATATATATATATATAATATATATATATATATATATATATATATATATATGTGTGTGTGTGTGTGTGTGTGTGTGTGTGTGTGTATGTATGTATGTAATGCATGTGTGAATATATTTATGTATGTATATGTATATATATGTGTGTGTGTGTGTGTATATGTATATGTGTAGTATCGTGCCATGACGACTGTGAATTGCTTGTGTGCGAGAGATTGCATCCACGGCCTTAGCGAAGACGTGAGGACGTGTCTGCTGCATTGCAAGTTTCCGAGAGGCTTTTTTGCAAAATCACTGAGCTCGATTAGCCGCATGGAAGGGGACGGGGGAGGGGTGGAAGAGGGGGAGGGAAGAAACCGAATACTCTCCGAGTATCTCGATTACTCAGTCATCCAAGTAATCATCTCGTGTTCTTGAACTCGTGTCTGCTCGCTCCTGACCCACTTCTTGGCCGGTTTGGGTCTGTCAACAGAAAGATGTTTGACCTGGTGACCCTGCCGCACGCGTCAGCCATCTTGTCCTGGTTCATGCCACATGATTTTATTCGCTTGGGAGTCGAACATGGAGTGAATCGAGGTCTTTTACAGCCCTCCCCCCCCCCACACACACACTTCTTCTACTCACTCCCTCCCTGGCTAAACAAAATCGCCTGCGTTAACTTTACAAAGATTTGTCAAGCATGACACTTTGATTAAAAGTGCAGAACATATGTGCCTTCTCATCTGGGAGAATGGGAAAGGTATTTTGGAGCTTCCTCCTACATTCTAAAATGAGGGAACTGCGGGGAAAAAGAAGAGTGATATATATATATATATATATATATATATATATATATATATATATATATATATATTTGAGGCAAGAGAGGAAACGGAAACTCGAGAAGAGCTTTTCGAGTTTCCGTTTCCTCTCTTTCCTCAAATTTGTCACGATGAATAATCATCATATATATATATATATATATACATATATATATATATGTATATATATATATATATATATAGAGAGAGAGAGAGAGAGAGAGAGAGAGAGGTAGGGAGTGAGAGGGAGAGGGAGAGAGAAGTTGCGGGTAGAGTCCTTGAGGGAGGTCGGAGAAGGATCACGCCGCCAGGCAGAGTTAAAAGATGGAGGGACGTGATTATAGGAAGAGGAGGAGGGGAGGGATGGAGGCGGTGAAGGAGCCTGTGTAAGGGAAGGTGGAGGCAGCCTGAGTAAATGAGGGACTGAAAGGGAAAAGGAGAGAGTTGGAGTGAAGGAGTTTGGTTTGATCCGTGTGGACTGTTTGTCTTGGGTTGTGGTTTTGTACAGTTACCTGTGGGGGAGGGAAGGAGGAAGGGAGGCAGATGGAGCCACTCACCACCTGTACCCTCTGGGGATGGGAGGAAAGATGGATTCGAGACAAGGATCTGTGTCAGTGGACTGGACTTGGGGGAAAACACATAAACACGCATACGCGTGCGCACACACACACACACACACACACACACACACACACACACACACACACACACACACACACACACACACACACACACACATATATATATATATATATATATGTATATATTATATATATATATATATATGTATATATTATATATATATATATATATATATATATATATATATATATATATATACACATGCAGACACAAACAAGTATATCCAGACATAACTGTGCAAACGCATGCTCTATTAGAGGTGATGACAAGTTGATAATAAATGTTCGTTGTGTGTGTGTGTGTGTGTGTGTGTGTGTGTGTGTGTGTGTGTGTGTGTAAGTGTGTGCATGCGTGTGTGTATGTTAATATTATGTTAATCTAAAATAATTGTGGTGAAAATATACATTCTCAATGACACCTCTCCTTGGACGCTGCCTCGGTCCGCTTCACTCCTAAGAGAGCACCGTGGAGAGGAATAGAATAGCCTGACGGCAGCTGGGATGAAAGGAAAGGGACCACCCGGTACGGGAGGGGTTAATCTCCGAGAAGGACCGTGAGCGGTCGTCCACAACAAGGCGGTTCCTTCCAAAGGACAGGGCCGCTCAAGCGGGACGGTCGTCCTTGGAGTTGGCAGACCACCTGCAGGAGGAAGACGTGCATGAGGTCGGTATTTCGTGGGGCCGCCGAGTTCGGTACCGGAGGAGGAGGAGGAGGAGGAAGAGTAGGAGGAGGAGGAAGAGGAGGAGCAGGAGGAAGAGGAGGAGGGGCAGCAGTAGCAATAACAGAGAAGAAAGAGAACGATGGATACTGCATATAGGTGCGACCAAGGTCCATACAAGAACAGATCACTTCACGTCTGAAAGAAACCGAACGGCATGACGTAGGCGTGAGGAGGTCGATTGCCGAAAACTCCTCGTGACGTCATGTCGTTAGGTTTTCCTTCCAGAGCAAACTCCCCTGTTCTTGTTGAGACCTTAGTGATTACTTACAGGCAGTTAGGGTAGTTAAGCGGGAATGTGGTTGTTGATTGCTCGTTAAGTCACGAACCGGGGATTTTTACAACTCCAAGAAAGAATAACTTCTTGAATTATGTTTCTGCAAGATTTATTTTTTTTAGGCGAGCGCAAAGAGACTTTTATTGAGCAGATGATTCAATTCCGGGTTGAAGGGAATTTCTATCCAGCTGTCCGTCTGAAACCCAGCTGTCAGTTGGTTAACATTGTATGGCAATCGACTGAACAAAATCCGTAAAGTGTGGCATTCTTCGAAAGGAGGAGGAAGATGAGAAGGAGTAATAAGAAGAGGAGGAGGAGAAGGAGGAGGAGGAGGAGGAGGAGGAGGAGGAACAAGAGGAGGAGGAGGAGGAGGAACAAGAGGAGGAGGAGTAGGAGGAGGAGGACGAGGAGGAAAACGAAACCTCTAAGATCACCTTTTCAGCGTTAGACTGAACGAAATCCTTCAAGTTTGCCACAAAATCAATCAAATGTACCGCAATGTTGAAGGGATAAAGAGCCACGAAAGAGGGGAAGCTGAGGAGGGAGGAGGAAGGTGAAGTGAGGGGAGAGGGTGAGGGGAAGGAGGAGGAGGAGGAGGAGGAGGAGGGAAGGCGACCTTGACAAGGCTAAGGCTGGAATGCATTCAGCTGCTCGTCGTCCATCAGAAGTCTTGCAGCTTCTCCCCGTTCTGTGCCTACCTCAGCTGCTGAACGTGGGAGACGTTCTCTGGAAGGGAGTGAACGGGTCGTTCGCGCCTTCAAGGAAGAACGAGGACCCAGTGAACGGCCTCAAGAACGGTCAGAGAGAAGGAGGAGGAGGAAGGAAGAGGAAGAGAAGGAGAGGAAAAGAGGAAAGGAGAAGAGAAGAGGAAGGACAGAAGGAAAGGGAGGAGAGGAGGAAGAGAAGGAGAGGAGGAACTGTAAAGAGGAGGAGAGGAGGGAGTGTGAGATGAGAAGGAAGAGAGGAGGTATTATAAGGAGGAGGAGGAGAGGAGGAAGAACTGTAAGGAGGAGGGTGAGGGAGGGAGGAGGTGTGGAATGAAAGATGAGGGAAGGGAGGTTAACTAGTTTTGGTTAAGTTTTAGAGGTTAACCTCTTTGCTACCTGAAAAGTGTCTTTAAGGTGAGGAGCCTACGCCAAGAGGCGCTGACTGGCTGCGACCGAAGTCGTCACCTTTGCCGTGTAGCTGTCTAGGGACCCTTGGGGTAGGTAACCATCACCGCAGGGAATCGGAGAGGAGTGCGGGAATCGAACCCACAACAAAACGAACGTGAGCCCAGTACGCTTCCGATTACGCAACCAAGGCACGTTGAGGTAGACTATGGTTGAGGAAAGTTGCAAGAGGAGGAGGAGGAAGCTCTGCCTCCCTCACTCCCTCCTTCCTCTCCTCCCTCTCACCCCCTTCGCTCCCTCCTTCCCCTCCTCCCTCTCTCCCCCTTACTCCCTCCTTCCCCTCCTCCCTCTCTCCCCCCTCACTCCCTCCTTCCCCTCCTCCCTCTCTCCCTCTCTCCCCACCTCGCTCCTCCCTCCCTCATTCCTCCCCCCTCCCTCCGATCCTCCTTCCCTCCTACCTCTCCTCCCTCCCTCTATCCCTTCCTCCTTCCCCTCCTTCTCTCCCCCTCCCTCCATCCTCCCTCCCTCCCTCTCTCTTTTCTATTTCCATTTAATTTCCTTCTTTTCATCATTCACTCACTCGCTCCATCCTTCCTTCTTTTCTTTCTTCCTTACTTCCTTCTTTCCTTCCTTCCTTCTTTCCTTCCTTCCTTCCTTCCTTCCTTCCCTCCCTCCCCTCCCTCTCTCCCACACATTTTGTAATTGATATTCGAATAGTGTCGGACTTTGCAGTCAAGACTTTTTCCTTAGTGTGTGTGTGTGTGTGTGTGTGTGTGTGTGTGTGTGTGTGTGTGTGTGTGTGTGTGCGTGTGTACACGTGTGCACAAGCATATGAAGGATAGATGGAGAGATAGAAGTAGATAGATAATTAGATAAATGAAAAAATGTGATGAAAATTGATGACGTCACGACACGTTTGCAAAATGACCTTCAGACTGGAGACGGCGACGAATGTAGTATTTTCGTATTTGTTATTATTCTTTTCTATTTTCTTTCTTCATTTGCTATTC
Organism: Oratosquilla oratoria; assembly: GCF_046742065.1. Lineage (NCBI taxonomy): Eukaryota > Metazoa > Arthropoda > Malacostraca > Stomatopoda > Squillidae > Oratosquilla > Oratosquilla oratoria. The sequence continues at coordinate 40,560,873 of NC_134804.1, read as the reverse complement.
TTTCTTCTTCTTTATCGTCGTCGTTGTCGTCATCGTCATCGTCGTCGTCGTCTTGAAGAAGTCGTAGTCATAGTGTAACTAGTAGTAATCGATGTAGCGAATCAGACATTTACAACCCAAGGTGACGCCATTTTGTATGATTCACCTGACTTGAAGATATTTCTATTACAATAATTTGGTAACAAGATAATTCAACCGTCAAATAAAAATTCCTATATACCAAGGAAAAAGAATAAAAACTAAAAATTCTGGTACATTGTTGAAGATTAGAGTGAAAAATGAAAATATTGTAATGGAATTATTTTCTTGCGAGGCAAATTTAAAACGCTTAAAAATGTGTTCGATATGACGTCATGTCGACGCTCATCGGTGCCTTTGACATCGTCGTCATCCCGTCCTCCGTCATATTTCTTTTCTTTTCTTTTTCCAAAACCGTTTGGGAAATTAACGCACGCGCTCGCCGTAATGTGAAAAGAAAATCAGTCGGGGATTAGGGTGAAATTTTTGTGTGCATTTTATCAAAATATATCAGGAACACGATCTTAAATCGGAGGTTAGGGAACTTAACCTAATCTTACTAAACCCAATCTAGGCTACCCTAGCCCATCCTACCCAACCTAGCTCAATGTACCTCAACCTACTTTAACCAAACCTACCTAAACCTACTGCAACCCAAACAAAACCTTCAAAATTCCCGAAAAAACATGCATATACATACATACATACATGCTGTTGTTATTGTTATTGTGATGCATGATAGTCGTCATCTTCGTCGTCGTCGTCGTCGACGTCGTAAAGTACCATTGTTCTTTTTCATTTTTATGGCCGAATCACTCACAGTCCTTGGGTACATCAGATACGTTACGTTGTCTTGGATATTTACGGTCATGCATATCGTTATCATCGTTGTAGATGGGCACCGATATGCATAAAGGAACTATATACATAGCTGTTTTATCTCTCTCTCTCTCTCTCTCTCTCTCTCTCTCTCTCTCTCTCTCTCTCTCTCTCTCTCTCTCTCTCCCTCTCTCTCTCTCTCTCTCTCTCCTTTTCTTTCTCATAATTCTGTCCATCACAATATCTTTTCTGAATTATTGTATCTGCTTTCCTTATACTTTTCTTCTTTCTCTTTCTTTCTTTTTTTATTTTTCTCTATTTCGCTGCCCCAAAATATTTTTTCTCATTACTTCTACAAAAAAGATATATGCTCTCTTTTTTACATTACATCAAAATTATATTTATTTTTTTCTTCCTGCCACTATACAAAAATTTACATTTTTAACTTTGCTTCCACCCACACAATTTTTTAAACATTACATTAAAATTCTCTCCATCTCTTTCTTTTTCTCTTTTTCTGTCATTACACCAAAATCTGCATATATTTTTTTACATTACTTCCACCCACACACTCAAAAAATCTTCATATTTTTTCTTGGTACATTACATCGGAAATGCATAATGGATCTCTGCGTTTAGTAGTTCTTTTGCTTTGATAATAATTCCATGTTCTGTTTGAGAACAAAAAGCGCTGTCTTTGCTCTGTGCTTCGTTGTGGGTTCGAATCTCGCACTCCTCTTCGATTCCCAGCAGTGAGTGCTACGTGTCCCAACAGTCCCCAAAGCGTATGTACCTAGGGCAAAGGTGACGGCTTCGGCCGCAGCTACTCAGCGCCTCCTGGCGTATTAGGCTCCTCTAATTGATCTTGGGTGGGATCTGTTTGTGATGATGGCTGAAATGAGTGCGTTAGGTTTTAGTCGTTCATGGGATAAAAAGAAATGCCACAATAGTTATAATAGTTGTAATGGCTGATAATAATGTTAACAAGTTAATAATATAATAACAATGATAATCATAATAATAATGATAATGAAAACAACAACAACAACAACAACAACAACAACAACAACAACAACAACGTCTGTATTCAAACCTGAACCACAGATCATATTACCAATAGAAATGAATAAATAAATAAATACCGAAAAGGAAAAGTGATAAACTCTTTTTAGATAATTGTGTTGGCGGCGGCGGCGGGACCCAAGGTCGATCCCTTCGCCAGGAGAGACCTGCCTGACAGGGGGGAAGTCCTTCAAAGCGTCAAGGTTCATCACGGCCGTTCTTCAACATGATCACCCACATCGAGGCATCCCTCATCACGCCTCCACTCGGAACAGGACAATCACACGTTCCCAAGCATTGGTGCGCGCGCGCGCACACACACACACACACACACACACACACACA
>NC_134804.1:40551129-40553629 GCF_046742065.1 Oratosquilla oratoria | reverse complement strand
TCTTGCAGACGGTCGTGTGGAGGTGAGCAAGGAGGGCAAACACCTATGCTACATGTCCCCGGGCAAGGTCTTCGGTGAGCTCGCTATCCTGTACAACTGCCAGAGAACTGCCACAATCAAAGGTAAGAAAAGCGACTGCCCGCGCGCGCGCGCGCGCGCTTGTAGCCTCGCACCTGGAAACTAGCCTCGCTGCAAGCTGCGGCTCGAGCGTGTATCGAGTTTCTTCATGTTTACATCTTAAATTTAACATATAAACCTGATATGTTGGTACGCAAAATATATGGTGTATGTTGCCTTGTTTCTTGTCCCCAACACCGCTATAGAATAAGGTTTTATTTATAGCGTTCAAACAGTAAACTAGAGAGAAAGAAAAACCACTCATGTTTAATGACCATACAGTCAGCTTGAAGAATACCCACCCATGTCAAAGTTGTACATACTTGTGTTTTATGGCCCATACAAAACCATCATAAAATAATCGTGTTTTGTGATGGACTGTGTTAATGCTATAAAATGTGCTGTTAAGACCCATTAGACCCAGTTTTGTAACTCGTAACTTGAATTTTCGCCTCTGGCATGTCCCACATTTATGCTCATAGTTTTCTTGCCATTCACTTTGCCTGGAGGCGGCACACTAGGCTAGCATGCTACTTACTTTTGCTACTTCGTTTGAGTAGAAATTACTTCGATTACAATATTCTAGACTTCGTAGGAACATCTTAACAATGTGTCTAATATTCATATAGGTTTAACTTCTTTTAGCTTGCCATTCAACTTCTCACTATATAACGCAAAAGTAACTTGACATTTGGAATTTTTAAAAACAAAAGATCGTAACCGAAGTCGTTTGTTCTCGAACGAGGTAGCAAAAACAAGTAGCATGCTAGGGAGAAATGCTTAGTGTGCCGCCAACTTTGGTATATGTAAAGTGCTACAATCTGCGGCTGTTCATCGTTTTGCCCACCTCTTTACATATACTAGGTCAACATGTTTCATGCTTATTATTTAGATCAAGACTTCTTCCTTCTAAATCATTTGATGTATTTTATGAAGAATTAAGTTGTCTCGGACAGCTGTCTACAAAGGACATGTGTGTGTTTGTTTTAATGTTGGTATTTCAGGAGAACGGCGTTAATATCATAACAGTAGTCTTGTTGTTGTCCGTATACTCGTATTTCCACAACCCTCCCTCCCTCCCTCTCTCCCTGTCCCTCTCTCTATCTGTCTCAGTCTCCATCTCATTCTCTGCCTTCCCCCATACCCCCAGTCTCTCCATCTCTCTATCTGTCTATCTATCTATCTATCGAGAAGAGTTCCGCAAGCACACTACTCTACACACACACACACACACACACACACACACACACACACACACACACACACACACACACACACACACACACACACACACACACACACACACACACACACACACACACACTCACTCATGCAGACCCTTCCCCTTTTCGTTCCCCTACACGCAGTCCATTTAAATAAATAAATTATAATCATATCATTATCTCTATTTCTCTCCACCCTCCCGCCAGCCTCTCCCCTTCCTTTCCTCTCTATCTTTATTTCAATCTCTATCTCAGTCTGCCTCAACTTGTCTCAGTCTATATCTCCCACCGCTCCCTCTCTAGTTGTGTGTGTGTGTTTGCGTGTGTGTGTGTGTGTGTGTGTGTGTGTGTGTGTGTGTGTGTGTGTGTGTGTTCTTCTACTTGCCATCTTTTTTTTCCGTCCCCTGTTCTTCTTGCCTCACGATTTCACCCCCTTCCTCCTTCCCACCTCCCTCCCCCTGTCCCTGTCCGTCTGGCTCAAGTACTCAGGATCGAACTGTTCGGAAACCAATTCCTTCAGATGACATCGCCTCAGGTTATCACGTTCTTCGGGGCAGATCGAAGACGTCGCCCATCGTTTGGCCTTGACTCCCTTAGCAGTTCCAGGCGAGCTGCCGCAGCATCAGAACACACGCTGCAGACCGGTTCATTACATAATGTTGTTTCCCGTAATCCTCTTCGTGAGCCTGCAGTGACGTCTCATGTAATATATATATATATATATATATATATATATATATATATATATATATATATATATATATATATATATATATATTATTGCGTACGTTTAATTTTTTCTCAACGACCGATAGCTGTTGTCGGTGTTTTCCCTCCTATTTTTCCTCCCCGCCCCCTTTATCCCCCTATGCGATGCTTTCATGGCACTCTTTCCCGCGGCAGCCAACACCAAGTGCAAACTATGGGCCATCGACCGGAAGTGCTTCCAGACAATCATGATGAGGACTGGACTCATCCGCCAAGCAGAGTACACCAACTTCCTCAAGAGGTACGTACACCATTGTGGGCAGCTTGATGCTGGGCTGGGTCTCCTTGAGGAGGAGCGAGGAGGGGGAGGAGGAGGAGGAGGAGGTGAGGGAGGGAGGGTCCTGGGAAGCTTGTTTCCAAGCAGGATTCTCATGGAGAGGGTGTTTACCGTC
>NC_134804.1:40496129-40546129 GCF_046742065.1 Oratosquilla oratoria | reverse complement strand
GTGTGTGTGTGTGTGTGTTATATCTATGCTCACAAAGTCCCGTCTCTAGATCTGTTTCAGCTTGTCATTAACAAACTTGTAGAATCTAGGTTAATTTTTACGCTCATGAGCTGCACCCTTTTCATAGTTCCTTTCCTCCTCTCTTCTGATTATTGTGTATTCTCTTGTGGATCTTTTGCATTTTTTTTTTTTTTTTGTCTTATTTGTTCTTCCTTTTCTCCAACTCTTCCCTACCTCATCTCTTTTGTTTGCTATTGGACATCATTCGTTAATTTCCGGCCATCCTTACCACATACTTTTCCACCCCAGCTATACAAAATTTCTGAAAAATATTTAATTTTTTATATGTTTGGGAACTTCCTCCAGTCCGTGTGCGTGCGTGCGTGTGTGTGTGTGTGTGTGTGTATGTGTGTGTGTGTGTGTGTGTGTGTGTGTGTGTGTGTGTGTGTGTGTTGAACATAGTTATATGTACTTGATTAGAATGTACAGGAAAAGAGCAACGGTCTTGGGATTCTGTCCCTTACTCTCCGGTTATCATACCTGGCTACCGATTCACACATGGCTCCAACTTTGGCCATATCTCCTTATGTATAAATGTGCACACCTCCGGTTCCATATTCGTCACCATTTGCCTTTTTTCCCATTGCAGAAAGACTACATGCAGGGCGACTACATCATCCGCCAGGGCGCGCGTGGAGACACCTTCTTTATCATCAGCAAAGGCAGAGTACGTGCGACTTAAAACAAGTACTCCTCTCTTCCTGAAGACCTTCAAGCTTCTGTATCCTTTCTAGAAGCTCCTTCCTTTGTTCTAACCCTCTGATTAACCTCTATTATGATCTCCTTGCACTCTTTCTTGAACTAGAAGTTTAGTATGTATGTTTTGGAAAAGTACTCCCCCCCCCTTCTTGAAGACCTTCAAACTTCTTTAACCTTTCTAGAAGCTCCTCCCTTTTTTCTAACCCTCTGACTAACCTCAATTATGGTCTCCTAACCCTCTTTTTTGAGCTAGAATTTTAGTGTGTATAACTTTAAGACAAACATTCCCCTCTTCCTGATGATTTTCAAGCTTTCATATTATTTCTAGAAGTATTTTTTTCTAATCTTCTGAATAACCTCAATTTTAATCTAACCCTTTTTTTTTTTTTTTTGCACCATAAGTTTAATACGTATTATTTCAAGACAAGAAGTCTCCTCTTCCTGAGGGCCCTGAAGATTTCTTATCTTTTCCAGAAGCTTCTTCCTTTGCCCTAACCTAACCTGAATTTTGATCTAACCCTCTTTCTTGAGCTGGAAGCGTAGTCACTTCCTCTTGTTAACCACTCCCTTTCTTCTACATTTTCTTCACCTCCAACTCATATCCTGTTGACTCTCAGCATGTCCACTGTTTTTCCCCTTCCTCTCCATTCTACATTTGAAGAAGAAAGGATATTTTATGACGTCATATTTTTGATGATGTCATCGTTCGTAGAAGTTGCGTGGTATTTGCAGCGTCACGGTTTCGTGACGAGCAGTACTCGGGGATGTCATATGATTGTAACTTGTTCCGTTACAGAAGACCATTTGAGTAGTTGGCATTTTATGTTATAAAACAATAGGGTTGATTCTGAGTTTTAAGATTTTTTGTTTGGCATAGAGTTTAACAGCAAGAAGGAATGAGAAATAAAGAAGAGAAAAAAGTAGAGGCTGAGGCCGCCATGATTTTTTTTAGTAAATCAAAAAATATATATTGGGTCCGTTTTATTTATTTATTTATTTATCTATTTATTTATTTACTTATTTTCTTAATGCTAATGCTTTATATTTTCCAGGTAAGAGTAACGATGCGAGACGCGGGTAGTTTAGAGGAGAAATATATTCGCACGTTATCAAAAGGAGAATTTTTCGGAGAAAAAGCGCTCCAAGGGTAAGTTGGTTCAAACTGAAATTGAGGGCATTACACTTACACACAAACACACACACACACACACACACACACACACACACACACACACACACACACACACACACACACACACACACACACACACACACACACACACACACACACTTCAACGAACGGACGGCTTAGAAGACGTTCTGAAGAAAAGTGCAGATTGTGGATACCACCGCAACGAGACGTGCCTTTTTGTATTTGCAGGGGGGGGGAAATTGCTCGTGAGGCAGTAGGTAAGTAGGAAAAGAGGAGAAGGGGAGGGATTGCTGGGGAAATGGAAGGAAATGAGGATGTGGAGGACTTGGCCCAGGCAGACGAGCGTAAGGTCAACATGAAACGACCACAGGATGACGAAATGGCTAATAAAAATGTAAACATTAGAAGTATAGAGCGGAGAAATACAGAAGAAAGTGACGATAATTTGTTCCAGGGATTTAAAGAGGGTGGGGGGGACACAACCCCCCCCCCCCGACTGATAAGACTAGAGGAGAGAGTTGATAAGGTGATCGAGGACTTGGAGCGTAAGTTAGGTACTGTAGTCTCCATTTTCCTGAGAATTGAAAGATTGGAACAACTAGAGAAGGCTAACAGAAACTTAACTGAAGAAATAGAGGACCTAAAAAGACAGTTAGGAAATGTAAAGGAGGAGAATGAGAAATTGAAGAAGAATAGTAATGAAAACAGTGAGAAAATAGCTACAGAAGCTAAAAATTGGAGAATAACTCAAGAAGGGAATAAGGTTTCATTCACTGACATAGTCAAACAGCAATTGAAAGAACATAATGAAGACTCAGTTATTAAAGTGATGAGACAGAAGGAGAATATAGTAAGAGAATTAGCTGACAAAAAGAAATGTATAATTATATTAGGAATGGAAGAGAAACATAACCCAGATAGAACCGCAAGAATCAAGGAGGAAAATGAAAGGGTAAGCAGTTTATTAAAATTAGTCCAGGAAGATGAACCAGAAATTATAAAGGAAATTGAGGAAAAATTCAGACTCGGAAAATATAGTACAGATAAGACCAGACCAATTAAGATTAAATTCAGGTCACAAACAACGGCAGAGAAAATTCTATCCAAGACAGGGAAACTAGCAACAAATGATCAATATAAAAAGGTATGGATAAAAAGAGAAATGAATAAGGAGGAAAGAGAGGCAGAAAAGCAGAAAAGAATTGAAGCTAAGGCAAAAAACGAGGAAAGAACGGAGTCAGAGAAAGAGAGATTCTATTGGAGAGTAGTGAACATGAAAATAAAGCAGTTCGACATACTAAAGAAAAACATAAGGGAAACAGAGAATACAATGGAAGTGGCAGAAAACTAAGAGTGTCTTACACAAATATAGATGGATTGATAACAGGATTGAATGAACTGAATGATTATTTGAAAGAAAAAGAACCGGACATAATGGGAATTGTAGAAACAAAATTAAAAGGCCCACTACCACCCAACAGTGTAGGACATGATACATACAATTATTGGATTAGAAACAGAGAGAAAAAACAAGGGGGTGGAGTTATGTTCCTGACAAAGAAGGATATAAACGTGAAAGGTGTCATATATGGAAAGAATACAGTAGAGATGATTATGATAGAAGTGGAAGACCGAGATAAGAAGAGCAGAAAATTTGTGATCAATTATGTGCCTCCGAAAACAGCCTCATGGGAGGAGAGTGAACATAAAAGTATGTTAGAGGACACAAAGATAGCATTAACTAAAATAATGGAAGACGGAGGAAGAATAGTTATGATGGGCGACTTTAATTGCAAAGAAATCTGCTGGGAAGAAATGACAGTAAAGAGTGGTGATGACTCATGGGGAAATGCTCTACTTGAGATGATTACTGACCATTCAATGACACAATGGATACAAGAGAACACTAGGTATAGAAATGAAGAAGAACCATCGAGGCTAGACTTAATAATTACATCTGAACCTAGAATAGTGGACAAGATTGAATATAAAACACCAATAGGTAAAAGTGACCACATATTGATTGAACTGGAACTTAATGAAGAAAAATATATGAAAAGAAATGAACAATATAGAAAAGGAAGAATGATGTATGAAAAAACAAACTTTGATAAAATAAGAGAATTCTTCCAACAAGAAAACTGGGAAGAAATATACAAAGAAGAAACAACAGTGGAAGAGAAATGGAATATTTTGACAAAAATTTACAAAGAAGGAGTGGAAAAGTATGTCCCAAGACAAAAACAAGAAAAAGAATATGTAAAATGCTGGTACAACAAAAGTTGTAGGGAGTTAAAAGACAAAAGAGACAAAGCCTGGACCGGATGGAAAAAAGACAGAAGACCTGAAAAATGGAAAATATATACTGGTTATAGAAATGAATATGTACAAAAGTGCAGAGAGGAAAAAAGAAAATATGAAAAAGATGTTATAGAAAAGTGTAAAGATCAACCAAAACTATTCTACAGATTTGTAAACAATAAACTGAAAAACAAACAAGACTTGGAGAAATTAAGACAAGGAGGAGTTGAATACACTGAGGAAATGGAAATGGCAGAAATTATGAACAAACATTTTAAATCAGTGTTTACAAGGGAAAATATACAACCTGAAGAGATTGAGTGGAAGGAAAAAGTCCCCCCTATGGAAGAAATAGAAGTAACAAAGAATGAAATATTGACACACTTGGGTAATTTTGATGTCAGAAAATCGCATGGGCCAGATGAAATAGCAAACTGGATTCTGAAAGAATGTAGGAATGAACTGGCAGACAAAATACATAGCATAATAAGCAGTTCCTTAAAAGAAGGAAAAGTTCCAGAAGATTGGAAAAAAGCAAATATAGTACCTATATATAAAGGAGGAAATAAAGAAGAACCTACCAACTATAGACCAGTCTCTCTAACAAGTACAATAGCAAAAATATGTGAAAGAATTATCAAAAGTAGATGGGTAAAATACTTGGAAAAAAACAACGTACTAAATCCAAGGCAATTTGGATTCAGACAAGGACGATCATGCGTCACCAATTTAATATGTTTCTATTCAAGGCTAATAGATATAATACAAGAAAGAGATGGATGGGCTGATTGTGCATTTCTAGACCTAAAAAAAGCTTTTGACAAAGTACCACATAAGAAGTTGCTTAAGAAATTAGAATATGAAGGAGGAATACAAGGTAAATTGCTAAATTGGATGGAAGACTTTTTGCAAGAAAGAAAAATGAGAGTAGTGATAAGAGATCAGCACTCAAAATGGAATGAAGTAATAAGCGGTGTCCCGCAGGGAACAGTTCTGGCCCCAATAATGTTTGCTATATATATTAATGATATGGATGAAGGAATTGAAAGCTATATGAGCTTCTTTGCAGATGATGCAAAATTACTGAAAAGAGTGAAAACTGAAGAGGATTGTGAATCACTACAGAGAGATCTAAATAAAGTACAAGAATGGAGTAGGAAGTGGGAGATGGAGTTCAATACAAAAAAGTGTAGTATAATGGAATTTGGAAAAAGCAAAAACAGAATAACAGGATCATATAATTTGGGAGAAGAAGGAATAAAAAGAGTAGAAAATGAGAGGGACCTGGGAGTCATTGTTATGAATAATATGTCACCTGAGAAACATATAAATAAGATTTTTGGAGAAACTTATAATTTAATAAGAACAATCAAAGTGGCATTTACATACCTGGATGAAGAAATGGTGAGGAAAATCCTAATCACCCTGATAAGACCAAGATTGGAATATGCAGCAACGATATGGTCACCAAGTACAAAAAAATGTATAAAAAAAACTTGAAAGAATACAAAGAGCAATTACAAAACTGGCACCAACACTCTCAAAACTATCATATGAAGAGAGACTACAAAAACTTAAACTACAGACACTAGAGCAAAGAAGAGAGAGAGGAGATTTGATAGCTATTTACAGAATCATGAAAGGCATAGAAATTACTGATAGAGAGAATCTGATAAAATGGGATGACAGAAATACAAGAGGACACGGAAAGAAAATAAAAAAAGACAGCTATAGAAGAGATTTGAAAAAGAACAGCTTTCCTCACAGAGCAATAGACAGTTGGAACAAGTTAGATGAGAAAGTGGTGTGTGCAAAAACAATACATGAATTTAAAAATAGTTTAGATAAAATGAGATATGAAGACGGGACCTCACGAGCATAGCTCCCCTTCCCGTAAAATACAACTAGGTAAATACAACTAGGTAAATACACACACACACACTCGTATGTGCACATTATCTATTGCTGATTACAGTGCGTTTATCTATCTCTATTTTCGTTTTATTTTCCTGTGTTGATATAATTTATGTATCTATTTACAAATTTATTTACTTATTTATTTTACTTTGTTTCATATATTTATTTCTATTTCTTTCGCCAATCATAATCGTTTCTTGAAATTTATTTCAGGGAGGACATACGTACTGCCAACATCATTGCAGACGACGCTGACGGGGTGACGTGCCTGGTCATTGTTCGAGAGTCCTTCAACCAGCTTATCGGCAACCTCGAACAAATCCGAACTCGCTACGGGTCAGAGGACAAGTCGAGAAAGAAGTAAGTTTGACTAGAAACGGGTGCTGCATATGCACATCCTTTTTCCTCTACAAAAATTCACCAAATATCTAACTTTCATACTAAATCTTCTCATTTCAGTTTATCATTCACAAAAAAAAAAAAAAAAAAACGTGATTCTGCCTTCGTTTACAATTGTCTACGACCATTCCCCCCATGCTTATGTTGGATGATACAGATAAAAGACTCGATGTGCAGGTTTCCTTCCACGTGCCTCTTCACCCGCGATACAAGCTCTAATAAATATTCTTTAAAAGTACTCAATGGCAATAACCCCGTTTTTATACACGACTATCACATTTTATTTTCCTACAGACTTCTCTTCCTCTCCCACAAAAAACCGATCCCGCGCAAACGGGTGGTCTGTCCTAGGTAGTCAATTTGATCTAGAACCAGGTAGAGTTCGCTTCAATTACCGCGTAGTTGGTGAGTGAATTGAACCTCCTGTAGAGGCAGTTGCATGTCATACAGTTCTAAGTTTTAAGATTCATTTGGTTAAGGACTGATGGTGTATGTTTCAGCTAATCACAGAACATTATTTTTCATTCATCTATCCGTTAATTATCCATCTATATGCAGACCCATGTATCGTAATTATTGCAGTGCAATATTTTTTTTTCAGGATAAATAGAAAATTCTAAACTTTTTGTTTGTTCATGTATTCGTTAATTGTTCATTTGTTTACCATTACATAACCATTACAATTCAATAATTTCATTTTATTCTTTTTTTTTATTTAGGTTGAACAAAGAATTTGACAACGTGAGTTTGAAGGACCTGCGCAGAATTGCCACTCTTGGAGTTGGCGGTTTCGGCAGAGTTGAACTGGTTCAGATTGCAGGAGACTCACACCGGTCGTTTGCACTCAAGCAGATGAAGAAGAGTCAGGTAAGGCCTCCTACATCACCTATCAGGACAGTATCCAGATCAAAGCAAGAACAGAGCAGTTCACCTTGGAAAGAAAACAGTGTAGTAACATGAGATGCTCATCATGCCAGAGTAGATATGTTAAATGAGGTATTCAACTGTTGCATATCTCTCTCTCTCTCTCTCTCTCTCTCCTCATGACGTCATATCATTTTTTTCTTTCTCTAAAGCGAAATCATCATGCCTTGATTTGACCTTGATTGAGTTCATGTTTCATTGACATGCCCTATGATTGAACAAATCTTGTTATTTTAAAAATGTAGAGCATTGTTCAGATATTTTTGACCCTTTTCACATTATAGCCTTAAAACTACAGCCTAGAACAGTGGCATTGTCACACTGAACAGATAAATAATTTTGCAGGTGTGTGAGCCATAGAATGTTTCCAAGGCTAGTCCTGGAACTTTGACCTGATCCTGCAGCAAAAGTCAACTCACAGCAGCCAAACATAAGCATTCTTTTTTCTTTACCAACTACAGGGTTGTCACCTGACACATATTTATGTTCGTTTCAGACATTGAATAAATGACTAAGGCTGTAGGAATTAGAGTTCTAGATGGGCCTCGCAACAGGCAGATCTTAGAAGGCTACATTGATCTGATTCTTCACGAAGGAAACCTGTTTGAAGTAAATCTGATTCAGTTTTGTTCTTCAGATTGTAGAGACACGACAACAACAGCACATCATGTCAGAGAAGGAGATCATGATGGAGGCCAATTGCGACTTCATCGTCAAGTTGTTCAAAACGTTCAAAGACCGCAAATATCTCTACATGCTCATGGAATCGTGTTTAGGTGGGGAGCTGTGGACCATACTCAGGTAAGGAGTTATTTATCTTTGGCAATTTTGAACTGTGCATGGAAGGGCACATGCACACTCAAACACACATAGACACACACAAAGACGGGTCACCATGAGCATAGCTCCCTTCCCGTATAATACAACTAGGTAAATACACATAGACATACACACACACACACATACATGAGTAATAGACGTTTGGAAGAGTAATAGACGTTTGGAACAAGTTAGATGAGAAAGTGATGTGTGCAAAAACAATACATGAATTTAAAAACAGTCCAGATAAAATGAGATATGAAGACGGGACACCACGAGCATAGCTCCCCTTCCCGTAAAATACAACTAGGTAATTACACTAAATTAGGATGAGAGGAATACAAGGGGACATGAAAATAAAATAAAAAAGGACAGTTATAGAAGAGACCTGAAAAAAAGCAGTTTTCCACACAGAATGGTGGATATCTGGAACAAGCTGAACAAACAATAGCGTGTGCAAAAACTTTGCACAAATTTAAGAGCAAACTAGACACTGTGGGATACCATGAGCATAACTCCCCTTCCCGTAAGATACAACTAGATAAATACACACACACTTTACAAATGTCTACATGTTGCACTGTCAGAAGCATGTCCACAATCGTGGACAAGGTACGCCTATAGCAGATTAAAAAAAACGACAACTACTCATCAGGTTTTGAAATTCAGAAAAATAGATGTGGAATGCAGCATATTGAACTTTTTCCATACAAATCTCTATAGGTGTGTACAACACGCACATACTAGACTTGCAAAACACCTTTGACAAAGTACCACAAAAGAGATTTATATGGAAATTGGAAAACATAGGAGGCCTCAGAGGAAACATAGTGAAATGGATAAAAGAAAGTTCTTAAAATATATACATATAAAAATAGTAATGAGAGATGAAAAGTTACAATGAAGAAAAGTAATCAGGGGTGTACCACAGGGTGCAGTTTGGGTTCCTGTATTCCTTATATGTATGAATGACATGATGGAAGTAATAAACAACTATGCAAAGTTATTTAGTGATGATGCAAAGATCATGAAGAGGTTGAGAAGCTAGAAGGATTAGATAATGTTACAAAAGGACCTGGATAAGGTATATGAGTGGAGTCAAGAGTAGAAAATTTATTTTAACACAAATACAAAATATTGGAAATGGGCCATGGCAAGAAAAGACTACAAACTGGGAAATTAAATAATAACAAATGCAAAGGATGAAAAGGACCTAGATACTATAATCAAAGATGACCTGTTGACAAAAACACACATAAAGAAATTAAAGGGAGAGACCTGTAATCTGTTGAAACCTTGACATGTCCCAGACTGGAATATGCAGCAGAAAGATATAAGAAAAATAGAATAAAAAAACAGTAATCAAGGTGATCCCTGTTTTAATGATGAGGTATATGAGGAAAGATTGAAAAAAAAATGAGGCTACCCACAATGAAGGAGTGAAGAGAGAGGTGACATGATAACGATATTTAAACTGGAAAGAGTTTAAAGAAAATGGACAGGAAAAAAATTATTGATACAAAAAGAAAGCTCATCAAGAGGTCATAGTAAAAGACTGATAAGGCAAACTTATTTAAAAGACATCAAGAAATATAATTTTCTACATAGAAAATATAATGCAAACCAGCACTATAAATGAATTCAAGGCAAGGTTTGATAAATAGAGGAAAAGAGACAGGACCCAATTATCATAGCTTCAGCCCTGTACACTACAGTGAGGTAAGTACACACACACACACGTGCATGTACACAAATATAATCAAAACAAATCAAACTACAGTGATGCCTAACAAAGAAAGATTAGGTCTAGTCTTTATGGATAGCAATCAATATCAAAGTTCCATGGTAGTTGGCAACAGCTATCAGGCTTTCCTGTGGCTCTCATCAGAAAAAAAGAGAGAGAGAGAGAGAGAGAGCAGAAAGTGTCAATGGTTAGTAAAAGGAAGGAAGCAGTTGCCAGTTCTCATCTTGGCTTATGTGAAAAAGAGGAAGAAAGTAGCAGTTGGTAGACTTTGGGTATATATGTGTGTGTAATAATAACTGGCAACTCAAGTTTCACTGCAGCTCCACAATGGCCATAGATTTCTCTGGAAAGAGATCTAGTACTGTTGTCTGTGTTGTATGGGTGTGGGACTGTTTCTAACAGAAGTTTTGTGGAGTAGTAGGGAAATAGTTGTCATTTATTAGCTCTCTGTATGTGGAAAGGTGGAGAAAGTAGAGTTGAAGGTGATAGTGGGAGATTGAGGGTCCAGGCCAGAGTCTGAATGTCAGCCTCTTGGGGCTGCATTTCCAGGTAGAAGTATGGGTATTGACAGGTTTTGAAAACAGACAGCAGAGAGAGTTTTAACTTTTGTTATTTCCTTCTTCCTACTTATGCCTTTACATCATCTGTGCTAATGGACCATTTCCCTTTCTTGCACTTGTGAAGTGCGATCATATATCCTCTCTTTCTTGCATTTATTTCACAACTGATAGTTCAGGTTTCTTAAGTCTTCCTTATATGCTAGTCCTTCCTGGCTGGAAACGCACCTTGTAATATGCATGTGTCAAGAAACAAACATCTGAAAAAAAAGCTTAACCAAACTCATAAAAGTCCATAGGGACATCATAAAAGGAGTGTCAAACCTGTCATTCCATCACCAGAACTTCTACATGACAATATGTATTTGTTTAAGAGTGAAGGAATTAGGAATCATCCTTGTATTTTTCTCCCTGAAGAGTCTAGTACATGTAACATTCCGAAGTCACAGCTGAAAGAATAGCATTTCTATTATGTTTGCTAATGGTACTATAGAAACACACCTCTCATAACGAAAATAGTGTTTTCATCACATGTTGAGTGGTGTTTATGTTAATCTCTCACCCAACTCTGGACCATGGTCCAGAGTTGTTCAACATTCTTTTATGAGTGTATATTAATCTTTACTAAAAAACATATACTGTATATCTAATTTTAACTTTAGCTATTCCCCTGTTCTTTTTCCTTCTGTGAACTTTGTTGCACTTCCTATCTGACATAATCACTGTCTTACTATTTTCTTTAGGTTTTGGGATTAGATGTACCTGGAGTCTGCCAGAGATGAAAAAATTACATTCATAATTATCTTACTGCCTGCATCATCATTAAAAATATACACCACCATCACTGCTGTAAATGATAATACATTTGAGATAAGCAGATTTGCATGCCATATCAAAATTTCATAAAAGAAATTCTTGAAATTGAAATGTAGTAATGATACATTGAATACCATGTGTAAAAGGTTCTTGTGAGTTTTGTTAACTATATTATTGTTATTGATTATGAGAGTCAGAGGTATTTTTGAGAAGTACTGTATAATGAAGCAGTTTTATGAATCAAGTCAAATTCTTGTAAAAGGCAATTTAGATATGTAAAACCTGTTTTCATATCCTTTCCTTTTTTTCATCAAGATTATAATCTATTTTCCATTTATCCAAATGCAAGTGAAACTATATTTTTGTATGTATTTTGAATTCCCTAAATCCTTCATCCTCTCTCTGTCATAGATGTAATGTTGAACATTGTGTACAAAATATTAAATACTGAGTTTGACTTTCATGAAGTGACTAAGGATGAGGACTCCTCATTAGTTTGTTATCAGATTAGAGAAAAATTGTGGTTGCTACACATACTAGTTGCTTGATCGTATTTATATTTTCATTGATCTTGACAGGGATAACAGAAGTGGTGTTCATGCTTGTGGATCTCTTCATGTTATTCTTAAACACCTCAGTCAAGGGGCTACCCCTCAGCTGAATAGTCATCCATCATTAGTACAAAATTTATGAAGTATGTTACCAGGCTGAAAAAGTTGACGAAGATAGTTTTAAATGATTCAGTCCCAGGGTAGCCCCTCAGCTGAGTAGAATGGTTTAGTTAGCCAAAATAGTCAATAAAATATGCCACTGCAACAAAGGTGTTAATAATCAAAGCAACTGGACAAACATGAAACACTAAGGCATTTTATAACACATCTTGAAGAATGATTGTATCTATCAAGTTTGCATGTTTACCATGAATGCATATGCGTGGTGTGTATATCCTAATTATTAATCAGTATCATATCTATGGAAGCCAAAGACTAAGTTTTGATCTCTCTCTTACTTTGGCCTTGCACCACCAATGCTAATCTCATTCTAATCAGTAAAAGCTGAGCTGTACTGACCAAAACAAGTTCAGGTCATATGCAGCTTGATAAGAAAATTCTTGTGGCTGTAGCAACCACAAAATATGACCAATTAGAATTTTTTAATTTTTTGAGATCTTTTCCACTGAAAAGTTCTGCATTTAGACAATATATTGGTTTAGGGAGTTGACCATACAACAATTTGTTCTCAGAACATGTACTTCTATTTCAGAGAGAGGAAGGGACTTTTCACATACTTCACTGAAGCATATTTAGTTATGCTTAAATTTTAATTACCTAGATAATTTTTCTTTATTATTGCAATTTTCCATCAACTACAAGTATTCCTATAGTGCATCTTGGTATCATTGTGCCATTCTAACCATTCTCATGGTGCATCTTGTCATAATTAGCACACGTTATTTGATCAGTTTTGAGTATTCCTGTGTCTGATCATTGTTCCATTTTAACAGTGTTGACAATTCATCTTATTATTATTAGCAGTGGTCTGCAATAATGATCAGGTGACCAACAACAGGTGCCTACAAATATTGGTCCTATGAGGTGGACACTAGGAAGAATCATGTCCCTTGTGTTCATCTTTAAATCCTATAAACATCTTCACCGTCACAGGGAGGTACAGTCACAGGAGCTAACAGTCAGTCTCAAGGCTGAGAATTTTGACTTTATTTCCTTCACAGAAGGAGAGCCAACAACTGGCAACTACTCCTTTCCTCCTATTACTACAAATCAATGACATAGAACCAGTTCCATATTAATACAACAAAGACAGCTGCCCAGTGTTTCTTCCCAGAAGTATCTGTGAGAGGGCTTGAGGGCAGTTGTCAGCTGCCATGGGACTGCTGGTTTTTAGTCAGTGAAAATCAAGGCAACATTATTAGTGTGAGTGTTTCTGTCACCATCTGATAGGAGGAAGAAGAGAGCAAACAGCACTTGTCAGCTCTCCATTTAAGAGTTGAGAAGGAGAGGGTTCTTGGGTCTCAGGGATTGCAACTCCAATTGGAGGTGTAGGTGTTGATGAGATTTAAAGATGAGTGATGAGAAATGATTCTCTCCACCATCCATTTTATTGGTCCATCACAAGCAGTCACCAATAATTGCCCCCCAAACTAAATTGGTGGAAAAAATTCCAAATGGGTATTCACCAAGACTTCAAGTGTAAGAACTACATAAATTACTAGTTATCATAAGGACTTTGGGGTCAGATGAGATTTTCATTTGGATACACAAAGAATGGAAAGATTAACTGGTGGGCAAGATCCATGAACTGATTGTGTGTTCAAAGAAAGAAGAGTTCCACAAGATTGGAAAAATGGGAATGCAGTCCCAATTTATGAAGGAAAAAATAAAGAGAAATCTGTAGATTATAGGCCAGTGTCTTTGACCAGAGTGATAATCAAATTGCATGTGAGAATTGCTAAAGAAAAATTAATAGAACAAGTGGAGAAGATCAGGGTTTTTGCAAATAACCAAAATCACTTTTAGAAAATTAAGGTTTATATCAAATCTGTTAAGATTTTATTCAAGAGTGGTTGATGTAATATAATGGACATGATTTGGTGGATGTGTGTACATCTGGAAAAAGCTATTGATCATGTGCTTCACAGAAGATTAATATGGAAATTAGAATACATAGAAAGCAATAGTAGCTACAGGAATGGATGAAGGATTTCCTGAAATATAGACTTGTGAAAATGGTTGTAAAGAATGAAATGGCCTAGATTATCCATTAAGTAAAATGGACACATGATTATGACCCCAAGGGAAGATAGGCAACAGAGATTTTTATAGTGCCAGATTTACAGTGGACCATGGTGTAAATGTAGCTGAAGGAGGCCCTGGGACCCCACAATAAATAATGATGAAATAAAAACATATGCAATAATGTTGATAGTAATCATATTACAGTACTAAGGAGTTTTAGTATTATTTTTACTTCGAATTTCACAAATGTGAAGGCCTTAATAATCTTCCTAGTGTTTATGGCCCCTAAAGGTCTAATCCAGCCCACAGGATGTATTGTTTTAAAAAGAAGTGACAAGTGGGGTCCCCTGGGGCACTTGCAATGTTCCTAATATACACCAGTTACATAATTGATGAGACAAATAGTTATGACGACCTTTTTCAAAATGTCAAAATCATGGAAGAGTAAAAAATGAAGAAGATAGATTTATACAGGAAGATCTAGACAAGATTGGAGCCAGAAGTGAAAAATTAATATGAATGTAAGAAAAAAGTAAGAGAGCATAGTCATGTAGTTATACAATGGGAAAAACAGCTACAAAAGCAAAGGATGAGAAGGATTTTGGAGTTTTGCTTATGGATAATTTGTTACCCAAAATAATATATCACCAGGGTAACAGGGGAAATATAATTTGCTGATCCATGTAAGAGTGGCATTTGACAATATTGACAAAGTATGCAAGAATATTGAAAACCTTATCTGCCCTAATTGGAACATGCAGCAATAGTCCCATAGAAAAGGAAAAACAAGAAAAAGTGATCTCTAACCTAGCCAACAGATTATACAAGGAGAGGTCAGATAAGTAGGAACTGCCCATACAGGAGGAAAGAAGAGAAAAATTTGACATGATTGCACTATTTGAAATTGTGAAAGATTATATTGTGAAGATGCATTTCAGTAAAGCCTATCTTTAGAATTATAAATCACCAAAGAATAAACAATTATAAACTTCATGTGTATTTTATCAATAACTTTTCCAAGAAGATTTGAAGAGGTATTTTATATATCCATGCCATAAGCTGCTGACCGTATGCCATACCAAATTATCTGGTAATCCATGGTAAATGCAGAATTATTGACAGCTACCATTCTCAATTATACCTGACTTTGCAGTGATATTATTTGTCATGTTACAATCATACATAAGTTTATACAGGTAAAAGCCCATCTTTTTCATAAGTGAAATATCTCTCAATTTTATGTAACATTTTGCTGCCCAAGTGTTTCTTCAGAAGTAATTATTTGCCTTTATGTGCTGCTGAAGATAAATCAAGGCAATCAAAATAATTTTAAGCCTTTATTGTTGAGAGGTTCTTTCAGATTGAATGAAGTTGCCTGGCAGTAGATAGAGCAAAATACATTTGTCCCTATGGGTTGGAAGGAGTCAACATACTCACACATTCTGTAACAGCATTCCCATTCATAACCACACCCCAATGTCTCTAAATGGAAAAATGTATTGCTTATTTATTACTCAAGCCTTATAGTACTTCACTCATTTTGGTATAATGTATTACTCATACATTTTTCATTTCCCTGTTCTACCTCTTCCTTCCATCCATACACAACCTTACACCCTGAAAATATCATACTTATTGTGTCCATGCATGTGTGAATCCACACACGCCAACACAATCACACTAATATGCAGTGCCCACAAAAAATTATATTCAACCTGCTTGGATTCTCCATGTTCTGCTGTTGTTGAATGCATGTATGTTTGATCTACATGTTGCGACATCTTCGGGCATTTGTTGTTCGTGTGCAACTTTGGTTACGGCTTTGAATGTATACTAACATGCACTCTTTCTTCTGCATGAAATGATGTATGTATTATTACAATCTTGCCTACTGAAATAACACTGAATTATCATTGTTCTTTGCGAGTGGTTTTTTCCTTGCTTCATCCTTTGCATGTCCTTTCTTCTCTCCCTCACCTCGACCTTGATCCTCTATTCCTCTTCCATTAATCCTGCCCGACTTCCAGAACTCCTCCCCCCTCGCTTACTCCCTTCCGGTATCCTCACAGGGATCGAGGCCACTTTGATGATCAGACCACTCGATTCTACACTGCTTGTGTGGTGGAGGCCTTCGACTACTTACACTCACGTGGCATCATCTACCGGGATCTCAAACCAGAAAACCTGCTGCTGGACCTCAAGGGCTACGTCAAGCTAGTTGACTTCGGTTTTGCGAAAAGACTTCAGGTAAGGGAACATTGAATATAGTAATATTACCAGTAATTGTTTTCATGCATGAATTTGTATGGACTCGTACAATATATATATATATATATATATGTATGTATATGTATGTATCTATATATATATATATATATATATGTATATATATATGTATGTATGTATATATATATATATATATATATATATATATATATATATATATATATATATGTACTATGTGTGTATTTACCTAGTTGTACCTAGTTGTATTTTACGGGAAGGGGAGCTATGCTCGTGGGGTCCCGTCTTCATATCTCATTTTATCTAAACTATTTTTAAATTCATGTATTGATTTTGCACACACCACTTTCTCATCTAACTTGTTCCAACTGTCTATTGCTCTGTGAGGAAAGCTGTTCTTTTTAAAATCTCTTCTATAGCTGTCTTTTTTTATTTTCTTTCCGTGTCCTCTTGTATTTCTGTCATCCCATTTTATCAGATTCTCTCTATCAGTAATTTCTATGCCTTTCATGATTCTGTAAATAGCTATCAAATCTCCTCTCTCTCTTCTTTGCTCTAGTGTCTGTAGTTTAAGTTTTTGTAGTCTCTCTTCATATGATAGTTTTGAGAGTGTTGGTGCCAGTTTTGTAATTGCTCTTTGTATTCTTTCAAGTTTTTTTATACATTTTTTTGTACTTGGTGACCATATCGTTGCTGCATATTCCAATCTTGGTCTTATCAGGGTGATTAGGATTTTCCTCACCATTTCTTCATCCAGGTATGTAAATGCTACTTTGATTGTTCTTATTAAATTATAAGTTTCTCCAAAAATCTTATTTATATGTTTCTCAGGTGACATATTATTCATAACAATGACTCCCAGGTCCTTCTCATTTTCTACTTTTTTTATTCCTTCTTCTCCCAAATTATATGATCCTGTTATTCTGTTTTTGCTTTTTCCAAATTCCATTATACTACACTTTTTTGTATTGAACTCCATCTCCCACTTCCTACTCCATTCTTGTACTTTATTTAGATCTCTCTGTAGTGATTCACAATCTTCTTCAGTTTTCACTCTTTTCAGTAATTTTGCATCATCTGCAAAGAAGCTCATATAGCTTTCAATTCCTTCATCCATATCATTAATATATATAGCAAACATTATTGGGGCCAGAACTGTTCCCTGCGGGACACCGCTTATTACTTCATTCCATTTTGAGTGCTGATCTCTTATCACTACTCTCATTTTTCTTTCTTGCAAAAAGTCTTCCATCCAATTTAGCAATTTACCTTGTATTCCTCCTTCATATTCTAATTTCTTAAGCAACTTCTTATGTGGTACTTTGTCAAAAGCTTTTTTTAGGTCTAGAAATGCACAATCAGCCCATCCATCTCTTTCTTGTATTATATCTATTAGCCTTGAATAGAAACATATTAAATTGGTGACGCATGATCGTCCTTGTCTGAATCCAAATTGCCTTGGATTTAGTACGTTGTTTTTTTCCAAGTATTTTACCCATCTACTTTTGATAATTCTTTCACATATTTTTGCTATTGTACTTGTTAGAGAGACTGGTCTATAGTTGGTAGGTTCTTCTTTATTTCCTCCTTTATATATAGGTACTATATTTGCTTTTTTCCAATCTTCTGGAACTTTTCCTTCTTTTAAGGAACTGCTTATTATGCTATGTATTTTGTCTGCCAGTTCATTCCTGCATTCTTTCAGAATCCAGTTTGCTATTTCATCTGGCCCATGCGATTTTCTGACATCAAAATTACCCAAGTGTGTCAATATTTCATTCTTTGTTACTTCTATTTCTTCCATAGGGGGGACTTTTTCCTTCCACTCAATCTCTTCAGGTTGTATATTTTTCCCTTGTAAACACTGATTTAAAATGTTTGTTCATAATTTCTGCCATTTCCATTTCCTCAGTGTATTCAACTCCTCCTTGTCTTAATTTCTCTAAGTCTTGTTTGTTTTTCAGTTTATTGTTTACAAATCTGTAGAATAGTTTTGGTTGATCTTTACACTTTTCTATAACATCTTTTTCATATTTTCTTTTTTCCTCTCTGCACTTTTGTACATATTCATTTCTATAACCAGTATATACTTTCCATTTTTCAGGTCTTCTGTCTTTTTTCCATCTGTTCCAGGCTTTGTCTCTTTTGTCCTTTAACTCCCTACAACTTTTGTTGTACCAGCATTTTACATATTCTTTTTCTTGTTTTTGTCTTGGGACATACTTTTCCACTCCTTTTTTGTAAATTTTTGTCAAAATATTCCATTTCTCTTCCACTGTTGTTTCTTCTTTGTATATTTCTTCCCAGTTTTCTTGTTGGAAGAATTCTCTTATTTTATCAAAGTTTGTTTTTTCATACATCATTCTTCCTTTTCTATATTGTTCATTTCTTTTCATATATTTTTCTTCATTAAGTTCCAGTTCAATCAATATGTGGTCACTTTTACCTATTGGTGTTTTATATTCAATCTTGTCCACTATTCTAGGTTCAGATGTAATTATTAAGTCTAGCCTCGATGGTTCTTCTTCATTTCTATACCTAGTGTTCTCTTGTATCCATTGTGTCATTGAATGGTCAGTAATCATCTCAAGTAGAGCATTTCCCCATGAGTCATCACCACTCTTTACTGTCATTTCTTCCCAGCAGATTTCTTTGCAATTAAAGTCGCCCATCATAACTATTCTTCCTCCGTCTTCCATTATTTTAGTTAATGCTATCTTTGTGTCCTCTAACATACTTTTATGTTCACTCTCCTCCCATGAGGCTGTTTTCGGAGGCACATAATTGATCACAAATTTTCTGCTCTTCTTATCTCGGTCTTCCACTTCTATCATAATCATCTCTACTGTATTCTTTCCATATATGACACCTTTCACGTTTATATCCTTCTTAGTCAGGAACATAACTCCACCCCCTTGTTTTTTCTCTCTGTTTCTAATCCAATAATTGTATGTATCATGTCCTACACTGTTGGGTGGTAGTGGGCCTTTTAATTTTGTTTCTACAATTCCCATTATGTCCGGTTCTTTTTCTTTCAAATAATCATTCAGTTCATTCAATCCTGTTATCAATCCATCTATATTTGTGTAAGACACTCTTAGTTTTCTGCCACTTCCATTGTATTCTCTGTTTCCCTTATGTTTTTCTTTAGTATGTCGAACTGCTTTATTTTCATGTTCACTACTCTCCAATAGAATCTCTCTTTCTCTGACTCCGTTCTTTCCTCGTTTTTTGCCTTAGCTTCAATTCTTTTCTGCTTTTCTGCCTCTCTTTCCTCCTTATTCATTTCTCTTTTTATCCATACCTTTTTATATTGATCATTTGTTGCTAGTTTCCCTGTCTTGGATAGAATTTTCTCTGCTGTTGTTTGTGACCTGAATTTAATCTTAATTGGTCTGGTCTTATCTGTACTATATTTTCCGAGTCTGAATTTTTCCTCAATTTCCTTTATAATTTCTGGTTCATCTTCCTGGACTAATTTTAGTAAACTGCTTACTCTTTCATTTTCCTCCTTGATTCTTGCAGTTCTATCTGGGTTATGTTTCTCTTCCATTCCTAATATAATTATACATTTCTTTTTGTCAGCTAATTCTCTTACTATATTCTCCTTCTGTCTCATCACTTTAATAACTGAGTCTTCATTATGTTCTTTCAATTGCTGTTTGACTATGTCAGTGAATGAAACCTTATTCCCTTCTTGAGTTATTCTCCAATTTTTAGCTTCTGTAGCTAGTTTCTCTCTGTTTTCATTACTATTCTTCTTCAATTTCTCATTCTCCTCTTTTACATTTCCTAACTGTCTTTTTAGGTCCTCTATTTCTTCAGTTAAGTTTCTGTTAGCCTTCTCTAGTTGTTCCAACCTTTCAATTCTTTTAAAAATGGAGTCTACGTTACCTAACTTACGCTCCAAGTCCTCGATCACCTTATCAACTCTCTCCTCTAGTCTTATCAGTCGGGGGGGGGGGGGGTTGTGTCCCCCCCACCCTCTTTAAATCCCTGGAACATATTCTCGTCACTTTCTTCTGTATTGCTCCTCTCTATACTTCTAATCTTTACATTTTTATTAGACATTTGATCCTCGCTAAGTCTTTTGTTTACCTTCCGCTTGTCTGGCTGGTCAAAGTCTACTCCCTCCTCATTTCCTTCCATTTCCCTCAGTAATCCCTCCCCTTTTCCTCTTTCCCTACGTTCCCACTACTCCACGAGCAATTTCCCCCCCACCCTGCAAAAACACTAGGCACTTCTCTTTGCGTTGGGATCCACAGACTTCACTTTTCTTCAGAACGTCTTCTAAGCCGTCCATTCGTTGAAGTGTGTGTGTGTGTGTGTGTGTGTGCATTTGTACATTATTTGATTTGCTATTAAGATCCTCCACAAACATAGGCATTTCTGCATTTTGTCCCTGCCTATTTGGATATCATATAATATTTCTCCAATTTCCATGCATCAGGTGAAGCACAACTGCTGTCTACCAGTACCATGTAGCCAGCCCAGTGTGGCCTACCACATGATTGGGTTAGCAGTGACTTTACCAGCTCCCTCACTGGTCTCCCACCAGTGAGGAGGTTGTGTTAGATACTCAAATGGAATAAAAATAATACCATCTTAAGGGTAGATGAGCATGTAGGCTCTTGTATGCTGCCTTCTTCAGATTTCAAGTCTCCACTCCACTACATCCCTAATTCAACTTATTTGTGTTCATCTCCAGATATCTATTTCTCATAAAAGTTTTCATCCCTTCCCCTGACATGTATTTACCTTTTTTACACTATAATTCACCTCCATTTGTTGCCCCATGTGACCCCAAGTATGAAGTTCTTTACTTCTATCTTTTCACCCTGTAAACTCACATCTAACCCACCACTATCATTATTCTTCATATATCTCATCACCATATTTTTACTCACATTTATTTTCATCTTTCTCTCATCACAAATCTTCACAAATTCTACCACTGATTGATTCAGTATGTGCTCAAATTCACCCAGTAATGCAGTATCATTTGCAAACAACAACTGGCTTACTTCCTGCTTCTCTGCCTAGAACTTGTGTTTACTTTCCTCATCATATGCACATTGAACATCCAGGGCAACATCACACGACCCTGGTGTAGCTCTACCTTCACCTCAAACCATTCACTCTCTCCTTTCCCAACCCCTCACACAAACTCTTTTACTCTTGTAAAAACTCGGTTGCCCACACAGATTTCCCCCTACCACACACATCAATGAACCACTTCATAACACCTGTATGTCAACCCCACCTTACATTCTAAATCTATAAAAACCCAAGAGACATACTTTTTACTATAAATAGATGAAAAATAATTTATTAATTAACTGATATTTTACATATCTGTCTTATTCTTAAAAACTTTATCTATTTACCCTCATCTTCTATTTAACCTATACTGTCCCTCCCCCAACAATTACTTCCTCTGACCTTGCTCAGTTCTCTTAATACCTTTTTATACACCTTACCAACTACACTTAAAAGATTAATCCCTGTGAAATTAACATATTCATACCTGTCCCTTTTACCTTGTAAGTAAAATCTCATATATCCGACCACTGAGGACTTAAATCAGTCCAGATAAAGTGATTTTCTGGTTATTTGATACATACTCTTACAAAGAACTTAAAAGTCAGAGTGCAATAGATGAAGTAATTTTTTAAACCACCCACTCCTTTTTAGAATTGGTTTTGTAAACTATTCCAGTCAATTCCACTATTGTAAAGGTAATATTTTGATTAAGATACATGTTTACAGAGAGGATTCCCAAAGATTCCCAAGACTGCAGCCATTCATCACGCATCAGTGGAATGTCATAGGAGTCAACATTGTATCTTGCCTTAGAAGTGATTATTGCATATACACTCACAGTTTCTATTGAAAAATTTCACAGAATTTAATTGAATCTGAGTAAGGGGAGTTAGACAGTGGATGTTGTTCATTATCCACCATGCCACATATGCTTGAGCTCATAACGATACCAAACGTCAAAAGACGATCAGGAAATTACTGAACATGTCGAAGTTTAACTTCTTAACGATGATGATGATATGGGAAGTCCAACCATAGTAGTGAAGAAAATGGGGTAGAACAGGATCAGAAAGAGGAAAACCAGGTATGCAGGGCAGAAAGAATAGGAAATACTGACTGGTATGTCTAGGGATAGGCTAGGCCTAAGGTGAAACTAGATCATCTTATTCTTACTGTTCTTTGTGTAGGCTGTCATACACATTTTATGAATCTGCACAGATTATGAATATTTGTTAAAATGTGCAGTACCAATAATGAATTCATTATTGGGCACACAGATAACAAATCCATTAGACGTACACCCATTATACTGGGTAACACTAGTTTTGTTTTTTTAATTGTCTTTAGTATTCCTAAGCTTGCTTTCCTTCCTGATTTTAAAAATACAATTGAAAATTGCATAGCACCAATATTCTAAAAGACAGTTGATGTTTTATATACAGAAACTATACATAGCTGCAATAGTACATACATACATACATATACCAAGGCTTTTTCCCCCTTCCAAGGGAGGTAGCCAAAAAGGGAAAGGCATAAAAACACTCCCACCCATTTCATCCCTAAATACACTCCACACCCCTCCCACCCTCCCTCTCATCTGAGCACCTCCTGGATGACGGGTCATCCCTGCACCCTGCCCACCGCCCTGGGTCAGAAGCAGTGTCGCAAGACACAGCACATCCACAGCAAGGCCGCTTCATTTAATCGGCGACCCCCCCTCTCCGTCCCCCCTTGCATATAAGGAGAGGACAGGGAGAAATCCCTTCGGGCTGCGTCAAAATTTACTCACACATACTACCCCCCCCCCCGCCCATTCCTCCTCATGCAATCACAACATCATCAATAGTACACTATATTTAGCATATTCACATTGTCTGTAAATAGCTGATATTTTGTCCTTGCATCCCCTTTTGCAAGGGGTGGATTGGACGGGGGAATGAAGGTGAGGTAGTGTGTGTGAGCAAAAATTTTGACGCAGCCCGAAGGGATTTCTCCCTGTCCTCTCCTTTATATGGGGGGACAGAGAGGGGGGGTCGCCGATTTAATGAAGCGGCCTTGCTGTGGATGTGCTGTGTCCTGCGACACTGCTTCTGACCCAGGGCAGTGGACAGGGTGCAGGGATGACCTGTCATCTAGGAGGTGCTAAGATGGGATGGAGGGTGGAGGGGTGTGGAGTGTTTTCGGGGATGAAATGGGTGGGAATGTTTTTGTGCCTTGTCCTTTTTGGCTACCCCCCTTGTAAGGGGGAAAAAAAGCCTTGGTATATGTATGTATGTATGTATGTATGTATGTATCCCCTTTTGAAACTAATGAGAAAGTGTAAGTATAAAAACATGTGATACCATCATAAGAACCCACTAGAAATGTACTGATGAGCATGATTTCCTTCCGTGAGCTCCTTGATCTTTATGCACCAGTGACCATCATAGCAGTGTCCCATCTTTTTTCATTGCAGCAGTGTCCTGATGGAACCTCTCACCATGCTCCTCACTCATTTCTCCCAAGTTTTCATGAAAAAAAAGTAAAAAGTGCACCTTTAATGACATTCTACATCCTAAGTTCTTGTAACTTTCCAAAAGTTTTGCTACGAGCTGTTTGTAGTTTGGGTTTTTTTTATCATCAAGGAAGCCATTAACTATATCTTGAAATGCACACCATGCCTCTCTTTCGGCATCACTCATTGCATTCTAAAGTTGCACTGACTTCAACATTTTCCTTACTTGCGGACCAGTAAATATGCCACCCTTAACTTTGGCCTCTGATAGCTTTGGAAAGAGTAGAGGAATCTTTTGAAATGCTTTTCCACCATTATCTAATGCTTTTGCAACCCCTCCCCCACATTAGGGCCCTGTTTCCCATTGTTATTAACCTAACCCTTTTACAAATCTTCATAATGTGTGCATGCCAAATGGATTCGTTATCTGTACATCCAATTATGAATTTATTATTGGTGTTGCACATTTTATGGGTATTCATAATCTGTGTAGATTCACAAAATGTGTGTTACATTGGCTAATTAGGACTATAGTCTGGCTGGGGGGGGGCGTCTTCTCATGTGCACGGAACATCCCCTAAGTTACTCTTTGGAATCGTGAACTAGACCATGAGAGATGACGAAAATTTTAGGGCAGACTTTTGCTACCCCGGCAATAACTGAGAAAATTACGTTTTTAAATGTAACCCTCTTATATAAAAAAAAAAAAACCATAACTATTAGAGCATGTAACCAGTATAAATCCATGCCCAAAAAGCTAATGTATATATATATATATATATTTTTTTTTTCGTCACTGTGATATGCCTTGTTTAATAATCCTGCCATCATAAAGGGAGGGACTTTTACGTTTTATAAAGGAACCTTCTGCATCTTTTTATTTATTTATGTTAGGATACTATATATTACAAGAGAGGATACCAAAAAAACTTCCACATATCACATGAGAGGCCCGTGTTTTTTCTTGGTCACCCATACCCAGTCCAGAGCAGTCTATAAGATATTAATGGCTTATTTACTGCTATTGGAAATAGGCTAGGGGTAGATCAACAGGTGCTAGAAGCTTAGTCTTAAAGATGTTGTCCTGAAATCCCAGGGCAGTGGAGGAAGATAAGGCACTGCAACCAATTAGCGCTAAAGTCTCACAACAATTGCTGGAGAGAAGGGGGGGATAAAAATACCAAGTAGTTACTGGAGGCTTTATGACTTCCAGCGCTTCCATATGGTGAAAAGAGACAAAAGAAAATGGGAAACACTAGGCAGTGTGTCACGACGTCAAAGTTGTGACAGATGTGGAAATCCAAATTATTGACAGTGTTGGTTTTGTTGTTACATTCCTTAATCATTTTTACACTCGGCAGCTACACAATAGATCATAATTTATCAAAAAAGTGCAGAAAATTTTTTTCAGTTGATTTTCGTTTTTTTAATTCAGTAGCAAACATATTTCGTGGGAATGGTTGGCAATTTTTTTTTTTTTTTTTTTTTTTTTCTCTCTGGAGTTTTGAAAAAAAGAAAAAAAGAAAAAAGAAAAAAAAAATCGTGCACTCAGACCCAGGACCACGACATGGTTAAGTGCCGCCTCGGGGCGAGTCGAAAAGTGCCCCCCACCCTCCCACACACACACACCACCACTACCACCACCTTCCACATCTGATGGTCACTAGCACGATTCACATGTAACATTCATCCACAAAACAACGTTTATACACACATCATTCATACACACAACTCATGAAAAATGAATCATGCATTAAAAGTACATTAGGGGGAATTTGCTTCACCTTCTTTTCACCAAAAGTGCCGCCCCCCCCCAAAAAAAAGAAAGAAAAAACGTGCCACCCCCAGGCATTGCCCCCCCCTGCCCCTCCCCTTGATGTAGCCCTGCTCTGACCTTTAAAATGCATTTGAATATAAACAAACGTAGTTTCTTTAACATGTCACTTGAAAATTATGCAGAATGTATGCAGTAAAAACTATTGTTTCATTTGATGTGTGAGAATTACAACTATTAATATTTGTGAACCACAATGCTCGTATAATGCACTCAAAGTTAGCGGAATCTTTATATAATTGACTTTGTAATTTATAAGATATGTAAAAATATTGAAATGTTATGCAGTAATCAAGATTATATGGCTCGGATTTGTAAACAAACTAATGGCAATGGCTGACGAAACAAATCATGCCTATCGGCTGATCGCTGGTCTGATATAAGTGGACCAGTGCACTGTACAGGCGAAATGCGGATATTGTCCGTGTTACCGGACGGGTTGCCCCACCCTTACGTGCTAAACACAGCAAAACAAATTACAAGCAATCCCATGTATATTCAAACTAGGGTTATATAAATTCCTATCTTATCGCGTTTAGCAAGGGAAGGGTGGGGTAGCAAACCGTGCTGGCTGCCAACCTGGGGGCCAACCAGGGGGCCAGCTGAAAAACTGGGGGGGGTAATGCCCCCCCTTTAATCTCCACTGCTAGTGGAGTTATACATGCACTCCAATCCGCTGGTACACTTCCTTCTTTTAGATACACATTAATCAATCTCCTCAACTATTCCACTCTACCTTCTCCTTTCATCAGACATTCTCCATGACAACCATGTAACTCAGTTTCCAACTTTTACTCTTCCAGAATTTTTTAGTTTTGTCATTTTATCAATAATAATAATAATATTATTATTATTATTATTATTATTATTATTATTATTATTATTATTATTATTATTATTATTATTATTATTATTTTCATTATTTTCATTATTTTCATTATTTTCATTATTTTCATTATTACTTATTACCAGGTTGGACGAAAGACATGGACATTCTGTGGTACTCCAGAATATGTTGCCCCGGAGGTTATCTTGAACAAGGGACATGACATATCTGCGGATTACTGGTCCTTGGGTGTCCTCATGTTCGAGTTACTCACAGGTAGGAAGTTCAATATAGTTCTCTTTGTACATAATAATGTGGACATTGTTTATTATGTTAGTAGTCACCAATGGGTATTTGCATGTAGTGAATGTAATGTGTGAGATGAACGTTTTAGAAAGTAATTTCACTGCTGCCCATCCTCTGAAACCATAATAAGCTCAGTACCTCTATTCAAAGGTACAGTTCCAAGGGACTTACTATCAGTCTCAAAATGTACCCCCAAATCTTTCTCGGCTTCAACCATTACCCTATATATATATATATTTTTTTATTTAATGAGTGCTGTCAGTCATCAACTGCTCCCTTCCTTGTCTTCATCCTCTTTCTCCCTTATAATTTTCCTGCTAAGAGGTGACAGAAAAAGACCAACACTAATACAACAGACAACAATTAGGTATTTCTTCTCAGATCTATGAAAAGGCTCAAGACCCATCGTTGTTTACTTTGGAACTGCAGATATTCAGCCATTGAGACTGGAAACAGCAGCTATAACTATTATACCCCAGCCCTTTTAAGCTATCACACAGTGGGGACTGAAAACTAATATAAATTTCATCATGTTCCAGGTACCCCACCCTTCACAGGCCAGGACCCAATGAAGACTTACAATGCCATCTTAAAGGGAATTGATGCTGTAGAATTCCCACGTAACATAACGAGGACTGCCATGGCTCTTATTAAACGTCTATGTAGAGACAATCCTGCTGAGCGTTTAGGCTATCAGAGAGGTGGAATCAAGGATATACAAAAGAACAAGTAAGTAGGGTGTGTTTTGTAGTGTTAATATATTTTGATAGTCATGACATATTTGTGACATCAGTTCCTACATTAGGCCTATATATGTTATGGATATATATATCTTATATCATATATTATGTTTTATATTTTATGATATGTTGAATATACTACCACTACACAGAATTTCTGAGAATTTATTTGTAAAAATCAGAGAACCTACTTTAAATCTTAATTTTCATCATCACCTTCAATATAGTCACCTCAGGCTTCTATACAATGATTTCAGCAATTTTCCCATTGTTGGAAGCACTGCGGGAAGTTCAGTCTGAAGTGTGTTTAAAGTCTGTTATGATTCCGCTTGGATGTCTTCAACTAGTGTTTCATTTTAGGGAAGAGGCAGAAATCCCAAGGGGCTAGATTGGGTGGATAGGGGATTTTTTTTTTCTTTTTCTTTTTTTTCTTTTCTTTTTACACATCTCAGTTCTTTTGCACCTAGCATTTTCCCTGAGCCTCCTGGATGACAGGTCATCCCTGCATCCTGTCCACTGCCCTGGGTCAGAGGCAGTGTCGCAAGACACAGCACATCCACAGCAAGGCCGCTTCATTAATTTGGCGACCCCCCTCTCCATCCCCTCATGCAGAAAAGAAGAAGACAGGGAGAAATCCCCTCGGCTGTGTTAAATTTCTCATACATACTTCCTCACCCCCCGTCCCCCACCCACTCCCCCTCATGCATCGCAGCAGCATTTATACACAACCCTTCTCCATTCACCCCTATCTTCTGTCCTCTCCCATCCTTCCTCAACAGACATTCCTCTCTTTTGTAATGTCCCTTTTACCTAATCCATCCATCTCATCCTAGGATGCCCCCTCATATTCACTCCTTCCACCTCTGCTTTCCACACCTCTTTTACTAATCTTTCTTCACTCATTCTTTCTTTGTGTCCAAACCATCCTAATACTCTTTCATCAACCCTATCTTCCAACTCCCTCTCCACCCCTGTTCTCCTCCTCACCTCCTCATTTCTCACTCTATCTAGCCTAGTAACCCCTATCATACTTCTCAGACATTTCATCTCAAACACATTCAAACTCCTTCTCTCTTCCTCTCTTATGTTCCATGTTTCTGGCCATTCCCAGATGTCTATTTCTCATTACACTTTTTAATCCACCAAGGCATTTACTCCCTTCTCTCAATCTACATTCTACCTCCACGCCCACTCCTACCTTTCCTGTCACATTCGCACCCAAGTATCTAAAACTATCCACTTCCTCTAGTCTCTCTCCCTTAAGCAAATGTAGGGTGGCAATTTTTAAGGCTTTCTTCCTAGATATTCCCTTTCGTGGTTGGGGGTGATGTTAGTCCTGTGCTCCCATGGGATGGAGTAATGGGACTAGGGACTCTCATTCTGTATTTTTCTCCAATGAAACATCAAGTCATAAAGGATCTCAGAGGAGGACTCCAGCTAGAATCCTAGTAACTGGGTCATTTAATGTGCATGGATGTGATACAGATTAGGGCTTCAGTTCTTGGGCCCTGCTGTGGAAGAACTGTACCTCACTGCATTCCTGAGGTGCTGAGATGAGAGGGATGGTTAAATGTGTCTCATTTGTGTATGGTGTGGTTGTGTGCTCCGGTTTTGCCACCTCCATTATAAGGGGAGAAAGGCCTTTGGTGTATGTATGTATGTATGTGTACACTGGGAAGGGTCCATGACAAGTACCTGTTGGTGGTGTTCCATCAAGATGGATGGCAGAAGGAATCACCTCCCTGCCATCCACCTTCAAAACCTGTAATGTTGTAAATGAGTATTCATGCTTATGATTATATATTGATAAGTATTTAATGTTGAAATTGATTCTCATGGCTGCTATTTTCAATATTTACAGTTGGTTTGAAGGATTCTACTGGGAAGGCCTTAAGAACAGAACCCTCCAGCCCCCAATCATCCCCAGTATCCGTTCCGTGGTCGACTGCAGTAACTTTGACGAGTACCCACCAGACACTGAAGGGCCACCACCAGATGACATCACTGGCTGGGATCTCGATTTCTAGACAGAGAGAAACGTGACGATGTGATCTTCACTGAATATCCCTTGTGATAGTCTGGTCAACAGCCTTGTGATGATGGTCAAGGCTTTTATGGGCTTCATGGAGGCTGTATAGGTTACATGGAAGCAATTTAAGCTTCGCGGAATTGTTCTTAGGCAGAACATTGTTTTCCTGAGACTATTACCATATCAAGACAATAGGGTTCTGTGTAGGTCTTTTACATATTTATTATGGCAGAAGGTGGTTAAACATCTAACGATACATTTTATAGGAAAGTAATTTATTGGTCACCAGAACTAGAAAATGTTTTATTACAACAGATATTTTTATGCCTCCCACAATATTGACTTAGAAGCTTGTTAGTTGTTATTGTTTTTGTTTTGATATTTTTTTCTCCAGACAAGCTATCTATGAATGGAGAAGAGGGACGTCTCCAGTGTTATATTTTCTCTTGATAATACACTTAACATGTGCCTTCCATACAGTGCCTTATTACTTAGTGCTTACATGTGTTTGTACCTAAAGTAATTTATTTTGAGGATATGCTGTTATGTAGCATAATGATTGTATTTTCATTATTAAGAGAAATTTCAAAATATATATTCAAGACACATGGCTATTTTGTTGATTTTTTTTATTTGTTTTGCAAAATTTTATAATTGTTTTCCTATGTCAGAGAATTATGTAGCACCAGGTGATGACAGATGATGACCTTAATAATATAATTAAACATATGATTTACTTTACTGACAAACATAGCAACAGGTTTTTTTAATCCATGCAAGTAACAGGTAGGATCCTGTAGTAATCCAGTTGTGCTTACAATGCTCTCAGGAACTGATACATATAGATATATGTGAACATTTGAAAATGTTTATATATATGTTATCCTCCTCACATCATGAGGTAAATGGGAAGAAGACTGACAGTTTTTCTTACCTTGATAGAATTGGATGAAAGGATTGAAACTGACCATGACATGGTGATAAAGTTGTGAGTCTGAACATGAATAAAATGTACCAGAGATAGGATGGGTGAGAGAGAGAGAGAGAGACCAAACACCATATTGGTTGTATAGCCAGCCACCCTGTTATTAACTAGATATTGAGTATACACTAGATTAACTATTTACCTGTACTGTTTCTCCCTTTCTGAGCAAGTGTGCCTATTCTCCATTGTACTTGGAAAGAGTGGATGTTAGTCACCGCCAACCATCTACCTTGTATATGATTGTTGCCTCAATTTTCAAAGGCTTGAAACCTGCACCCCCATAGATGGCAGCAACATTTCTTGGGCTTTCCCCTAGCTCTTTCCAGGAAGAAACACTGGAATCGTGTCTGTGTTGTATTGATTTGCATATATTTCTGTCACTGCTTGTAGGAGGAGTAAGGGAGCAATCACTATTTGTTAGTTCTACTTGTGTGAAAAAAGGAAAGGTAAAACTGATGGAGATCTTGGGCTCATTCCAAGACTGTTTCAACTTTCAGGACTGCACCTCCAGATGGAATTAAGGGAGTTGATGGGATATGAGACAGGTGGTGGGGAGACTACTATTTCGGACATGTGCTTCACAGGACTGCACATTCAGGTACCCATCATTGGTGTACACAAAATCTATCAAAATATTATCAGGGAGCATAAACGTTACTTACTTTTTTGGCTTGTATATATTCTTGAAAGTAGATCCTTTGTGACTCTACACACAGAGCTTATTAGGGTTAATATACAAAGGAAACCTTGCTGGAAGTCCTGATTATGAATGGCTACTGGTTATGTTTTTATGGTCTGTATGACGTCATCTCAGCTCTCAAATGAAATCTCTTAGAGGCATCCTTAGCCTGGCAGACACTCAGAAACCACAAGGAGCTAGGTCTAGAAAGTAGGAAGCCAAGTAGGTTTGATGTTTGACCAAGAAAACCTGGATCAGGAGTAAAGAATTGGCTGGGGCTTTGTGATGATGCAGCTAACAGTACCTGACTTCCACAGGTCCAGTCTCTTATGCCAAAATGCATCACTAAAATGACAGAAAATTTTGCAGCAACAGTTATGCTTTTAGGTGTGTATTCATGATGCACAATACCACATTAGTAATAATAAGAAAATAGATTAAAAAAAAAAACAGTCAACATCACTTTAACTTTGCTCTGTACCTGTTTTTCATTATTATTTTTTTCTTCTTTCTTGGGGACATCAGTGATCAGTCCTCAGAAAGTCAGGATCTCCATTGGTGCACTTAATCATGTCCTCTGTGAGAGCAAAAGGAGCTCTTGATTTTCACATGGGAAAAAAAAAAAAAAAAAAATGGGCACAAATTTCGTGGTCAATCTGCACATGCTCAAATCATTCATTAAAATGACATGTGCAATGTCATTGTCTATTTCTTTGACAGTTGATCAGTGTTCTTTCATGATCAAATTGTATATTTGGTCAGTAACATGTGGATTTAAGCTTGTTGATGGTCTTCTGGAACATTGGTTACTATTAAAGTTCAGCCAAGTTTAAACTTGTTAAACAGATACTTAAGTTGTGTATTCCCCTTAGTGTCAAAAGCCTGTTGATTCTCATTAACTGATTGAGTATAATTATTCCCAAGTGTTAGCAAAAAATTTTTCAGTAATGCTGCTCAAGGTTTTTCTTCATCATGATTAAGGTGAACATGTGATTAGGTCATGCTATACAACCATGCATATCACCTCCATGGAAGTAACTCACCAAGTTTATTACAACATTTGATGCCAATCTTGCCTCACAGCAGATCTCGTTATAATGGACTTATTGCAGGGAGTACCTGTCTTTTATTGCTGATTGTTTAAATGCGAATATTTTACATAACGAAAAAACTCATAATGAACTTATTATCAAAAGTCCGTATTATCAAATGGGGAGCAGACAGTGCAGCATGAAATATAAAAAGAAATTATGTAAAAATTTTCTTCCTTGGGTTGTCTTGAAGGATTTAGTGGTGACACACTTCAGCTAGCGGAAATTTTCTCAAGCTAGAACGAGCTATTCTAGTTGCCAAAATTGTCCAATTTCACAGTCGGTTCAGGAACGCTCAGCAGAATTCCTATCACATGTTGTCGTCAGCTGATATCCATGGGAAGGTGGTCTTCAAATACTACATGTGATGTATCCCGTAATGTGATATTTATTCATCTTGACATTTGATATATACATGTACAATGGTATAAAAACAGGAGACATAGTGGAAAATAGTGGATATACTGTAGTTTGGGATTTATGCACAAATTGGACTTCCATTAATCACAGCTTTCTTGTGGCGCCAATGATATGTGGTAATGGAAAGTTGACTTTTCAAAGCACAAGATTCATAATAATTAAAAGACATTTGCGTGCCTTTTAAGTGTCTGGACATTTTCTATATACAGCGGACAAAGTCTGTCATAATAGAAGACATGTCTGTTTGTCTAATGAGACCTTTATATCCAAATTTCTGCTATATCAGTGTCTGTATCATGAGGTAGGACTGTATATATGTTTACATATAAAAGTAGACCTTCACTAATCCAACACTACTGGGACTTGTGGAGTGTAGTACTAGTGAAAATCATGAATCACAGGAGGATTATCTCTAAACAATAACCACCAAATTATACTTAGGAATCATGTAAATCGGTGAAATACTAAACAGAAAAAGGAAATGTTAAATGGAAAGCCAGTGGTATTTCAATTTAGTAATTTACTGCATAGATGAAATAAAGGTTATAGGAAAATGTACATAAATTGGTTTACAAAAGAAAGTTGAGCATTGCTTCTGAAATAAAATAATACAGTCAGGCAAAGTTATATGTCTGCAAATTGTCAGGATGGACATCTTCATCTTTGAAAGTGAATGAAACATTAATATCTACTTGTGAATGTGGCACAGCATTTTCATAAACTAGTGGGAGTGCATCAGGGTGAACAAAAGTTAATCAGTCTTGATTCTGAACTATTATTTCCCCTGTTGCTGTTCTCTAGTGGTTTATTTGAACATATCTTGCAAAAGGGACCAACGATTGGTACCTGCAAGTAGTGGTCCTGTGAAATTGATGTAAGAGAGATTCATGTCCTTGGCACCTGTCTTCAAAACCCAACACCCTCGCATTCACCTGGAGGTGCAGCTCTGAGAAAGTGATGCTTGGTCTTCGGACTTGGCCCAAGATGTCTTAAAAGATATGCATTTCTTCCACCTTTTCACACAAGGATGCCTGGCAACCGGCATCTGTTCCCATTCCTACTATTATATGCCATACAAATACAACTCAGACAATAGTCCAGCATTCCTTCCCAGAGAGACCTGTGGAAGACTTCAAAGACTTGTGCCAGCTGGTGTGGAACTGCAGGATTCCAGTCGGTGAAAATCGAGACAACACTCTATTTGATTATATCCCTCATTTCTCTTGGTACTAGCTCATTTGCCACAGCTATGGTTATATATATATATTTTTTTTTTAGAAAAGCCACTCCAGCTTCCCAATATCTCACCTCTATGCCAACTTTTCTATTCCTTACATTTCATCCATGCTATATCCCATCTTCTCTACATGCTCATTTACACACCTTCATCTATTCTAAGGTATTCCTCTGACCCTTTTTTCTTTCTACTCATGTTTCACCCATACTCTCTGCCAACGTGCTTTCTTACCCTTTCTCTTCTCTTTTCTAACAATATTTAGACATCTACAGTGCCCTCCCCACTTTTTCCTACAATTTTACAGTACATTTCTATCATCCTCACCCCGAACACATTCTTCAGACAGCTCATCTCCCCAGGACAGGACTTGGGTCTACCCCTGAGAATGGTGAGCAGGTGAACAGCCCAGTTCCAATTGACATGGTACTTTACATATCATCCACATTTTGCTCTCATGCAACACCACTGAATCCACTATACTCTCCACCATTATGCTTTCGACTCTTCAATGTTAGGGTATCAGTATCACCTTATGAAAAGTGAGTGGACGGGGAACTTTGTTATGTTCATGAACAAATGGGATTATTTGAGTGATTTTGAATTTTTGTGTGTCAGTGGACTCAAATCTAACATGTTCGTAGAAATATCAAATCACTCCAACTCTTGATCACCGATTCATGTGTACCTAATCAGTGTAAGATGTAAATAAAATGTACACACTGGAAATGGGGAGTTATCTGTAGAAAATTGTCTTACCTAGTCATTGATGCAAACCAGGATGTCTTATAGGCAATGTGATCTTTCAAATTTTATCACACACACACACACAAAGGCATAGAAATTATTGATAGAGAGAACCTAATAAAATGGGATGATAGAAATACAAGAGGACACGGAAAGAAAACCAAGAAAGACAGTTATAGAAGAGACCTGAAAAAGAACAGCTTTCCTCACAGAGTAATAGACAGTTGGAACAAGTTAGATGAGAAATCAGTGTGTGCAAAAACAATATATGAATTTAAAAATAGTTTAGATAGAATGAGATATGAAGACAGTACACCACGAGCATAGCTCCCTTCCCATAAAATACAACTAGGTAAATACACACACACACACACACGTATACACACGTACGTACGTACATACATACGTCGGATACACGGCGATGATTGGAACTCCGGAAAAGAAGTGCAACTTTCGTGGATCTCAACAATGAGGGAGTACCTTGTTGTATTAGTAGGGAAGGGGGAAAGCTCGTGGTGTAGTGGGAAGGTAAAGAAATAGGAGAGAGGGATTACTGAGGAAAATGGAAGGAAATGAGGAAGGGGACGAATGGGCCCCAGATCTTAGGAGAGGTATAAACAAACAAGGGGCAGAAAACACAAACAGGGAACAACAAGGAAGCAGAGGTGTCAAGAGCAGAAATATAGATAATAACAGCTCAATGGAAAGAGAAGATAACTGCTTTTATGGATTTAATGAGGGAGGAGGTGACAACCTCCCCCGACTAGTAAATCTAGAGGAGAAACTAAAAAAAATGAACGAAGAATGGGAGGTTAGGTTTAACCAATTAACTCTAGTTACTGAAAGAGTTGATAAACTGGAAGAACTAAAGAGAATCAAAATCTAACTAAAGAAATAGAAGAATTAAAAAGACAATTAAGAGAAGTAAAGGAAGAGAATGAGGAATAATAAAGAAAATAAAGAGTCCATAGCAAAAGAGGTAAGTGGTTGAAGAAAAGTATAAGAGAACAATAAAATTGAATTTAGGTTTTATAATGGAACATCAGATGAAAGAACAAACTAAAGACACA
Source organism: Oratosquilla oratoria (assembly GCF_046742065.1). Classification (NCBI taxonomy): domain Eukaryota; kingdom Metazoa; phylum Arthropoda; class Malacostraca; order Stomatopoda; family Squillidae; genus Oratosquilla; species Oratosquilla oratoria. The sequence goes on along the minus strand of NC_134804.1, from coordinate 40,510,242 downwards.
GTTATTAAAGTGATGAGGGAGAAGGAAAATATAGTAAGAGACTTAGCGGATAAAAAGAAATGTATGATTATATTAGGGATGGAAGAGAAGTATAATCTAAATAGGACTACAAGAATAAATGAGGAAAAGGAAAAAGTAAATAGTATATTAGAAGTAGTTCAAGAAGATGAACCAGAAATAGGGAAACAAACTGAAGAAATATATAGAGTCGGGAAATACAATACAGATAAGACCAGACCAATTAAGGTTAAATTCAGGTCACAAACGACAGCAGAGAATATCTTAGGAAAAACAGGGAAACTAGCAGACAGTGAACAATTTAAACAGGTATGGATAAAAAGAGAAATGAATAAATAGGAAAGAGAGGATGAGAAAGCAAAACCACTGGAAGCTAAAAAAGAAAAAAAAAAAACGAGAAAAGAACGGAGACAGAAAAAGAGAAATTCTATTGGAGAGTAGTGAATATGAAAGTGAGGAAATGGTTCATAGCAGAGAGAAACAGAAAACACAATGGAAGTAGCAGGAATTTAAAAGTGGCTTACACAAATATAGATGGATTAATAACAGGCTTGAACAAAATGAAGGAAAAAAGAACCGGACATAATGGGAATTGTAGAGACAAAATTGAAAGGTCCATTACCACCCAACAATGTAGGACATGATGCATATAATTGTTGGATTAGAAACAGAGAGGTAAAACAAGGGGGTGGAATTATGTTCCTGAATAAGAAGGATATAAATGTGAGGAATGTCACATATGGAAAGAATAGAGTAGAGATGATTACGATGGAAGTGGAGGACAAGGATAGGAAGAGCAGGAAGTTTGTAGTGAATTATGTGCCTCCTAAAACGGTTTCAGGGGAAGAGAGAGAACACAAAAATATGTTAGAAAGCACCAAGATATCACTAAGTAAGATAATGGAAGATGGAGGACGAATAATTATAATTGGTGACTTTAATTGTTAAGAAATCTGCTGGGAAGAGATGACAGTGAAGGGTGGAGACGACCTATGGGGAAATGTATTACTTGATATGATTATTGAACATACAATGACGCAATGGATACAAGAGAATACTAGGTATAGAAATGAGGAAGAACCATCGAGACTGGACCTAATAATCACATCAGAATCCGAAATAGTGGGCAATATCGAATATAAGACACCAATAAGTAAAAGTGACCACATATTGGTTGAACTGGAACTAAATAAGAAAAAATACATAGAAAAAAAAACAATGAACAATATAGAAAGGGAAGATTGATGTATGGAGTGGGAAAGTATGTTCCAAGAAAAAAGCAAGAAAAAGGATATGTAGAGTGTTGGTACAACAAAAGATGCAGGGAGTTAAGAGACAAAAGGGACAAAGCTTGGATAAAATGGAAAAAAGACAAAAACCTGAAAAATGGAAAATATATACCAGGTATAGAAATGAATATATAGCCTACAAGTGTGCAGAGCAGAAATGAGAAAGTACAGGTACTCCTCGTTTAACGACGACAATTGGGACCAGCGCGCCGTCGTTAACCGAATTGGTCGTTAAGCGAAAGTGTATACATATACATACATGTACTGTATGTACAATGTCCAGCAATACATGTATCTTTATTTTCGTGTATTTTCCATCTTTTATACAGTACATTAAAGCTTTATTTACTGTTTATCTACGGTGGTTAGGTTCCTAAAATTACCGTATATGACCAAACCCACGTATGCTGACATTCCATATTGAATACCGGGGTATTTTTTTTAGTTTCGACCATGGGCGCAATATAGCAATAGAAAATTAATTATTAATTTTGCAAATTAAAATGTATCAACGTAATATGCAATTTTGTGGGCGGAAATGAAAGTAAAAAATACCTTGCTACAAGAAAATATGCTAATGAACGAAGTCGGTAGCATAGGCTCTGGACGCCATCTTGTCGTCTGCCAACGTCTCTCACGACGACGAGCCGGATGACATTTAATTTGCAGGTAATGATTTATTAAACACAGGTTAGGTTAGTTTAGTTTAGGTTAGACGAATTATCATCCTTTCATTTCTTCGACATCGGCATATATCATAACAAACATGGTGTACCATTCGTCCGACATGACTTCGTTACTTACGAAATCTGTTTTAGCATTTTTTTTTCATTTCCGCTCACAAAATTGCATATTACGTTGATACATTATAATTTACAAAATTAATAATTAATTTTCTATTGTTATATTGCGCCCATGGTCGAAACTAAAAATTTACCACTACCGGTATACACTGTACCCCAGGTAGTTTTTGCAGCTTGCACAATGGTAATGTAGACCTAAGCTTCAGAACACTTTACCTCACAGCTAATATCCACCGTACAAGTTCATTTATAACATCATACAAATTTGCCTCAGCCAATTTAATTATCGTACACGACGTCGTAACTTCGGGAGATTTACGTTAAACGACGTCATAAAGCCCGTCGTTACTCCGAGTTGTCGTTAACCGAGTAGGTCGTTAAACGAGGAGTACCTGTATGACAAAGATGTCTTAGAAAAATGTAAAGATCAACCAAAACTATTTTACAGATTTGTAAACAACAAACTGAAAAACAAACAAGAATTATTGAAACTACGACAAAGAGAAATTGAATACACAGAGGAAATAGAAATGGCAGAAATTATGAACAAGCATTTTAAATCGGTGTTTACGAGGGAGAACATACAACCCAGAGATATCGAGTGGGAGGAGAAAGTTCCCCCTATGAAAGAGATAGAAGTGACAAGGAATGAAATAATGAATCACTTGAGTAAACTCGATGTCAGAAAATCGCATGGACCAGATGAAATGGCAAATTGGATTTTGAAAGAATGCAGGAATGAACTGACAGACAAAATACATAGTCTAATAAGCAGTACGACATCAGTACGACATAGCCTCGACCGTTGCTGAATAGACTTTTATACCTGCATTTCTTACCCACCCATTACCTTCTCTCCCACTCGCCCAACTTTCTACCTCTTTATTCTATCATGATTGGCCCTCCTGATGACATGGCCAAATTTTGAAACCTCTCAGTAACAAATTTTCATGTACAATCATTATAAGTCAAACTTTTCATTCATAATCACTATATATGTATAAAAAAAAAGTCCTATGGCGATGGCTAGTGATGATAGGGGCAGGAGAAGGTGATCTCTGGGAGCCTATAGTCACGAACTGCACATAGGCGATGTGGGCAAGATAGTCGTTCTGTGATGGGATGGAGGCAACATCACAGCTCGGCAGCTACCCACATGACTGAGCAGCCCTGTTCAGGATCCACTCTGCTCACCGCACATGGGGAGGGGGCTAGAAAAGGTGCCCTAAAAATAGTTTGCCTCACATCCACCTGACTGGAGAACCGTCCCCAGTAAGGTCACCCTCATTGCGGTCAAGATACAGAAAAATCCCAAGCACAGATGACCTCAGACTCGAAAAAAGACTCTTTGACACCAGCAAATACTGGTAGTGATATAAAACAATTGAAAGTTGTGCACATAGAAGATATTCCAATACAGTGTAACTATGATGATATATCTACTCCACTGAGCAAATTTGGAATTATAGTAGAAATTCGCATGAAATTTCTTGACATTGAGAAAAAATGGGAAGCTTGGGTAACATTTGATAAGCATGAAGATGCCTTTAACCTGAGCAGAAACTTCAATACCCTGAAAGTTTACAATTCCTTAGTCAAAGAAGCCTTAACAGATAAGGTTCCTAAAAATCTAGATGTATATAAACCTGCAGAATGGAATTCAGATATCCATCAAGATAATACTATAAAAGAAAGAATCCCCCAATCTCCTATATGGATAGTAATTAAGGCTAAGGAAGAAAAATTTAATTACTATAAATGTAATAGATACCTACAACAGAGGGTAGGTGGCATTAAGAATGGAGATATAACAAGATTTGGTAAGAATTCAATACTTGTTCATGCCAAATTAAAGACACAATCCAAGATGCTCTGTATGATGAATGTTGAAAATAGTGATATAATAGAAAAGATTAGTCCTCACCAAAAATTTAGTTATGGAAGAGGAGATCCATGATAAAGACTTGTATGAATTTACTGAAATAGAAATATTAGAAATGTGGCCCACATCTATTTGGAAAGTGAAAAAGATCCCAAACAGTAATGTGATTATACTTTTGAGGATAACAATATACCAACTCATATAGCAATTGAAAATGAAAGAGTGAGAATTAGACCTTTCCATCCCAAAGCTCTACAGTGCTATAATTGTTTTAAATTTGGCCATCCGTCAAAGATATGTAAGAATAATGAGGTATGTGGTAATTGCTCTGGCCCAACACACGGCCAATGCTTAGATACTCCCAAATGTATCAACTGTCAATTGGATCACAAACCAGTTGATAGAGTATGTGAAGAATACAAATTTGAAACAGCAGCTATAAATAAAGTTTATACTGAGCATATCACGATAGGACATGCTAAGCGACTCTTAGGAAGAAAAAAGAGCTATGCAAACGCTCTTACTACCCCAAGAAATCCACCTCATTCTACAAATCTCCCCACTACAAATGAAACTTCAACCTCTGGGGTAGCAACCCAACATTCAAGGCCAAATAATCAACATACTATGGTGAGAACTCCAAACACAAATACAGATAATCTACCTCCAGATTACCAAAACACCTCACATAGTAAAGAGGTGCAACCCTCAAATCCCCCTCCACCTTCCAGAAATCCACCTTGTTCTACAGAAATGCAACACTCATGGCCAGATGATCAACATATTTCGATGAAAACAATAAGCACTAAGACAGATATACTACCCCCTGATCATAAACCACCTTCTAGCGAAATACCTCAAGCAGAATCCGCAAATACTGATACTACTCCAAGAAATCCACCCCATACAACAAATCCCTTCTCTGCGAATGAAACCTCAACCTCTGGGATAGCAGCCCAACATCCAGGGCCAGATGATCAACATACCTCGGCAAGAACACAAAACACTAAGGCAGATAACTTACCCCCTGATCATAAAAACATTCCATATAAAAAAGAGGGGCAACCCCCCAACTCTCCTTCATCTTCCAGCGTAGTGTCTCGGGAAGAATCACTACCGGACTCAATGGAGATAAAAAAAAAAAAAAAAAAACCACCCTCTCCATCAATTCCAGAGAAATGTAACCCTAGCAGATATATATTACAAGAAAAAGATAAAGGAGCAAAAGCCAAAACTACCAAAATAGCTACTGAAGAAAAACCTCCATCTTCACAAAAAGCTCATAAGGACAAAAAACACTCAAAAACAACCTTGAATAAAGGACCTCCTCCCAGAAAATAGATGCATTCACATCACTAATACAGTGGAACTGTCAGGGACTTCGAGCAAAGTATGAAGAGCTTAAAATCTTAATTTACAATATTCTCCAGTAGGTGTACGCTTACAAGAAACAATGTTGGATGAACATACATCCTGTCCAAGAGAATATATATCCTTCAGAACTCCATATAATATAGAAACGGGAAGTCATGGAGGATGCCTTGTTTATGTACGAAGAGAGATTCCCCATTTTCCAATTAGTATAAATACAACATTACAAGCAGTAGCAATTCAAATACAATTAAAAAGAAAATGCACCTTTTCCTCTCTTTACCTGCCCCCAAACACCATGGTTACCCAGGAAGAAATAATAACTTTGATTAATCAACTCCCGCGACCTTTTCTCATTATGGGCGACCTAAATGGCAGATGTTTCTACAGACCAAAAAGGGAATATTGGAGCTTCAATTATAGAATATGAAGATCTAGGACTTTTGAATACTGGGGAGCCCACCCATTACCATATTCAAACAGGTACTGTCTCTTGTCTAGATCTTACAATTTCTAGTCCCAACTGCACAATTGATTTCAGATGGAGACCAAATGATGACTGGCATAGCAGTGACCACGCCCCGATAATAATTGAAACAAATGATGACCCACCAACTTAAAGATCACCAAAGTGGAGTATCGACAAAGCTGATTGGGATAAGTTTAAAGAACTAAGTGAAATCGAAGGCAATGCAAATGACTTTCCAACTCCAGACGATGCTATTGACTTATTAAATGGAACTTTTCATACAGCAGGTATACACTCTACTGTATACACCCAGTTCTATGGTGGTCTGAAGAGCTCAGAATTTTACATCGAACTACAGGAACATCACTTACCCGTTACCGCAGACATCGAACAATTGAGAATATGATCATCTATAAACAATGCAGAGCTAGATTTCGTAAAGCAATGAAAGCTGTCAGAAGACAATCATGGGCATTCTTTGTATCTACCATCAATAGTCGAACACCCATCCACAGTATTTGGAAAAAAAATCAATAAGATAGCAGGGAAATTTACACCCAACCCGCCACCGGTGCTAAAAGTTAACAACACCCTTGTCACAGATTCAAAAAAAGTTAGTAATATTTTGGCTGACCATTTTGCTCAAGTCTCATAAAAGACTGACAGTAGCCCAAGACACCAATACAGAATAAAAGAAGAACAACAACATTTAGATTTATCATCAGACAAGACAGAATCATACAACATACCCTTTACAGAAAGAGAATTTGATGCTGCCCTAGATAGAACAAAAAATTCAGCCCCTGGCCCAGATATGATCCCCTATGAAATGTTTAAACATACTACAAGGAATACAAAACTTTATGTGATAAGTATTATAAATAGATTGTGGCGAGAGCACAAATACCCAACCATATGGGAAATGGCTTTTGTATTATCTTTTCTAAAGCCAGGAAAAGACCCATATTCAGCTTCAAGTTACCGTCCTACTGCTTTAACCTGCTGTCTAGGCAATTTAATGGAGAAAATGGTAAATACAAGGTATCTCGAGCGTAATGATATTATATCACCATCACAATTTGGATTTAGAAAGTTGCATTCTACAATAGACGTCCTAATGCAGCTGGAAACCTCCATATGGGAAGCATACGCCTCAAAGCAACATCATATAACTGTATTCTTTGATATAGAAAAGACATATGACACTGCATGGAGACATGGAATTCTTAAGACCATTCATGATTGTGGTCTACGAGGAGAATTACCCCTATATATTAAAGCATTTTTATCCCATAGATATTTTAAAGTTAAAATTGGTAATACTCTATCAGATAAGAGATGCCAGGAAGAGGGTGTTCCACAAGGGAGTATACTTAGTGTAACACTTTTTGCTTTGGCAATAAATGGGGTAGCAAACATTTGCTGGTTGAATGCCCTAATCACAGAGAACTGAGAGAGCGTCACTTCCCAAATAAGAAAGAGAGAGATGGTAACTATAATTTGGCCAAGATATTGGGAAAAGAACTGCAGTATGATTATGAGGGAGTCATTAAATTTTTAAAAGAAGTTAACCTACTTGATCAAATTTAGTAACAAATACATTTCATTGGATATACTCCTACAGTACATATATATATCTACTCAATCTTCTCAATTTTTTCCTGACCAACACTAAGGGCCTAGTTAGACTCTTTGGACTGGTTGGTCCTAAAATGTGTAATAACAATAATAATTAAAACCAAATAGCTTTTAACTCTATTCAGATCTTAACATAATTTAACACCATATATATATAACCATTACACTATTTGATAACTAATACCTGATACTGAATTTAGATTTATTAATATTTACCTTCATCTATACATAGTAAATCACTATTATTATTATCTATACCCAAAATTTAAACTTAGAATTTAACAATTCGGCATCCATGACCTCTGCAGTTACGACGCCAGGTAACCTTTAATCAATCAATCAATAAGCAGTTCATTGAAAGAAGGAAAAGTTCCAGAAGATTGGAAAAGAGCATATATAGTACCAATATGTAAAGGGGGAAACAAGGAAGACCCTACTAACTATAAACCGGTCTCTCTTACAAGTACGATAGCTAAAATATGTGAAAGAATCATCAAAACTAGATGGGTAAGGCATCTGGAAAAAAACTAAATCCAAGGCAATTTGGATTTAGACAAGGACGATCATGCGTCACAAACTTAATGTGTTTATATTCAAGGCTGATAAATGTAATACAAGAAAGAGATGGATGGGCTGATTGTGCATTTCTAGACCTGAAAAAAGCTTTTGATAAGGTGCCACATAAAAAATTACTAAATAAATTAGAAACTGCAGGAGGAATACAGGGCAAATTGCTGAAGTGGATGGAAGACTTCTTGCATGAAAGAAAATTGAGAGTGGTGATAAGAAACAAACACTCTAATTGGGATGAAGTGATTAGTGGAGTTCCACAAGGAACAGTTTTGGCCCCAATAATGTTTGCTATATACATTAATGATATGGATGAAGGAATTTAAAGTTATATGAGCTTCTTTGCGGACGATGCAAAATTGTTGAAAAAAGTGAACACTGTAGAATATAGTGAGTCGCTACAGAATGATCTCAATAAAGTATGGGAATGGAGTGGGAAGTGGGAGATGGAATTCAATATTAAGAAGTGTAGTATAATGAAATTTGGAGAAAGCAAAAAAAGAATAATGGGATCATGTAAATTGAGAGAAGAAATTAAAAAAGTAGGAAATGAGAAGGACCTGGGGGTCATTATTATGAATAATATGTCCCCTGAGAAACATATAAGGAAGATTTTTGGAGATGGTTGGGCAGACTGTGCCTTTCTGGACCTACAAAAAGGCATATGATAAGGTACCATACAAGAAACTAATAAGGAAAATATAGTCAATAGGTGGCATCAGAGGAAAATTATTGGAATGGATGAAAGACTTCCTGATCGTGAGGAAAATGAGAGTAGTAATTAGAGATGAATTCCCAAATTGGTACTGGCCCTGATCATGTTTGGCATATACATAAATGACATGGATGAAGGATTACAAAGGATTACAAAGGCGGAGCATGCCGACAGGAGACCTTTTGATCCATATCTAGGTCGGATGCGAAAAGAAATCATATTAATAATAAAATGATAAATAAAAGCTATGATAATGTAAATAACAAATAAAATACATAAATAAATGCATAGGTATAGTTAGATAATAAACAAACAGGTAAATAGTAAATAATAATAAATTGACATATAACTAATAATAAATGAAAATCAGAGACAAATGATAACAAAACAAAAACAAATAATATAAGATAAATTATAATCATTACAGCATCTTACTTAGGTATTTATCTAAATGATTCTTAAAGCTTCGAACTGAACTACATTGCACTACCTGTGCAGGAAGTTTATTCCAGGAGTAGAGTGTTATATGAAATTTTTTGCAGACAACGCAAAAATACTAAAGAAAGTAAGAACGGAGGAAGATTGCAACTCATTACAACAAGACTTGGACAAGATCTGGAAATGGACTCGAAAATGGGAAGTGAAATGCAATATCAAGAAATGCAGTATAATGGAATTTGGAAAAAGTAAAAACAGAATATCGAAAGATTATAAAATTGGTGAAGAAGAGGTCAAAAAAGTAAATTCGGAAAAAGACCTTGGAGTGATAATCAGCAAAGACATGACACCCGACAAGTATATTAATAAATTTGTCGGAGTAACCTACAATTTATTGAGGTCAATAAAAGTGTCATTTGTCTATTTGGATGAGGAAATGATCAAAAACTTTTTAACCACACTAATAAGACCAAAACTCGAGTACGCAGCATCATTATGGACACCCAATATCAAAAATAATATAAAAAATAGAAAGAATACAAAGAGCAACAACAAAACTGGCACCAACCCTTTCCAAAATGACATAGGAACAAAAACTGTCCAAATTAGAATGACCAACTCTGGAGCAAAGAAGAGAGAGAGGAAACCTTCTATCTATAGAATTATGATAGGAATAGAAATCTTAGATAAGAATAATTTATTGCAATGGTACAATGGCAAAAAAAGAGGACACGAAAAGAAATTAAAAAAAGATAACTACAGAAGAGATTTGAAAAAGAAAATAGTTTCCCTCACAAAGTGATAGATACCTGGAACAAATTAGACAAAGAAACTGTGTGCAAACACTATTCAAGATTTTAAGAAAAAACTTGATGCTGAGAGAAACAAAGACGGGTCATCACGAGCATAGGTCCCTTCCCGTATAATACAACTAGGTAGGTAAATACACACACACACACACACACACACACACACTCTTCCGGGAGGGTAGTAGCTGTCGATCACGAGTCCAACACGTGATCCAAGACATTGGTGAATTACACACACACACATACAAACACACACACACACACACACACACACACACACACACACACACACACACACACACACACACACACACACACACACACACACACACACACACACGCACACTCTTCCGGGAGGGTAGTAGCTGTCGATCACGAGTCCAATACGTGATCCAAGACCATGGTGAATTACACACACACATACACACACACACACATACACATACACACACACACACACACACACACACACACACACACACACACACACTTCAGCGAATGGACGGCTTGGATGACGTTCTGAAGAAAACTGAAGTCTGTGGATCCCAACGCAAAGAGAAGTGCCTAGTGTTTTTGCAGGGTGGGGGGGAAATTGCTCGTGGAGTAGTGGGAAAGTAGGGAAAGAGGAAAAGGGGAGGGATTACTGAGGGAAATGGAAGGAAATGAGGAGGGAGTAGACTTGGCCCAGCCAGACAAGCGGAAGGTAAACAAACGACTGAGTGAGGATGACATGTCTAATAAAAATGTAAAGATTAGAAGTATAGAGAGGAGCAATACAGAAGAAAGTGACGAGAATATGTTCCAGGGATTTAAAGAGGGTGGGGGGGACACAACCCCCCCCCCCCCGACTGATAAGACAAGAGGTGATAGTTGATAAGGTGATCGAGGACTTGGAGCGTAAGTTAGGTAACGTAGACTCCATTTTCCAAAGAATTGAAAGGTTGGAACAACTAGAGAAGGCTAACAGAAACTTAACTGAAGAAATAGAGGACCTAAAAAGACAGTTAGGAAATGTAAAGGAGGAGAATGAGAAATTGAAGAAGAATAGTAATGAAAACAAAGAGAAAATAGCTACAGAAGCTAAAAATTGGAGAATAACTCAAGAAGGGAATAAGGTTTCATTCACTGACATAGTCAAACAGCAATTGAAAGAACATAATGAAGACTCAGTTATTAAAGTGATGAGACAGAAGGAGAATATAGTAAGAGAATTAGCTGACAAAAAGAAATGTATAATTATATTAGGAATGGAAGAGAAACATAACCCAGATAGAACCGCAAGAATCAAGGAGGAAAATGAAAGAGTAAGCAGTTTATTAAAATTAGTCCAGGAAGATGAACCAGAAATTATAAAGGAAATTGAGGAAAAATTCAGACTCGGAAAATATAGTACAGATAAGACCAGACCAATTAAGATTAAATTCAGGTCACAAACAACAGCAGAGAAAATTCTATCCAAGACAGGGAAACTAGCAACAAATGATCAATATAAAAAGGTATGGATAAAAAGAGAAATGAATAAGGAGGAAAGAGAGGCAGAAAAGCAGAAAAGAATTGAAGCTAAGGCAAAAAACGAGGAAAGAACGGAGTCAGAGAAAGAGAGATTCTATTGGAGAGTAGTGAACATGAAAATAAAGCAGTTCGACATACTAAAGAAAAACATAAGGGAAACAGAGAATACAATGGAAGTGGCAGAAAACTAAGAGTGTCTTACACAAATATAGATGGATTGATAACAGGATTGAATGAACTGAATGATTATTTGAAAGAAAAAGAACCGGACATAATGGGAATTGTAGAAACAAAATTAAAAGGCCCACTACCACCCAACAGTGTAGGACATGATACATACAATTATTGGATTAGAAACAGAGAGAAAAAAACAAGGGGGTGGAGTTATGTTCCTGACTAAGAAGGATATAAACGTGAAAGGTGTCATATATGGAAAGAATACAGTAGAGATGATTATGATAGAAGTGGAAGACCGAGATAAGAAGAGCAGAAAATTTGTGATCAATTATGTGCCTCCGAAAACAGCCTCATGGGAGGAGAGTGAACATAAAAGTATGTTAGAGGACACAAAGATAGCATTAACTAAAATAATGGAAGACGGAGGAAGAATAGTTATGATGGGCGACTTTAATTGCAAAGAAATCTGCTGGGAAGAAATGACAGTAAAGAGTGGTGATGACTCATGGGGAAATGCTCTACTTGAGATGATTACTGACCATTCAATGACACAATGGATACAAGAGAACACTAGGTATAGAAATGAAGAAGAACCATCGAGGCTAGACTTAATAATTACATCTGAACCTAGAATAGTGGACAAGATTGAATATAAAACACCAATAGGTAAAAGTGACCACATATTGATTGAACTGGAACTTAATGAAGAAAAATATATGAAAAGAAATGAACAATATAGAAAAGGAAGAATGATGTATGAAAAAACAAACTTTGATAAAATAAGAGAATTCTTCCAACAAGAAAACTGGGAAGAAATATACAAAGAAGAAACAACAGTGGAAGAGAAATGGAATATTTTGACAAAAATTTACAAAAAAGGAGTGGAAAAGTATGTCCCAAGACAAAAACAAGAAAAAGAATATGTAAAATGCTGGTACAACAAAAGTTGTAGGGAGTTAAAGGACAAAAGAGACAAAGCCTGGAACAGATGGAAAAAAGACAGAAGACCTGAAAAATGGAAAGTATATACTGGTTATAGAAATGAATATGTACAAAAGTGCAGAGAGGAAAAAAGAAAATATGAAAAAGATGTTATAGAAAAGTGTAAAGATCAACCAAAACTATTCTACAGATTTGTAAACAATAAACTGAAAAACAAACAAGACTTAGAGAAATTAAGACAAGGAGGAGTTGAATACACTGAGGAAATGGAAATGGCAGAAATTATGAACAAACATTTTAAATCAGTGTTTACAAGGGAAAATATACAACCTGAAGAGATTGAGTGGAAGGAAAAAGTCCCCCCTATGGAAGAAATAGAAGTAACAAAGAATGAAATATTGACACACTTGGGTAATTTTGATGTCAGAAAATCGCATGGGCCAGATGAAATAGCAAACTGGATTCTGAAAGAATGCAGGAATGAACTGGCAGACAAAATACATAGCATAATAAGCAGTTCCTTAAAAGAAGGAAAAGTTCCAGAAGATTGGAAAAAAGCAAATATAGTACCTATATATAAAGGAGGAAATAAAGAAGAACCTACCAACTATAGACCAGTCTCTCTAACAAGTACAATAGCAAAAATATGTGAAAGAATTATCAAAAGTAGATGGGTAAAATACTTGGAAAAAAACAACGTACTAAATCCAAGGCAATTTGGATTCAGACAAGGACGATCATGCGTCACCAATTTAATATGTTTCTATTCAAGGCTAATAGATATAATACAAGAAAGAGATGGATGGGCTGATTGTGCATTTCTAGACCTAAAAAAAGCTTTTGACAAAGTACCACATAAGAAGTTGCTTAAGAAATTAGAATATGAAGGAGGAATACAAGGTAAATTGCTAAATTGGATGGAAGACTTTTTGCAAGAAAGAAAAATGAGAGTAGTGATAAGAGATCAGCACTCAAAATGGAATGAAGTAATAAGCGGTGTCCCGCAGGGAACAGTTCTGGCCCCAATAATGTTTGCTATATATATTAATGATATGGATGAAGGAATTGAAAGCTATATGAGCTTCTTTGCAGATGATGCAAAATTACTGAAAAGAGTGAAAACTGAAGAGGATTGTGAATCACTACAGAGAGATCTAAATAAAGTACAAGAATGGAGTAGGAAGTGGGAGATGGAGTTCAATACAAAAAAGTGTAGTATAATGGAATTTGGAAAAAGCAAAAACAGAATAACAGGATCATATAATTTGGGAGAAGAAGGAATAAAAAAAGTAGAAAATGAGAAGGACCTGGGAGTCATTGTTATGAATAATATGTCACCTGAGAAACATATAAATAAGATTTTTGGAGAAACTTATAATTTAATAAGAACAATCAAAGTAGCATTTACATACCTGGATGAAGAAATGGTGAGGAAAATCCTAATCACCCTGATAAGACCAAGATTGGAATATGCAGCAAC
>NC_134804.1:40488629-40491129 GCF_046742065.1 Oratosquilla oratoria | reverse complement strand
GGTGAGCGATGGACTCCAGGTAGGTGCCGGGTAAGTACATCAGCTGGAAACCAACACCTCTCTGGCAGCAGCAGAGGTCCAGACTTTCCAGAGATAAGACTTTCCAGAGGGCCCTTCCTCTGGACGACTCGAGGCCACGTTCTCCTTTCACCTCAGCTGTTTCTTCTGTGTTGGTTGTACTGTTGTACTGTTGTCCTCCGGAGTCATTTGAAGACACCCACCGCCGCGATGTCCACTCATCGTAAAGACTCATGATAGCATTTGGGAGTTCTTTGTGGAAGAAGTGCTTTATGTGGACAAAGTTTTCCAGAAGATAGGTAATATCCTTCAGTTCACTTCTGCCGGAGTAGCTGAAGAGATCAAGATGGGTAAGGCATGAGCAATTTTGTAGGCATCGAATATTTTCATCTTCCTTGAATTCAGAAGCGTCATATATTATTTTGAGTTCCTTGATACCGGTGCAGAAGCGTGCTATGGTGGGGAGCACCCAGTGGAAGGAATATCTGTCTTTTGCCATGAAATGAAGAATCTGTAGGCGGCCCAAATGGGATAAGTTTTCTGTCAGTATCCCCTTTTTCACCTCGTCCTTCAGCGGCAAAGAAAACGAGAGTCGTTCTAGGTTTACTGCTTTTCTTATCGCACTGATGACAACATCGGTGTAGTCTTCGGTGTCAAATGGAAAATCGTCGGTCGAAAAATCACACAGCTTCCCGCAAAAGAGGCAGCGTATAACTTTGATCAAGTCTGAGATAGTAACATTGTCATTTTCAGTCAGGATTAGCTCTTGTACTCGTTTGAGCATGGAGCCAGTAAGTTCCCGCCACTGACTTACTGGGAGTGCACTCAAATAAGTCGTGATTTTGTCCTCAACGATGAATAAGTGATGAAATTTGATATCACGATATCCCGATGTTTGTGGGATTGGCATATTTTGTTGATCATTCCTAAGTCGTTTCTGATTCTCTAATTCCTCTTCGCCACTTTCATTTTCACTTTCGTCATCATACTTTCGTTTCTTTGTAACCACGTCTCTTTGATTTTCTGTGTTTGTTTCGTGTTCACGATCCTCGCATGCTTCCTCCTCATTCAATTTTCTTTTCTTTGCAATTTCATGACAAGGACTGGCTGATCGTTTTCTTGTAGTTTGTCCCTCACATTCTCTCTGACACATTTCTGAAAACCGTTTTCTTTGTTTAACGTTGTAAATAAATGCGTTTATTACATATTTAACCAGGGTCTCAAGACTTTGACAAGATAACGTTTTTGTTTTCCTCATCGTTACTGGCTGTCTGATCCTGTAAGTAAAAGGAAACACTCTTCAGCTTTACATGCATGCCATTAGAAAGTTAAAGAAAAATATATTGGACTTAGAGTGTTCGCGGATATTGAATATTAAGCTATGATACCATTCTTGCTCTGTCTAAACTTGCATATTTACGCTAACAGTTGTAATATAATTTCTTACCGAACTACAGAGGAAGAAGCTTCGGTTTGTGAGAAGTTGTTTGTTGCTCACCACAGCAATAACACTCACTTTAGCAAAGCGACGACTCCCGAAGTGGATTGCCAAATTGTACATTTCAACTATTTTACAATTTCTTATTTAAGTTCCCTTTTTGAAATGTACTTTGACTTTGACCTCACATGGGAATAAAGCTTACGAGAAGAATCAAGTTCTATCTTTTTGTGTAAGAGAAAGATGTGGTCATGTATAATAGTTTCAGTGAATATGGCAACTTTGTATTCTATTTTCACATGCAGGTGACGCTGGGACCACAGACATAGCAAACTCGCTCCAAATATTCATAGCTTATACTAGGTTATGAATGAATTTTTTTTAGTAGTGACAGTAAACTTCCATATGAATCAGAGACGTTTACAATGTAGAGGTATTTTGCTACGCATTTATAATAAACATAGCACATTAAGAGTCGAGCTCGATGCCCAACGCATCTGGCGCAGGGCCATGGAGAGGAAGTGTCTGACAACAGGCAGATTATTCAAGGAAAAGTATTACATGGATACGAAAATGGCTGTCGTAGTTGTATGACGATGAAGTGATGAGGTTAATCTTATTTATTTTTATTTGTTTATTTATTTATCTATTTATCTATTTATATACATACACACACACACACACACACACACACACACACACACACACACACACACACACACACACACACACACACACACACACACACACACACACATATATATTTATATATGTTTTTTTTTCTAGTACCAGATAATTTTATTCAGAATGGTGCTTCCTCTGCCACTGAAGGAAATCTTCTGGTGATTGCCAGAAGAGAATTATAACTGGTAGGTCACTGATTAAAATTCATGACTATGAGTCAGGATAAGAGAACGTAAGTACATAAGAATGGAAAAAAACCCTGCAAGAGACCATAAGGCTTACACAAGGCAGTTACGTGTCCAGAATCACCTTCATCCCCATCCATAAAATTATTTAACCTTCTCTGAAAACAATAGTTTC
>NC_134804.1:40478629-40483629 GCF_046742065.1 Oratosquilla oratoria | reverse complement strand
GAATTAAGATAATAGTAATCGAAACTTGAAAAGTAGAAATGACAGTAATCGATAATTTATTAACAACTGGTAAAAGAAAAAAACACGGAACCTCTAGACATCCACGCAATAGAAAAATAATGGATGAATAAAATGATGATTATGATAATAATAATAATAATAATAATAATAATAATAATAATAATAATAATAATAATAATAATAATAATAATAATAATAATAATAATAATAATAATAATAATAACTATGATAATGATAATAATAATAATGATAATAATAATAATGATAATAATCCACTTTTTGTCCACACAGCAAGCACTCAAAATGTTTTCCAGCAAACGCTTCTCTCTGGATGTTTATTTATTTTACATTTATTTTTTCCTCTTTTTTTCGCAGTATAGACAAACGCATCAACTAAATCTACTCCAGCCATAGTGAGTTACCTACAGAATAAGCAATAAGGAATTAGTATAACAGTTGTATACCTACAGAGGAGATAGAGTAAGGCAAAAATACATTTTTTTTTTGTGGGGCTTTTTGCCTGCCTTCTAATGATAGTACACAGTTACCACACACTTCCAACGCCAGGATTAGGCGCATCAACGGTTCTAGGCAGATCTAGAAGAAGAGACGTCACACTAGTAGGACTCCGTAAGATGGTATTAAAAAAAAAAAAAAAGAAAAAAAAAAAAAACGGATGATGATCCATCTATAGCACGGCGCTCAGCCAGTTGACGGGTAAATAGACTTCGATTTCTCGATACTCTGTATTCTCTCTTGTTTTTTATTTTAAACCTTGGGATTATTCTTTTCTTTCTTTTCCTTTTCAATTATTCAGAGATCCTAATAGGTCCTGAGGAACTGGTACCTCTCCAGTAATCCTTCCCAGTGTCATCTGCAGAAGATGAGAAGCGGAGTTTTGCAGACAAGACTTCTGCTTTTTTTCATCGTTTTTAGTCACTTTTGTCCTAAAAAATGCGTTTTGTAAATTTCCATACTTCCCATGTGGTTCATATCCTTACTTGAATGCCTTCCCGAAGAAAGAAGTCCCATAAGAATAAAAAAAAGAAGATATAGAGGAAAGGAAAAGAGGAAAAATTAGTATGAGAAGGAGAAGTAAGAGGCTAAGGAGATGAAGAAGAAGAAAGAAAAGATGAAAAAGAGAAAGGAGACAAAAAGAAAAGAAGAAGAAAAAGGAGTATAAGGAAGAGAAGAAAAGGAAGAAGAAAAAAAGAAGGGAAAGATGACAGAGAAAAAGAAGGAAAAAGAGAAAAAATAAAAAGAGTAAAATAATCTTCTTGCAAGGGAACTCCATTGTTCATCAACTAGAAGCTGAAGGGAGAAAGAGAGAGAAGAAAGAAAAACTGGAGGACAGTTTTGAAAAGAAACAAATCATTAGGGAGTTTATAATGCAGTGCGAAAATACAGAAAGAAAGAACGGGAGACTTGCGACTAAACCAGAGCTATCAAGACCAAAACTAGCCACCCACCATTTCCACCGATCTTAGTTCATTCAGTCTTGTTCGCAAGAATTAATCTTCACGATTTTCTTTGGGTCTCCATGTCTCATTCAAGCTTCTTAAGGCCTCCTAAGCAGTATATAAAGAAAGTTGTGTCATCCTTTGCATTATTATGTGGTCCAGTGTTTCTTGTACCTGAACAATGTGGAAGCTGAAGAAGAGTCTCATGTATACCACGAAGTGCCTCTGTGTGTGTGTGTGTGTGTGTGTGTGTGTCTGTGTGTGTGTATGTGCGTGTGTGTGTGTGTGTGTGTACCCTGCATGTCGTGAGTGCCATATTGTAAATGCAGGTGGAAAGGGGGAGGAGGAGGTAACGCCACACAATACATTTTCTGTTCAAATTACATTTCCACGTTAGAAAAAAATGGGAGAATCCTTGTATACGCTTACGTAGATCTTCCCCCTTTGTTATGGTAACAGTGGCTGCGTATGTACTATCGCCCCCTCCCCAGCTCTCCCTATTTGTTTTTCTTCTTCATCGTTTATATATATGTATATATATATTTTTTTCATTCTGCTCTCGAGCGCCGAGCGCGTGGATAGTTGCAGGTTGATGGACTAGGTTAGATGGTTGGTTAGGTGTGGCTGTGGCTTGGCAAATGTTTATATACAGCAGCTCTAGTCTTCCGGTTTCTCGGTAGCACGTGGTCTCTGATCTACACACACTTTATGTACACGGGTTGAGGGCTGGGTTGAGGCAGGGTCGGGTGGATGTGCCAACGTTCCTCAACCTCTGAAAAAGGAGAGAAAATAAAAAAACTGGTCAATTATTATTTAGTTTTCTGGGGCTAAAGCAGAACATAATTAGAAGTATACACACACACACACACACACACACACACACACACACACACACACACACACACACACACACACACACACACACACACACACACACACACACACACACACACACACACACACACACACACACACACACACACACACACACACACACACACACACACACATATATATATATATATATATATGTATATATATATACATATATATATATATGTATATATATATATATATATATATATATATATATATACATATATATATATATATATATATATATATATATATATATATATATAAACACACACACACACACACACACACACACACACACACACACACACACACACACACACACACACACACACACCCACACACACACACACACACACACACACACACGGGTGGTGTCTGGCTGTCTCGAAAAGAGGCTGCAGCAGATCCGAGGTGAATACACACACACACACACACACACACACACACACACACACACACACACACACACACACACACACACACACACACACACACACACACACACACACACACACACACACACACACACACACACACACACACACATATATATATATATATATTATATATATATATATATACATACATATACATATATATACACACACACACACACACACACACACACACACACACACACACACACACACACACACACACACACACACACACACACACACACACACACACACACATGTATATATATATATACATATACATATACATATACATACATATGTATATATATATATATATATATATATATATATATACATATATATATATATATATATATATATATATATATATATATAACTTTTCGTCGTGCGCCGTCCACAACACGACGTCGTGTTCTCAAATAACCATGGGTGTTTATGGACGCTTTTACACGTCACGACCACGACCATGTTTGAAAGCGATCATAGACACAACGTCATGTCGTGGACGGCACACGGCGAAAAGTCGATACGTGTGAAACGAACCTTAGGGGCTATAGCCTGTTCACAAGACACGCTGGTCTAAGGCGTCGTTCTGACGCCGTTACTGAGGTTTGCTTTCGGTGAGGTGACGGAATGTAAATAGCCTACGCCAGAAGGCGCTGAGTAACTGGTGCCGAAGCCGTCACCTTTGCCTCTTCGCTTTAGGGACTGTTGGGGGCAGGTAATGAACAGTCACTGCTAGGAACTGGAGAGGAGTACATGACTCGATCCCACAGCTAAGCGAATGCGAGCCCAGCACGCTTCCGTTTGCGCCACCAGTGCAAGATATGATTAATTTGATTTTGTTGCTGTAAATAAAATTGTATTCATGCAAGGGCAACTGTGAAATGAATATTTGGATGAATCAGACACGCCGTGGGTTAGGTCCGCTCAGAATCAAATGAACACCACTCGCCTCAGACCCTTCCGAGGTGACCTCAGCTTCCTACGTGTATCGTCACTGCAGTGGCATACCGTGGACATCGCCTCCTCCCTTCACGTATGAACTGTTCCGGACCATCTGTAAAGCTGAGGTCCGAGCGGGTACCAACCCCCCCCCCAAAAAAAAAAAAGAAAAAAAAAAGTGACTTTTTACCTTGAGTGGTGGCATGGAGGCAGCGAGCAGTACCTCCGCTCGAGCCGAGCTCCGCACTTCTTGCCGTTGTTGTGGGAAGGCACGATCCTCGAACGCGCCCTCTGCTGCAGCGCCTCCGACCCGCAGGAGTGTGTGCAGGGCGACCAGGGTCCCCATTCACTCATGACGCAGTCGTGCTGGTCACAGGAAGATCGTCGTCATCGTCGTCGTCGTTATCGTCGGCGTCGGCAGGTAGGTAGGGATTAGGAATCGAGTGATAGAAAAATAACTCATGTATGTACGTATATATGTATGTATGTATGTATGTATGTATGTATGTATGTATGTATGTATGTATGTATGTATGTATGTATGTATGTATGTATGTATGTATGTATGATATGGATCAAAAGGTCTCCTGTCGGCATGCTCCGCCTTTGTAATCCTTTGTAATCCTTTGTATGTATGTATGTATGTATGTATGGATGCATGTATGTATGTATGTATGTATGTATGTATGTATATATGCATGTATGTATGTATGTATGTACGTATGTATGTATATATCCATGTATGTATGTATGTATGTATGTATGTATGTATGTATGTATGTATGTATGTATGTATGTATGTATGTATGTTCGTATGTACGTATATATCCATGTATGTATATATGTATGTATGTATGTATGTATGTATGTACGTATGTATGTATATATCCATGTATGTATGTATGTATGTATGTATGCATGTATGTATGTATGTACATATGTATGTATATATCTATGCATGTATGCATGTATGTTTGTATTTATGTATGTATACATACATACATACATACATATCTGATCATTTTAGGACAGCACATCTGGAGTTTAAAGACCAAATATATTTGATTTTCTTTATGATCGATTTTGAATATCTACAATTCCGTGTAAAAAAAACCTTCATATAAGAAGAATACAAAAATCAGTTTTCCAGTTTGGGACAGTGGTCAGTATACCCGGAAGTATTCGAAAACCGAAAACAAACAAACAAACAAATATTTATGTCACAATACAAGAGCCTTCTGGCTCCTCTTACCGG
>NC_134804.1:40471129-40473629 GCF_046742065.1 Oratosquilla oratoria | reverse complement strand
GTAGAGTATGAAAAATGCGTGTCCAGATTCTTTCTTGTTAATTCAGGAGTGAGACAAAGGGTGTGTCCTCCCCCCAACACATTTCAACACCTGCATGGACTAGGTATTGGGCAGAGTTGCCGATCAATGTCGCTTCGGAGCATCTATTGGCAACACCAAGATCAATGAGTTTATCTTTGCTGATGATGCTGTCCTTCTTGCGGAATCGTTGGAGGTCTGGCTGTAGCCCTGGAGTCACTGCATAGGGAGGCGAGACCGCTTGGACTCCAGGTCTTCTGGGCCAAGACCAAGGTTCAGGCGTTTAGGAGGGTGACACAGTTCTGTCTGTCCATGCATATGGTGAGGACTCTGAGGTCTTGGAAGGCTTCACATACTTTGGTAGTGTAGTACATAAAAGTTCATGTCAGGAATTACTTCGAAGGATTGGCTTTGTCCATTGTGTTACGGCTTTGTCGATATTTATGTAGGACTAGGGTCCGAATCTTTAAGTCATCTGTGCTCCCTGTCCTGCTGTATGGCTGTGAGACATGGACATTGAATGCTGACTTAAAGATGTGTCTCGATGTCGTTGGCATCAAGTGCATTCGGAGAATTATGGGTTATCGCTGGAATGACTTTATATAAAGCCATGGTTCGCGAACGTCAGGTCCGGTTATTTGGGCATACGGCACGTTTCCTTGATATAGATCTCATTTTCAGGGTTGTTTCAACAAGAGACAGCCCTCGATGGAGGAGACAAAGGAGACGCCCACAGAATTCATGGTAGGGGAATACTCATCAAATCTGTCGAGAGTTGTTTGGAGTGGGAGGGGTGGTGTCTGCCCTTGGAAACAGGCGACGGTATATGAGTGAAGCAACGCGCATCATGAAGTAATGTTCCCAATTTATGATGATGATGATGGTGATGATGATGACGATGATGTGTATGTTCATAGGGAGTAATTGGGGAGGAATGGTATTAGTTAAAGAAAGGAAGAGGGCACGCTGGTAATCTATTTGTAGGAAGGTATTGTAGGACGCGTTGCAGATAGATGGGATGGTGGGGGGGTGTTGAAGACAGTCAAATTTTTATATGAGTCGTAGAGCTTGTCCTTGGGGTGAGAAGACTTTTATCAGACACGTCCCCCAGGTGGAGGAAAAGTCCGTCCTCTAGGGGTGTTCCGAATAACCAATAAGGAACCACGGACCAATTTTCTGGCCAAGATAGGCCTCACAAGCCATTAGCTATCAGTAACCAGGCTGGACCCCCTTTTGTGTAAGAATTATGCAGACAACCGACAGGCCACAAGATGTCTAACGGGCATGTGGGTGAGCAGATGACCAGTCGAGCTTACGTTCGAGAAGGGAATGGCGAGTAAGTGGTCTGAGGTGAATATAGGGTTACGCCAATGTTATGTAATGTCACTATGGCTACTCAGCGTGTACATGGAAGAGGTGAACGCGAGGTCGATGGGAGGAGGCGTAGAACTGGTAAGTGAGAGTAGAAGTCGGAGGTGGACCATGTATGCAAATGTTAATCACTCATTTGGTTGCTACGACTGGCTTCGGCTCAATCCTCACCTTGACAACCAGAATGGTTATCAATATGACATCATTGTATACTAATGACACAAGGAACTACTTTACATATCCATGTAAAGTTTGTAGGCCCTATTACATGATTGTTCATTATAGTTGCTCAACGTGTATATTGACGGGGTGGTACGGGAGGTAAACGCAAGGATACATTCTATATCCATGTAAGTTATGCAGGTCCTATGACATTTCGTATTAGTTCCATTGGGAATATTCATATTCTTAGCTTTTTATGTCATCATTGTGATGACCATGGCTTTTGATCCACATGAGAAAAGGGTCTGATGCAGGAGTAACTATTATCCTATCTAGATGTCCTCGGCAAAATGTTCCGTAGTTTGTCACTTGTTGTGACTGCAGTTGACAGGACAAATGCTATATTCAAAGTAACAAATGAATCACCATACGACTGTATGTGTGAATGGTGACTTGATTAGTGAGTTGGCTGTGGGTTTGTTTCAGAATTTTCATGAAACAATGTTCAATTGTAGGCTTATTTCAGAATGCTTTACGTGTGGATGGTGATTTGTTCATGGTGCAACGCTCACTTGAGGTTTTGGGACATCTTGTCTTCCCCCTACCCGAAAAATCCTGCAGCCTTCTCATCCTATTTCAAACGTCATTCCTCCCTACCCCTTTTCACAAATTCAAAACTTGAAACAGTTATCGCGAAGCAGGTTTCTTCCCTTGGCAAAAACTAACTTACCTTTGGTCCCATCGGCAAAGTAGGGCGTGTCCAGAAAGAAGTGAACAACACACGAATGCTCGAGCCGTGTAAGATAGTCATGCATTTCTTATAGAACAAAAAAGTTAATACTGAAGGAGCAAAAGCGGCAAGGATAAAAAACAAATCTGATACAGTGAAATCATTATGGTATTACTATTTATTCTAAAACGTCACATAACACAAAGATTAAATTCAGAA
>NC_134804.1:40453629-40458629 GCF_046742065.1 Oratosquilla oratoria | reverse complement strand
AACTCATGCCTTAGACGATCGGCTAGGCTGAGGGATCTACGAAATAGCGCCAGCCAAGCAGAGGAGAGTCATAAGTGATCTCTCCAAGATTTGTCTTCATTCATACTTATACTGACCACTGGCTTACTTCTCTACATTCCAACTGAAGATGCAGAACGATCTGCGAAAGTTTTTTTTCTACTGTGTTTCGTTTATTTTCATTTATTTTATGTATTACGTATATATCTGTGTTAATATAAGTCCCCAAGGTCAATTAGAAATTTGCTTCTTCCCCTCTCTTTTCCACAGAAATCTACTCTCTGAAAGTTTACGAAACAAATTAATTACTAATGCATTTGCTGTCGTTTTCAACAGAATATACCTGAAAGAGAATCTCCTTCCACGCTTCACGATTATATATATATATATATATATATATATATATTATTTGTATATTAGGATGGTTTGGACACATGGAAAGAATGAGTGAAGAAAGACTAGTAAAAGAGGTATGGAAAGCAGATGTGGAGGGAGTGAACATGAGGGGACGTCCTAGGATGAGGTGGATGGATGGGGTGAAGGGGGCTTTGGGGAAGAGGGGAATGTCTGTTGAGGAAGGACGGGAGAGGACGGAAGACAGGGGTGAATGGAGAATGGTTGTATATGGATGATGTTGTGATGCATGAGGTGGAGTGGGCGGGGGGATGGGGGGTGAGGTAGTATGTGTGAGCAAAATTTGACGCAGCCCGAAGGGATTTCTCCCCGTCTTCTCCTTTTATGCATTGGGGGGACGGAGAGGGGGGGTCGCCGATTTAATGAAGCGGCCTTGCTGTGGATGTACTGTGTCTGGCGACACTGCTTCTGACCCAGGGCAGTGGACAAGGTGCAGGGATGACCCGTCATCCAGGAGGTGCTAAGATAAGAGGGAGGGTGGAGGGGTGTGGAGTGTATTCAGGGATGGAATGGGTGGGAATGATTTTATGCCATTTCCTTTTTGGCTACCTCCCTAGTAAGGGGGAAAAAGCCTTGGTATATGTATGTATGTATGTATGTATTTGTATATATATATATATATACTGTATATATATATATATTTATATATATATATATATATATATATATATATATATATTAACAACCAGAATGCACTTTAATTCTAAGCCATCAACATCGGGAGATCCAATGGAGGCCGACATGAAGAAATTGAAATGCGGTACTGCCAAGGACTCGAGCCCGACGAGCGCATGACAAGTGCTGTAGTGACTTACCAATTATGCTATCAATTTTTGCATATCGGCCTCCATTGGGTTTCCCGATGTTGATGGCTTAGAATTAAAGTGCATTGTGGTTGTTAAAATGTAACTCTAATCACTGGGACCCATTCAGTGTTGTGCATATATATATATATATATATATATATAATATATATATATATATATACATACATATGTTTATATGTATACGTATATATATACATGTATATATATATGTATATATATACATATATATATATATACATACATATATATATATATATATATATATATATATATATATATATATAATAAAACCACTTGGAAAATAAAATGAAAGGTGACCAAACGTTTTCGCCTATTCAAGACATTTTCAAATAGACGAAAACGTTCGGTCACCTTCATTTTATTTTCCAAGTGGTTTTATTACACATTTTGAGAATCACGTGTTTTCGTGATTTATTCGCATATATATATATATATATATATATATATATATATTTATATATATAGCCAGATATTATGAAAAACTTCATACCTCGTTTATGGTGTCCTTCTCTACCTCTTCTAATGTTAACCCCCACCCCTTCATGCTTATGTGGCGGGGGATAAGAATATCGTTACAGCATTCCTGTGCGTATTGCAAAGATGGCGACGGGAGACTAAGCATTCTCCTTTCTGTGTTTCTATTTTAGGGAGGGAAGAACTGTTTGTCTGTCTGTCTGTAATTCACCATGGTCTTGGATCACGTGTTGGATTTGTGATAGTCCATTATTACCATCCCGGATGAGAACTCAGATCTCAAATATACTCCGATTGATGGGTGATGCTGGGACATTATACACACATACACACACACACACAAACACACACACACACACACACACACACACACACACACACACACACACACACACACACACACACACACACACACACACACACACACACACACACACACACACACACACACACACACACACACACACACACACACACACACACACACACACACACACACACACATACACATACACACGTACACACACATTTATGGGGGAAGATCTGTAAAGCACTAATCATGGGAAAGGAGGAGAACGAAAGAAAAGAAAAAACTAGGTTAAGGAGAAGTAGAACACGATGAAAAAGAAAAAGACGAAGAAGAAGAAAAAGTCAAAGTCGAGGAAGAAGAAGAAAAAGAGTAACTTATTATCTCTGCTGGTGCGATAGATAGAGGAGCTGTTAAACGACATATCTTAAGAAAAACCACAACTGGAATAAGAAAAAGACCACTGTAAGCTGCTGGTTAAGGGAAGCTCATCCCTACATTCTTGTCCTTTGTAAACTACTCTATTTCTTTGCGAGATTTTACATTAAATAACGAAAAAAACAATGTTCACACATTGCAAGACTGTACACTAAATAATGAAACAAAAGGAAACTATGTTCACACATACAAGGTTAGTGTTCAGGTCTATAAACACAGAAACACTAGCGCTGGCCACTGTGAGTTATACTCATGGTGCCTAGGAATTGCTAGATTCTTTTATGTCCCCGGTGGATATCTAGGAGCCCTTAGATTCTCCTATGCACCCAAGGGTTAGATAGGGACCGCTAGATTCTTCTATGCACCCTAAAGTTATCTAGGAAATGCTAGATTCTCTTATGCACCCTAGGGACAGATAGGAACTGTTAGAATCTCCTGTTGACTCTGGGGTTATCTAGTAATCGTTAGGTTCTCCTATACACCCTAGGGTTAGATAGGAACCTTAAAATTTTTCTAGTAACCCTGGGGTTATCTAGGAATTAATAGGTTCTACTATGGTTTACATAGGAACCGCTAGATTTTTTCCCATTTACCCTGGGGTAATCCCGGAATCGCTAGGTTATCTTATGCTCACAGGAGGACAATGTATAAACACTTTAGACCATCTGGCTAAGAACAGTTATATTTTTCTATACGCCCAGTGGTGGGGTAATTTGTTTTTAATAACAGGCTCTTTCACTACACCAGTAGCATACAGATATTACTTAGACTGTATTATAGTCTGTATAAGCCAATTTTTGATAACCGGTTCGCGGAGCTCATGAAATTCAAAGAACAGGTTCGCACGAACCGGTAAGAACCGGCTGAATCCCACCACTGGTGTCAGCTATAAAGCGTTAGGTTTCAATATGCAACTTGGCCGGTGAAATAGGAACCTTTCAGCAACCTTGGGATGCCTAAGAACATCTAGATTTTTTGCTAAGCACAATTGTGGTTAGTCAAAAACGGCTGGGGTACTCTCGTGTACGCCCTAAGGGTGAAGTGGGCTGTCGTATACGTTATGAGGCACTTCACGTTTAAAGCCGTAGGTCCAGTGCTGGACTTCGCTTTCAGCCTCAGATCCGCCTTGAGTAAGATAAAATCGACTGGGGTTGGCTAGAGCAGTATATATATATATATATATATATATATATAATATATATATATATATATATATATATATATATATATATACTTTTTCAACTACTAAGCTGCAGTGGGGTTATCTTATTCTATTCCAAATTTCTTTAACTGCTTCGCCGAATTTGTGGTTATTTATTTATTTTTTTTTTGATTTTTTTTTTTCAACTACTGCGCTGATATGGTGTTAAGAACCCGTGAGTCTATGCGAGCGGTTATTGCCGAAGCGCATCTTCCCTTCATTGTCAGTGGCGCGGGACTTTTTCTCTCTGCCTAAGAGGCACCATATCTTGTACTGCAGTTTCTTGTGGAGAGGCAAGTCCATGGTGAGGAACTCTAGGCAGTCCTCCTCCGTGGCTGCAGGGGGAGAAGGAACAGCGTCAGGGACAGAGAAATCGTTCTCATTGTGATGTTTGTGTGTCCAGGATGAAGAAGAAGAAGAAGAAGAAGAAGAAGAAGAAGAAGAAGAAGAAGAAGAAGAAGAAGAAGAAGAAGAAGAAGAAGAAGAAGAAGAGGAAGAAGAAGAAGAAGAAGAAGAAGAAGAAGGAGACAACCATGAACATGAAAATGAAGAAGAAAAGAAGAAGACGAAGAAGATGACCAGAAACATGAAAATAAAAAAGAAGACGAAGAAGAAGAAGAAGAAGAAGAAGAAGAAGAAGAAGAAGAAGAAGAAGAAGAAGAAGAAGAAGAAGAAGAAGAAGAAGAAGAAGAAAAAGAAGAAGAAGAAAGAAAAAGAAGAAGAAGATCAGGAACATGAAATTGAAGAAGAAAAAGAAGAAGAGGAAGAAGACCAGGAACATGAAACCAAAGAAGAAGAAGACCAGGAATATGAAAAGGAAGAAGAACAAGAGCAAGAACAGATATATCGTCCTCATTAGATGTTTGTGTGTCGAGTGGGGAGAAAGAGAACCAAGAAGAACAGGGTCAGAAGAATAGTATTCCGTGTGTGTGTGTGTGTGTGTGTGTGTGTGTGTGTGTGTGTGTGTGTGTGTGTGTGTGTTTGTGTGTGTATGTATTCACTTGGTCTTTGGATCACGTGTTGGACTCATGATCGATAGCTATTTCCCTCCTGGAAGAGAGCTCAGAGCTCGTAGGTCCGATCTATGGGTAATGCTATGACCTTGCACACACACACACCCCCAACTCCCCGCCCACGAGAGTTGGAGTAACACCCCTCAGCGCTGCGATACTGATATTATTTCAGCCCCGGGCGAGGATCGAACCCGGACCTCCGTAGTGGCAGGCCAGAGCTCTAACCACAGCGCCATGAGAGGTGTGGCAGGCCAGAGCTCTGTGTGTGTGTGTGTCTGTGTGTGAAT
>NC_134804.1:40438629-40441129 GCF_046742065.1 Oratosquilla oratoria | reverse complement strand
TTACCACTAACCATAAAGTTACCTAACCTTCTCTTAAAACAACCGAGATTTTCAGCGCTCACTACACTGTCTATTTCCTTCTTAAATCTAAATTTGTCCAATTTAAATTCATTACTGCGAGTCCTGCCCTGTTGCCATAATATGATGAACTTGCCTGCATCTCCCTCGTTAAAGCCCTTGAAGGGGAACCTTTGAGTAATGAAGTTCTTTCGGTGGTCGGGCGGTGACGGGGGAACAGAAGAAAGAGAAGGAAGAGGTAGATGCCCAACGGGAGGTGGAAGATGAGGACGAGGAGTAAAAGACGAAGGATGAGGAAGAGAAGCACGAGGAGGAAGAGGAGGGCGAGGAGTAAAAAGAGAAAGAGGATGAAGAGAAGGAGAGGAAGGAGAGGGAAAAAAAGAAAGAGGAAGAATATGAGGGCGAGAAGAAGGAGGATGTGGATGAGGAGGAAAACAAGGAGGAAGAAGAGGAGGCCGAGAAGAAGGAGGAAGAAAAAGAGGCCGAGGAGAAGGAGGAGGACGAGGAGGACGAGGAGAACGAGGACAAGGAGGAAGAAAAGGACGAGGAGGAAGAGGAAGACGAAGAGAAAGAGGAGGACGAGGAGGAAGAGAAGGACAAGGAGGAAGAGGAGGGCGAGGAGGAAGAGGAGGAAGAGGAGGACAATGAGGAAGAGGAGGATGAGGAGGAAGAGGAGGACGAGGAGGAAGAGGGGAACGAGGAGGAAGAGGATAACGAGGAGGAAGAGGGGAACGAGGAGGAAGAGGATAACGAGGAGGAAGAGGAGAAAGAGGAGGACGAGGAGGAAGAAGAGGAAAAAGAGAACGAGGAGGAAGATGAGGAAGAAGAAGACGAGGAGGAAGAGGAGGACGAGGAGGACAAGGAGTACGGGGAGGACGAGGAGGAAGAAGAGGGCAAGGAGGAAGATGAGGACGAGAAGGAAGAGGGGCACGGGGAGGAAGAGGAGGACGAGGAGGAAGAGGAGGAAGAGGAGGAAGAGGAACACGAGGAGTAAGAGGAGGACGGGGAGGAAGAGGAGGAAGAAGAGGACGAGGAGAAAAAAGAGGACGAGGAGGACGAGGAGGAAGAAGAGGACGAGAAGGAAGAGAAGCACGAGGAGGAAGAGGAGGATGAGGAGGAAGAGGAGGAAGAGGAGGACGAGGAGGAAGAGGAGGAAGAGGAGGACGAAGAAGAAGAGGAGGAAGAGGAGGAACAGGGGGACGAGGAGGAAAAAGAGAACGAGGAGGATCAGGAGGAAGAGAAAGACAAAAAATAAAAGGAAAATGAAGACGAGAAGGAACATAACGAGGAGGAAGCGGAAGAGAAGAAATAGGAGGAAGAAAACAATGTGCAGGAAGAAGAGGACGAGGAGGGAAAGGAAGAGAAGAAAGAGGAAGAGAATGAGCAGTAAGAAAATGAAATGGAGGAGACGGACCAGAACGAAGGTGAGGAGGGAAGGAGAAGAAGAAGAGAAAAAGGAAGAGGGGGAAGAAGACAATGAGCAGGAAGAAGAGAATGAGGTACAGAAGGAAGAGGACGAGGAGGGAAAGTAAGAGAAGGAAAAGGAGGAGGAGGAAGAGAATAAACAACAAGAAGAGGAAGAAGAGGAGAAGGAAGAAAACGAGGAATAGAAGAAGGAGGAATGGGAGGAGGAGGAGGAGGAGGAGAAGGAAGGGGGAAGGAGGAGGAGGAAATATTGAGTTTGCTCACTGGGAGGTCCTGTAGGACGCCAGGGGGGAAGGGGAGGTAGGAGAGAGAAGGGAAGGTGGGAGAGGGAGGGGAAGGGGGAAGAGGGAGAGGAAGGGAGAGGTAGGAGAGGGAAGGGGAAGTAGGAGAGGGAGGGGGAAGAGGGAGGGGAGGGGGAAGGTGGGAGAAGGAAGGGGGAGGTGGGAGAGGGAGAGTGTGAATCTTATGGTGGAAAAGAGAGAGAAAGAGAGAGAGAGAGAGAGAGAGAGAGAGAGAGAGAGAGAGAGAGAGAGAGAGAGAGAGAGAGAGAGAGAGAGAGAGAGAGAGAGAGAGAGAGAGAGAGAGAGAGAGAGAGAGAGAGAGAGAGAGAGAGAGAGAGAGAGAGAGAGAGAGAGAGAGAGAGAGAGAGAGAGAGAGAGAGAGAGAGAGAGAGAGAGAGAGAGAGAGAGAGAGAGAGAGAGAGAGAGAGAGAGAGAGAGAGAGAGAGAGAGAGAGAGAGAGAGAGAGAGAGAAAGAGAGAGAGAGAGAGAGAGATACTGTATATATTTCAGGAACAATGGATGTGTGAATTCTAAGAATGGTACTGAAACTATCCCGCTAGCGTGGCTTTCAATCGCCATCTGTCCTTTTTGGTCTATGGGTTCGTCTCATTGGCTGAATAGAATCACCCAGCAAAGGTTGAGGCCCTGTTCACACAAGCGTTTTCAACCGCGGAGGTTCAGTTACAATGTAAGTCAATGGAGGCGTTCACATACAACTGCGCTTTTTTTCATTTACTATGCGGTGCTGCTGCGGCTTCAGTTGAATAAGATCGTCT
>NC_134804.1:40431129-40433629 GCF_046742065.1 Oratosquilla oratoria | reverse complement strand
TCGATAGTACCTCTCATGTTAGTTTCCATCATCCTTCCTGCGACTGAAGTTAAGCTTATAGGCCCGTAGTTCATTGGCTTCTTTTTGTCACCCTTTTGGAATATGGGGGTAACCTTAGCTAACTTCCATTCTCTTGGGACATCTCCGGATACACTTCATTTTTAGAAAATAATTTTTGACGGAACAATAATTTCGTTTTTCATTTCCTTGAAGATTCTTAGATGCCAACCGTCAGGCCATGGCCAGGACTCGAATACAAGCCCGAAATCCCCACGCGGGCTCTCCTGTCGGAGATTTACACAGGTCACGATAGTGTGATACAAGGATACCATACTATTCTTATTACATTAACACACTGGGCCGTTTCTCCTCGATCTTTTGAGTCCGTTTGAGTAGAAACGACTTCGGTTACAATTAGTGATGGGACGAGTACTTGGAATCGGTATCGAGAATCGAAAATATCGGAACCTTTTCTGGTATCGGAATCGGTATCGGAATCGGAAATTTTTAATTCTGAAAACGATTCATTGGAATTCGTATGTTTGCAACTTAAATTTTTATTACAGGTAATAATAAGAAATAAATATTTTGTTTGACGACTTTAAAGTATCAGTATAATCTATAGATCTTAATATCCAAAGTATCATTATTTCTAAAGAAGAAGTTGAGAACGTTTAGAGAAGAAAGAAATTGCAACGCTAAATGGTTGTGATAGAATGAATAAGAACAGCATGAGTTTGATACTTGACTAACAGACTTCAGCCTCATGTAGAGTTGCCAACTTGGCTGTTGTCCCGCTGAATTTTTTGTTTTTATTATTTCTTAGCTACCTTTGTAATTTTAACGTGATGCACGAGGATTAGTTTATAAGAACTATAACATGTAAGAAATATCCATACAACATTTACCGCTTCCTTCGCCAAAAAATAAATACGCCAATTTTTATAATTTTGGCCGTTGGCGGCTCCTCATCTCATCCTAACTGGCAATCCCTCTCAGTAGCAAGTGACAAGTGTTCTTCCGTGCAAGCTCTATGACTGACGGGTGTTTTTTACAGTTGTTATTGCTAACAGGTAAGTTTTAGCACTTATTACATTTTGCAATACCAGAAACCAATCGCTAATGCAAATACAGGATACATATTTCAGCCAAACTGTTTTATTCAGAAAAGTATGGCTCTTGTTCGTAATCAGAAAAAGTATTGTTCTTGTTCGTAATCATAAGATTATAATTTTGAGCCCATGACATTTTAGTGAATAAGTGAAGGCGGGTTTGGCCTTTACCCTTTTCATTTAATTTAATAAGAAACTTTTTTATTTTTTGCTATAACAAATCCATTTATGTTTCTTCTGAATGCATAATTAATAAAATTAATTTGTCCAAAAAGTATTTGTTTCTTAAACCAGCTTCAGAGTCTGAAAATAATCATGAATTCATTGCAGGTATCGGAATCGGGACCCGTATCGGAATCGGAATCGGAATTTTAATGAGGAATCGGGACTCGTATCGGAATCGTTATAGAATTTGGTATCGTCCCGTAACTAGTTACAATCTTTCTTTTTCTGAATCTCCAAAAGCCAAATAACCTTCACTCAAAGCTGAATGGCGAAAAAAGAGAAATCAAATGTTAACGAATGTTAGACACATTGTTGAAATGTCACCGAAGTCGTCTTCCAGCTATTCAGAGTCACAACACTCGATAGGAACTAGCAGAATGTGAATCGGGTCTTAGATTTGTTCAATAAAAAATCTTATTTACAGATTAAAATATGCGACAGATATGTATATTCATTTCATAAAATTGTGAGGTAGTGATTATTATCAAAGCGAAGAATCAAACTGAGCTTACATTTCCATTCTTTCATGGATAAACGGAAGACAAAGCAATTTCAACGCAGCAGAAAAAATAAATCATAGACGTTTTATTGGTAACACCTCCACGTATAAAAGAAAAAGAATAAAAAAAAGGTAACAGAGTGCACGTAAATTGTTACAAGTTTCCAGCGTGGTTGCTTACTAAATTGATTCTATTCTGAAGAACTACGTTAAAAACGATCATCCTAACACACACACACACACACACACACACACACACACACACACACGTCGATTCTGGGAATCAGAGAGGAGTGCTGGATTCGAACTCAGGACTAAGCTAGTGCGAGGCCAACACTCTTCCAATGACGCCACCAGCAGGTAACAGTCACTATTGGAAATCGGAGAAGAATGCGGGATACTTACTTTCTGTTACGTTTCTTTTCTTTTATACGTGGAGTCGTAACCAATAAAACGTCTATGAATGTTTTGATTTTTTTCACTGAAATTGCTTCGCCTTCGGCTTTTCCATGAAAGAAAGGAAATGTAAGCTCACTTTGATTATTTGCTTTGATAATCACTCTTTTGTTTGTGTGTGTGCGTGTGATGAGAGTTCTTATATACATGCATACATACTCATGGTCATATATAAAAAAGAATTTGATGGTCTTGTTTTCAGCTTAAT
>NC_134804.1:40421129-40428629 GCF_046742065.1 Oratosquilla oratoria | reverse complement strand
CTAACCTTCCTATCTAATCTAACCTACATTTAGTAATGCAACACCTGTAATTCTAGAGGTCATCAGGGTTGTCGTCGTCGTCTCCGACCTCCGAATCAATCAAAACAAAGATGGCATCTAAAGGAGTCGACGCGACTTCGTTCGTTTATGTACAGCTTTTACCAACGCTTTCTGTTATTTATTTCCTCCAAGTAAGACGCATATTACGTTGATGTATTATAATTAACAAAATCAACATTAAATTTTCTTCTAGAAAAATGCCTTTTCTTTATTTCATCTATTTATTTGTTTATTTCTTGACTTATTTGTTTATTTATGTATATATTTGTATATCTACTAAGTAATTTATCTGCTTATTTATTAATTTATTTATTAATGTATCTTTTATATGACATTTTTTCGGAAAAGAAAGAAAAACGTCATATCTTGGCCAGAAATTTATGTATTCTCAAAATTCAAAGTGCATCTCTTAGAGGATCTTTTGCCAAATGCAGCTCACTCAAAGAAGCCGCCCTGAGCCTCCACCACGGCCTCCAGGCGGGACCTGAACCTGCAGCACGCGGCCTTTACGGTGTCCTTCGCGAGACGCCTGAACACTAGTTTGATCCTGGCAATCAGCTCGTCCTTGGTGATACAGGCGGTACGATTTGTGTCTTATTCAACTGCGCCCCCATATGTTCATGGGGTTGCAATCAGACGAGTTGGGGGGCCAGATGTTGGGAATGGTGAAGTCGTAGAAGTTCTCAGACAGCCACTTCTGGGTTTTCCCGGAGGTGTGACACTGAGCTTAGTCCTACTGCCACACGTATGGTCTTTCCGCAGCCACCCTCTCCACCCAGCGCTTGACAACAGTAAACAGCAATTTAATATAGCCATCTGAAGTGAGTATGAGTCCCTCTTCAAAGGTGTGGGGCGGCATTACGTGGTCTTTGCTGGAAACACACCCAAAGACCATCACAGCTTGAGGGAATTTGGTCCTTATAAAGCACAGGACTCCGTGCGGACTGTAGGCTAGCCACCTGTTGTTCCGCGTGTTGTGCAACTGGTCCTGGCAGAAGTTCTTGTTAAGGAGTTTCTTAGCTTTCGTAAGACGGTTATCTTGGGTCTTATTATTGAGTAGTTGGGCCTTGCACCCCTTGTATGAGCAATAGCAAAGATCGTCATTCAGCGTTTTCTACGCCCATTTCTCTCGCCAAGGTCCGTATTACCTTGCCTGGATCTTGCCGCATATTTATTGCAGCTTCTCAACAAATTTCGTTGTGCGGACAGAGCCAGAACGCCTGTTATGATCCTTCCTGCTAGTCACTGCTTCCACATTTTCGTCATAATTCTCCAGCTCACATCTCACGGCCTTCACGGTATTCAAGGAGCATTGAGCTGCAGCTAAGATTTCCGAATTTTTTAATCCGGCGTGAATCTTCCAATATTCCGGTGCTTTCCAGTCGCCCATGCTCTCAAACTCTCACACCCACCGATAGTACATAGAATCAGCTATCCGTTGCACTTTACCACTATTAGTAGGCGAATTCTCGCATCTTCCTCTCTTCAGACCTAAAACCTCTCTTTGACCACTTCCTTACCACCAAGGACAGAAGCTACGGCCCAGAGACCGACGGGAGGACCACCTTTCAAGGGCTTTCTCGAGCTTACCTCATACTTGGCCTCGTTGCAGGCGCAGCAGTCGTAGATAACCTCAGACTCCTGCTCGATGGTGTCCTGGACATCCTCGCAGAGTTCCTTCGTCAGCTCGCCGTCGTCCATGTACCAGACGTCGCGGTGCTCCACCACCGTTGACCTGCCGAAGAAGAAGACACAGGGGCTGAGTCCACGAGGAGTCTCAAAAAGAAAAAAGAAAAGAAAAAAAAAGTGTGTGTGTGTGTGTGTGTGTGTGTGTTTGTGTGTGTGTGTGTGTGTGTGTGTGCGTGCGTGCGTGCGTGCGTGTGTGTGTGTGTGTGTGTGTGTGTGTGTGTGTGTGCGCGTGCGTGTGCACATGAGCGTTTTATGACTAATGACACAAGTTCAGGTCACAATATTGAAGTCAAAATGTTGAAGTCACAATACTGAAGTCATATCATTGAGGCCACAATATTGAAGCCACAATACTGAGGTCACAATACTGAGGTTATGACCTTGACAAAAGACGAAGTTGGGAGAGTCTTTTGTCCAGGAATGGACTCGAGGTGACTTGCGACTTAACTTGCTTTTGAGTTAAAATCCAACGAGACGTAGTTAAGGTGTGTATAGGGGTGAGCTAAAGGGATGGGGGTTGGAGGGGAGATAAAAAGGGTAATAGGATACGATAGGTTTTTGTGAAGGTGTGTAAGGTTGGAGAGGGGGGAGGTCAAGAAATCACACACTCCCCCAAACAGGAAATAATCCCCCCATGGTGGGATGACGATGGGTGGATGGGTGAGGATGGGCGTATGTGGGTGTGGGCGTATTATTCACCAGAAGCTTTCAAGTTAGGAAACAAGGTTAACGTAACTTTGCGCCCATCCGGATCAGACCGTGAGCAGCTCCGGCTTCGTGGCGGCGGCGGCGGTCGTTGCATTATGGCAGCCGGGTCGGATTCCAAGAGCGAGCGAGCGAGCGAGCGAGTGAGGATTATGAAGATGAAGGAAGAAGAAGATGAGGAGGAGGACAAGGAGGAAGAAAAAGAGAATGAGGAGGAAAAAGAAGTAGAAGAAGAGGAGGAGGAGGAGACGAAAGAAGCATCCCCGAGGGATGTGAAAATGTTGTGTCCAGTGTGTAAAGGAGTATACGATCCGCCTGGGTTGGAGAGGGGTACTTCTTGTATATTCATTTATGCGTTTATTGGCTTATTTATGCATCTATTAATTGACTAATTAATTTGCAGATTTATTTATCAATTCATCTATTCATCTATTTATTTATTTATCTGTTTATCTTTTGATCTGATTATATCTATTTATCTATTTATTTGTTTATCTATTATTTATTCATCTATTTATTTATTGATCTATTGATCTATTTATCTATTCATTTATTTATCTATCTATTTATCTATTTATTTATTTAATTATTGTCTATTGGTCTATTGATCTATTGATCTATATATCTATTTATCTATTTATCTATTGATCTATCGATCTATTTATCTATTTATCTATTTATCTGTTTATCTATTTATCTATTTATCTATTTATCTATTTATCTATTTATCTATTTATCTATTTATCTATTTATCTATTTATCTATTTATCTATTTATCTATTTATCTATTTATCTATTTATATATTTATCTATTTATATATTTATCTATTTATTTATCTATTTATCTATCTATCTATCTATCTATTAATTTTTATCTATTATATAATGATCTATTTATCTATCTATTCATTTATTTATTACTTTATTTGTGCTTGATTCGCGCGAAACTCGAAAATACGCGAAATTCTACAATGTGTGGGCGCAACGTCGTATCGTGAGAAAAAAAAATGCAGTTGCTGTCAGGGATTGTAGTTTACCAGCACTTGTATCCTTATGGGTAATCTCTTCAAAGCTCTGCAATTCTATGACGCTAACGATTTTAAATATCAATTAACTTCATTACAAAAAAAAAAAAAAAAAAAACCGTGTCCACGATAATCTTTATTTCTGATGATGACAACTGTTTACTGACTTTTGTCACTCCTGCTTGATATAATTAACTAATGAAGATTTAGATTCTGTTCTACTAGTACGATCTAACGCAGCAGCGAGTAAATAGAAAAAAAATAGGTGCAATCGTTATTGCAACATCGTCTTAAACAGAACGTGTCTAAAGGAAGCTTGCTGCCTGTATGCATGTGTTTAAAAGACTTAGTATCTGTTTGTCTGTGCATATTTCTCTGTCTGTCTGTCTATCTGTCCTTATGTTTGTCTGTTAGAAATAAAACGTGTCCAAATGGAGACCTGGTATGTGTCTGTCTGTCCGTCTCTCTTCCTGCCTGTCTTCTGTTCATCTGTCTGTCTATTTGTCTGTCTGGCTATTTGTCCGGAACAAATGGTGTCTAAAACTTAGGGGATTTGCCATCTGTCTACTTGTTTTTGTCTATTCAAACGTAACAGATTTCCAGTCTTTGTTCAGTTAAGTTCCAAACGTCCCGTGGGTAGTGTTGAACAATGTATTGCAATGTATTGTTCACTTTGGAGAATGAACTAAATAGCAATCTGTTGTCGGTGACTTGATAAGCAAGATATAAGAACACTTTCATTTAGTTCAATCTACTTTGATTTGATTCAAACTAATTCAGTTCAATTTCATTCTATTTTCCTTTCCACTACCTCTTCTGCGAAATGTTTCACAAACCGTATCCAACTGTGACAGAATCGACCTGATTGGTAGGGAAAAAAAAAAAAAAAAAAAAAAAAAATCCCTCCTACTACCCCCAGATTCCCAGATTTCCCCGTCCTCCTCCTCCTCCTCCTCCTCCTAGCTTCCCTCCATCCTTCTCTTCCTCCCAAACCCCTCAGCTTCCCCTCTTTCCCACTCCCTTCCCACTCCCCCTTACCTGAAATAACCTCGGCATTCAAATTTTCAAATTAACAAATGAAAGAAAAAGAAGAAGAAGAAGAAGACGAAGAAGAAGAAGACGAAGAAGAAGAAGAAGAAGAAGAAGAAGAAGAAGAAGAAGAAGAAGAAGAAGAAGAAGACGAAGAAGAAGAAAAAGAAGAAGAAGAAGAAGAAGAAGAAGAAGACGAAGAAGAAAAAGAAGAAGAAGAAGAAGAAGAAGAAGAAGAAGAAGAAGAAGAAGAAGAAGAAGAAGAAGAAGAAGAAGAAGAAGAAGAAGAAGAAGAAGAAGAAATAAGTCGACCATCCTTCAGACTCACTTTCCACCCTCCATTTCTATCCTTCCTTTCCATCTACCAATTCCAGCCTCCCCTTCCACCCTTCCCTTCCTCTATTCCCCTTCCACCATCACCTGCTACTCTCCCCCTCCTCCATGCCCCCTTCCACTCCCCTTCTTCCACTCCCCATCCATCCTCCCCTTTCACCCTCCCCTTCCACCCTCACCTTTCACCCTCCCCTTCCACCTATCTCTTTCCCCCAGTCCATCATCTCCACCACCCTCCACTCCACCTCCCTATCCATCCTCCCCATTCACTTACCCTTTCCTTCACTCCTTTCTCTCTTCCACACTCTTCTCTTTCTCCTTCACACTTCATTTTTCCCTTTCCCTCTCCCCCTCTCTTCACTACCCCTTCCTTTCCACCATCTCCTCCACTCCACTTTCTCCCTTCCCCCTCTCCTTATCTTGCTTACCCATCACCATTTTCCTCCCTTCCCCTTCCCTCCCCCTCCCCTTCCCCTCCACTCATTTCATTTACCTCTAGTCCTTCCTCACCCGTCCCCCTCCACCCTCCCCTTTCCTTCGCTCCACCTATCCCATCTCTCACCTCACCCCCATCTACCTCCCCCTCCCCCTCCATCTCCCTTTATCTCTCTCCCCTTCCCCCGTCCTTGTAAAACTTCTTCGCTTTACTCCCCCGGCAGAGGTGAGCGCATCCTAGCGAGCTCCACAATTTATCTTGGGAGCGAGAAAAGAAGAAGAAGAAGAATTACTTCGTGAGAGGCTAAGTCGAGGAAGTGTTCGGCAGCCAGTTCTTCGTGGCGCTTATTGGAAAAGGGCCGAAGAAAAAAGAAAAAAAAAAGAAGCAAAAATGGAAATAGAATTAAAAAAGAAAGAGAAAAGAGAAAAGACAGAGAGAGCAAAAAAGAAATAAAAAAGAAAAAAGAAGAATGAGAAAAAAGAAGGGGAAAATAGAACTAAGAATAAAATAAAAAAGGAGAAGAAAAGGAACAGAAGAATAAAGAAAAAAGAAAATAGAAAAGAAAGAAGAAAAGAAAAAGAAGAATCTGAATGGAAGGGGAATAAAGGAATGAGGAAAGAGGGAGGGAGGTGGAATGGGGGAGGGGGAAGGGGGAAAGAGGGAGGGAGGTGGAATGGGGGAGGGGGAAGGGGGAAAGAGGGAGGGAGGTGGAATGGGGGAGGGGGAAGGAGGAAAGAGGGAGGGAGGTGGAATGGGGAGGGGGAAGGGGGAAAGAGGGAGGGAGGTGGAATGGGGAGGGGGAAGGAGGAAAGAGGGAGGGTGGTGGAATGGGGGAGGGGGAAGGGGGAAAGAAGGAGGGAGGTGGAATGGGGGAGGGGGAAGGGGGACAGAGGGAGGGAGGTGGAATGGGGAGGGGAGGTGGAATGGGGAGGGGGGGGGGGGAGGGAGGTGGTGGAATGGGGGGGGGGGAAGGGGGGGGGAGGTGGGGTGATGGGAGGGGGAAGGAGGAGCCAGAGGAGCCTTTGGATTCCATGGGGAGGATGCCAGGGTCAGAGGGAGGTGGAGTTCCATTGTGGAGAGTTGTCTTTCGCCGTGGGATTATTCCTGGGGGGGGGTTATCCATTTTCTTGCAGGTGCCTCTATACTTGATCCCTTGGGGGAGTGACACAAGGAAAGTTCGTCTCTGAGTGGGATTTGGGGAATTTTGAGAAATTATCAAACTACATCTTTTTGACTATGGCCCTGTTCACACTAGCGGTTTCAACTGCCCGGGCTTGAACCGCGGCGGTTCAGTTACAATGTAAGTCAATAGAGGGGTTCACACACAACCGCGTATTTTTTCCTTGACTGTGTGGTACCGCCGCGGTTTCAGAGTAGTTTAAACCACTGGTGTGAACAGGGCCTAAGACTTGAGAAGCTTATTCTGAGGCAGTTTCCCCTTCACACCAGATGACGTCATATTTCAAAACCGGCGAATCACAGCGCAAATCTGACTCGATACCGTAGTGCTTATGGTGGTGAATGATTGAGTCAATACATATTTACAAACGACTCATACATATTCTCTTCCTCCTCCTCCTCCTTCCTTCTCCTCTTTCTCCTCCTCCTCTTTCCTCTTCCTCCTTCCTTCTCCTCCTTCTCCTTCCCTTCCGCTTTCTCCTTCTCTTCCTCCTCTTCTCCTCTTTCCTCTTCCTCCTTCCTTATCCTCCTTCTCCTTCCCTTCCGCTTTCTCCTTCTCTTCCTTCTCTTTCTTCTTATCCTCCTTCTCTTCCTCCTTTTCCTCCTTCTCCTCTTCCTCCTCCTCCTTCTCCTCCTCCTCCCCTTTAGGTCATCATTCTTTACTTAATTTTTTTTTCTTTTTTGCATCAACCAACATTCTCCCCATTCCCCCCCCTCTATTCTCCTTTCCTTCCCCGCTCTTTATTCTTTCTCATGTTCTCTCGCTTCCCCCCCACTCTCCCCCTCTTTCTTTCCCTCCACATGCCCTCTTCCTTTCCCTCTTTCCCCTACCCTCTTCTTTTCCTCCTCTCCCAGCTCTCTCCTTCCTCCCCTCTCCCCGATCTCTCCTTCCCCACTCTCTTCGGTCTCTCTTCCCCCCAGGCTATCTCCCCCTACCCTCCCTCCTTGTGACATAGTAACGCCAGCCACCAGTCATTTGCTTCCCTTTCTGCAAAGCCCCAAAGAAACTCCCTTTTCCGGCCACCTGCAGGAGGTTTTTGCAAC
>NC_134804.1:40406129-40411129 GCF_046742065.1 Oratosquilla oratoria | reverse complement strand
ATTATTATTGATTATTTTCTTTATTCATTATTATTATTAGTATTATTACTATTATTATTATTATTATTATTATTATTATTATTATTACTTTATTTATTATTACTATTATTACTATTTTTATTTATGTATTTCATTATTATTGTTATTTCATTAATAATTATCATTATTATCATCATCATTTATTATTATTATTATTATTATTGTTATTAATATTATTATAATTATTATTATTTTATCATTATTATTATTATTTTATTTTATTATTATTATTATTAATATATTTATTATGTATTATTATATTATTATTATTATTATTATTATTATTATTATTATTATTATTGTTGTTGTTATTGGATTATTATTTATTATAATTTTATTATTGTTATTTTATTCATTATTTTTATTAATATCATTTTTATTATTTATTATTATTATTATTAATATTGTTATCACTATTATTATTATTATTATATTATTATTATTATTATTATTATTATTATTATTATTATTATTATTATTATTATTATTATTATTATTATTATTATTATTATTATTATTATTATTATTATTATTATTATTATTTGCATTATTACTATGATTGTTGTTATTATTATCATCATTATTAACAGTATCATTATTATTATTATCATTATTATTATTCTACTTTTTGTTATTATCATTATTATTATAGTTTTATCTATTTTCATTTATTTATCTATTTACTTATTCATTGATATTATTTTTATAGAAGTACAGATTAGTCTCCAACCATAATTAAAACTGCGTGACTCAGGTCCGTAGGGCTGTCACTAAAGCCCCTACAGTTGGGAGATTGACGAAAATGAGGAGAAATGGAAGAGTGAGAAGCGTATGAAGAAGAACGAGTAAAATGCGGAAAATGAAACTGAGCACAACGAATACAGAGAACAAAAATTAAAAACGAGGAGGAAGAGGAGGGAGAGGAGGA
This sequence comes from Oratosquilla oratoria, assembly GCF_046742065.1. Classification (NCBI taxonomy): domain Eukaryota; kingdom Metazoa; phylum Arthropoda; class Malacostraca; order Stomatopoda; family Squillidae; genus Oratosquilla; species Oratosquilla oratoria. The sequence continues at coordinate 40,410,162 of NC_134804.1, read as the reverse complement.
GGAGGAAGGAGAGAGGAAGCGGAAGAGGAGAGGAGGAAAAGTGGATTATTTTATGTTGTGGTAAGAGGAGAATGTGGAGCACAAAGGAGTGGAAGACGCACGCGCGAACGCACGCAGACAAGGTTGTTATGTGTGGAATGTTAGCTGCCCAAAACAACGAAGAAGAAAAGAAAAAATAATACAAGAAAGAAGAAAATGAAATAAAAGAAACAGAACGTGACGAAGAAGACAGAAATCAAATCTGAAAAAGAGAAAAAAAACTCCAAGAAAAATAGCAAAAGACAAAAGGAATAAAGAGAAAAAGGAAAATAAAAAAGGACGTAGTGGTAAAAAAAAGAAGGAAAAGAAAAGAAAAAATAGAATACGAAAAAGACAGAAAAAAGAAAAAGTAAGATTAGAGGAACCTTATGTAAAAACGGGAAAATAGGGGAGACTGAAAAGAGAGAGAGAAAAAAAAGTAAGAGGGTGGTAAAGAAGAAAAAAAAATACGAAAGAAAAAATAAAGGAAGAAAAAGAAAATTAGTTGAAAAGGAATAAGGAAGAATCTAGGAAGAAAAAAGGAAGCAGAAAAAAGAAAAGAAAAAAAAGAAAAGAAAGAAAAGAAAGAAGTGGTGAATAATAAGCATTAGAAGAAAAACAAACATACAAAAGAAGACAGAAAACAGAGGAAAAAATAAACACATTGAAGGTAGAGAAAACCTAGAAGAAAAGGAAAGAATGCTTACAAAGCGCACCTGATAAGATGGTGGTGGTAATAATAATAATAATAATAACAATAATGATAATAATAATAATAATAATAATAATAATAATAATAATAATAATGATAATGATAAAAAAAAAAAAAAAAAAAGTAATAATAATCAATAATAATAATAATAATAAATAATAATAATAATAAATAATAAGAATAATAATAATAATTATGATTATGATACTAATAATAATAATAATAATAATAATAATACATAATAATAATTAATAATAATAATAATAATAATAATAATAACAATAATAATAATAATAATAATAATAATAGACATTAATAATAATAAAAATAATAATAATAATAATGATAATGATAATAATAATGTAATGCATAATGGTAATAATCATAATTATAATAGTAATATAAATAAATAATAATAATACTAATGATAATATTATTAATAATAATAATAATAATAATAATATAATTAATATTAATAATAGATACTAATAATAATAATAATAATAATAATAATAATAATAATAGTAATAATAATAATAATGATAATAATAATAATAATAATAATAATAATAATAATAATAATGTGTATACATTGTGGCCCGTGTGAGGTAAGGGAACACGGGCCAGACGGACGTTTCAGCCACGCGAACAACAGGAGGATAATTGGTCCACCCGCTGTGACAGTCCGCCACACCGACAGATGAGGTCGAGTGGGGGACCAACCTGACACTTTGCCAGGTTCCTTCTTTTGCCATATATATTGACCAACTTGACTTTACAAAGGATTACAAAGGCGGAGTATGCCGACAGAAGACCTTTTGATCCATAAGTGGTCGGGATGCGAAAAAATTCAATTATTAATAAAATAATAAAATAAAAAACTTGATAATGTAAATAAACAAATAAAATACATAAATAAATGCAATAGTATAGATAATAATAAACAAACAGGTAAATAGTAAAAAAATAATGTAATTGACATATAACTAATAATAAATTAAAAAAATCTGCAGACAAATGATACAAAACAAAAACAAATAATATAAGATATATTTATAAGCATTACAGCATCTTACTTAGGTTAATTTTATCTAAATGATTTCTTAAAGCTTATGAAACTGAAATACATTGCAACTAACCTGTGCAGAAGTTTATTCCATTCATGAACTTACATGGTTTGGCAATGTTGTTTCTAACCTACTTCCAAATTGAATCTATTTCCGGACAGTTTGAGACCATTGTTTCTTGTCTGATTCTCAATTCAATGTAAAAATTTGGTCACTTGTTGATGTCAATTCCCCTTTAGAATTTTAAAGACCTGTATCAAATCACCTTCTGAGTCTACGCTTTTTTAGGGAAAATCAGTTCATAGTTTTAGTCGATTTTCGTTTGAATTTATTTTTGATTATTTGGAATCAAGTTTTTGTGGCTCGCCGTTGTTACTTTTTCCAATCTGTCAATGTCTTTAATGAGAGTCGTGTGACCATACGGAAACAGCATATTCCAAATGTGGAATGAACTAACGATTTATATAGCTTGTTAATGAGGATGGACTTTTGAAGATCAAAAGATCGCGCATCAGTCCTAGAATCTTATTTGCTTTCTCAGAGGCTGAAATACACTGCTGTTGGATGATTTGAAGGTCGTTACTGATTAATTACGCGAGATGCTTTTTCACTATCCACTTTTGTTAACGAATTTCCAAATAACTGTTAATCGTATTACTGTTATTTTTAACCCTATGTGCATTACCTTGCATTACTTGTGTTAAATTTATTAGCCACTTTTCAGCACCATTGCTGTAATCTATCTAAATCTTCTTGAATATCTAATAGGTTTGAGTGATATTTGCCAATCCGCACAGTTTGTATCATAGCAATTTGGAAACAGTAGATTTTGTCCTTGTCTATATCATTAGTATATATTCTATGAATGAAGTGGCCAGACACGGATCCCTGAGGAACTCCACTTGCAACACTTTTCCATCCAGAAGTTTTTCCATTTTTTAAACAACTCCTCTGTTTTCGACCATTCAACCCAATTACTAGTTTCCAAACCTAATAGGCTACCACTATTCCATGGCAAAGCTAATTTAGTAAGTAGTCTTTCGTGTGGGACGGGTATCAAAGACTTTTGCAAATGTCTAGAATATATATTAAAATCTATATTGTTTTTATGTCATAATTTCGAGATAACTGTGTTGTAGAATTCGAGTAAGTTAGTCACGCAAGAACGTTTCCGTCTGAAACCATGCTGGCTATCATTTATCAAACGGTTACTTTCTAAATGATGTTTGATAGCATCTTTGTTATATTGATAGTTTCCATTATTTTTCCTTACGATTGAAGTCAAACTTATAGGCCTATAGTTATTTGTTTTTCTTTTTGTACCTTTTTTGAATATGGGAGTAACGTTAGCTAGCTTCATTCTCTTGGGGACATCTCCGATATGATGGATTCTTGAAAAATAATTTCTAAATGGAACTAACAATCTCATTTTTCATTTCCTTTAAGATTCTTGGATGCCAACCGTCAGGGCCTGGTGTTTTATTAACTTTGAGTTTGTCTATACAACTTTTAATTTGTTCTTTTGTTATATTTACCGTACCGAGTAAGTTTACCCTAGACTTTCAAGGTTTCAGTTTGGGAATTCACCTTGAGGTGTTTCGTTTACGAATACCGCGCTAAAAATAATTGTTTAAGATATTACACATTCCTTCATTTGAATATTCAAGTTGACGTCAGCAGATAATAGTGGACCAATGTGATGCCTAACACTTTTTTATCTCTAATGTAATATAGAATTCTTTTTGGGATTCTCTTTGGATTTCTCAGCGATGTTCATTTCGTATTGTCGTTTTATTTTTCTTATTTTATTTTTTAAAATTTCTCTGTATTGATACATACTGTTCATAGTAATTAGATGCACCGAGCACTTATATTTCTTATAAGCCTGGTCTCTTTTTTTAGCAATACTTTTTTCAGTTTTCTTTGTCGAGCCCTTTTGGCGAGCCTGATTTGGGGGACGTCTATCCCATTAAAGGAAATGTAAGTTTGAAATCATCTTAGTGAGCCGTATTTGAATATTTCCCACATCTGATCTACAGGTCTTTCGTTAATTTTGCCTCCCAATCTGTAAGCTGAAGCTCCCTGACGTAGTTCTATGAACTGAGCTTTACTGAAATCGGTATTTTAGAAACACAAGTATCTATTCTAAAATTGTCTCTAGGGGTTATGAATCTAACTAGGTGTGATCGCTATTTGCAAACAGATTCACCGACTTCTACATCAGTTACCATGCTTT
>NC_134804.1:40361129-40363629 GCF_046742065.1 Oratosquilla oratoria | reverse complement strand
TACATTATTTGGAAAACCTATTTATTTTTAGTGGAAACATTTGTAAATAAAGCCTTAACACCATAGCTTACTAATTATTTCCCGTGAAATCTAAATCTTTGAGTCTTGTCAATAGATCGTTGGAATTTTTCAAGTGGCTGAAAAATTCCAACGATCTACTGACAAGACTCAAAGATTTAGATTTAACGGTAAAAAAGTTAGTAAGCTATGATGTTCAGGCTTTATTCACAAAAGGAAGAATTTTATTATATCATGAAAGCCTTCGACAAACATATCTAGAGGGATTGGTGAGGAGATTAAAAAGGAAAACAACAATTATTTATAGTCGTGGCAAGAAAGAGAGAAATGATAAAATTACTGTTAATTTTGTATCAGTACCAGGCTCAGAAACCTCATCTGCAATAGACAGATATATAATAAAAACGGGTATGAACGCAGCTAAAGTAGCCAATAAAGGAGAGGTGATTTGATAAAGTCTTCGGAAAAGAGAGCCAATGCTAAAAACAGTGTCGTGTACAAAATCCATTGCAATGGTTGCAAAATGGCATACTAAGATGAATCAGCAAGGTGATTGGACAAAAGAATTTATGAATGTAAAAACGACAATAAAACACATAGGACATCTAATTCTTTAGTACTTCGTGCGAAAAAGTAGATTATTTACCAAACTGGAGAGGAGCGGAAATGCTGCATAAAGGTTATGATAGATTCACTAAAAGGATTGTAGAAGCAGCATATATTTCAACAGAAAATTCTTCGACCATCGAGGAGGATTTATTCATTTAGCAAGACAAACCAGCATTTTAACTCTAGAACACGCCAGAAATATAGAAGCGACATTTCCCAAGCATCCGACAGTTTTCTGTACACTCTCTGAAGAAGTTACTGGTAAAATGATTCCACCAGGAATAATTTGGCTACGTTATCTCGATGACATTCTTTGTCTATGGCCTGATCATTTAGATGAGTCATAATTCCTTAAACAAATTAATAACCTAGTCAAGTCAATCAAATTCACGGTTGAAGTGGAAAATGATGGTGTGCTACCCTTTTTAGACGTTAATATTCATCGTAAAGAAAGAAACCTTACATTTAGTGTATATAGAAAACCAACTAATGTAAACTCATACATCCATTACTATTCTTTCCACCCTGATAATGTAAAAAGATTGGTTTTCTCATCAATGTTCCTTAGAGATTTACGGGTCTGCAGTCTCAAGTACATTGTTGAGGAAATAAGAAATGTTTGCGATATTAGTTTTGGATTGAAATGTCCTAAACATTTCATTGATGTTTGTTACAATTTTGCAAGGAAAACTTATTACAATTCTCAGCCTAACAAACCCAAAGACCATAATAACCTAGTAGTTTTACCTTACCAAGAAAACAACTATTGTTCCCAAATTACTCAAGAATTCTAATATCAATGTAGCCTTCAGAAATATATATATATATATATATATATATATAAATATATATATACATATATATATATATATATATTATATATATATATATATACACACATATATATATATACATAACTAATATATAGGTACATTATATTATACATATATAAATATATTATGTATATATAAATATATATATGTCCTATATATATATATATATATATGTATACATTATATACATATATATATATATATATATAAATATATATATAAATATTGTGTATGCCTAAACTGGCCCATTAAAATATCACAGTAATTCAATGAATATCTAATCTTCTTCGTTGGGTATAAGTTGATGGATTTATTGCTAATATAATGAAATACAAGTTTTGTGGCAGGTATCGTAGCGTGTCTATTTTCATTGCTAATAACAGTCCTATGGTGGACTGCATTGCCCTCGGGAGGCGGAATATTGGAATTGGTAAAGGATGGACTGTGAGTATCCAATAATAAAAGAAGTAACTGGGATCCCTACGGTGTCCCAAGACCTCTCCTGATTTTCATTGCCCAAAGAGAATAAAATAAATTTAAGGACAAGGAATTAAAAAGAAGTGGTTTCCGGCCCCACTTTTTCAGCTCCTTCTTGCCCTCACCAGGCCCCTCCAGAAAGCCAGAGCCACAATAAATCGTAGTCAGAGTAAGCCACAACATGATGGCCGGTAAAGCCCACGAGGCTTCCGTGCCCGCCCAGCCCCACCCTCCAAAGCCCCCTCCCACCTCTAAATATCTTTGGTCCATCTTGGACCCCCCCCCCTTGGAGATCCTAGGGACGGGTGTGACGTCATACTTTTGAAAAAGAAACCTCGAAAATCGTGAAGTACCACAACCGAACACATCTTCAGGAAGGCCTCCTATTTGATGCCCCGGAAACCCAACCGAAAACGCCACCACCAATTCGCAACATTAATAAAACTAATTAATATACGCTTTTAGATAAATTCGCAAACGTTAATGGCCCATTAAAAAGTGAACACAATTATTCACTATGTTTCAGCCAGCAAGTACACAACAAGAAATGACTAGATATTATT
>NC_134804.1:40353912-40360629 GCF_046742065.1 Oratosquilla oratoria | reverse complement strand
CACTCAACAGTGCTGCATGGCATTCTACGGTACTTTAGCCTCTCAGTGTCCTTTTTTTCCCTTTGGCAGACCCACCGTGTCCTCTACTGCTCGATCTACAAGGCCGGATCTACCTCCTGGAATGCCATGTTCGCCCGTCTCCTCAACCGAACTGAGTTCGATGAGAAGAAGAACTACTTCGAGTGAGTATGACGGCTACCCACCCATCCCTGGGCGCTGACCTCAAGGTAGATTGTGGTTGGAGGAGAGTGGTCTCTCTGGTGGTGGTGAGGGTGATGGTGGTTGAAAATCGAAAATATTGGGAGAAAGGGTTTCTCTCAATATGGTGACGTGCATTCAGATTGTATTAATCTATTTGTTTATTTATGCATTCGTTTTTGACCAGGTCAACGCGAATGGATTCGTCTGAGGGGAAGACCCCAACTTAAGAAAAAAAAAAAAATCGGTTGAGCAAAGACTTCAGTTGATTTCGCTCCTCAGATGAATAAAATCGCTTGTACCTTGCCTGATCAGAAACTTATGAAAAACGCCATTGCCTTCATTTGTTTTGAAATTTATTTGTGTGCACACACATCTGTGTGTGTGCGTGCATACGTGTGTGCGTGCGTGTGTGTGTGTGCGTGTATGTATGTGTGTGTGTGTGTGTGTGTGTGTGTGTGTGTGTGTGTGTGTGTGTGTGTGTGTGTGTGTGTGTGTGTGTGTGTGTGTGTGTGTGTGGAGGTAATAGTACAGCATTAACCAATATTGTGTTCTTTATGCTTGTATGTGTATGAGTGGAAGGTGGCGGAGGTGGGAGGGGGACGGGTGGAGGGTGGAGTGTGGAGGGTGGAGGGTGGAGGGTGGAGGGTGGTGGAGGTGGAAGCGGGAGGAGAGCACAAGTCAGCGTGCCAAGGCCATATTGCTGAAAAAAAAAATCACACGTGTTTTCTGTCTGGGTTTGCTTGTGTGTATATGCGTGCACATGTTTGTGTGCACACGCGCGTGAGTGTGTGTGTGTACTTGTGTGTATGTGTGAGCGTGCACATCACATTTGTGCGTGTGCACGTGTGTGTGTGTGTGTGTGTATGTGCGTGCATGCATGTGTGTACGTGTGCACGTGTGTGTGATTCACCATTGTCTTGGATCACGTGTTGGACTCGCGATCGATAGCTATTACCCTCTCGGATGAGAGCTCAGAGTTCATGTATGACCGATCTATGGGCAATGCTGTGACCTTTCACGCACACACACATACCCAACTCCCCACCCACGAGTTGGAGTAACGACTCACAGCGCAGCGATACTGAAATTATTTCAGCCCTGGGTGGGATTCGAACTCGGACCGCTGTAGTAACGATTTCGAACACTACCATTGCGCCGTCGAGTCGCACGCGCACCCCCGAGCGTGTGTGTGTGTGTGTGTGTTTGCACGTGTGTATGTGCACGTGTGTGTGTGTGTGTGTGTGTGTGTGTGTGTGTGTGTGTGTGTGTGTGTGTGTGTGTGTGTGTGTGTGTGTGTGTGCACGTGTGTGTGCACGTGTGTTTGTGTGCACGTGTGTGTATTTGCAGGTGTGTGTGTGTGTGTGTGTTCGTGTGTTTGTGTGCACGTGTGTGTATTTGCACGTGTGTGTGTGTGTGTGTGTGTGTGTGTGTGTATGTGTGTGTGTGTGCACATGTGTATGTGTGTGCTCATGCGCGGGCCTGTACACACATACTCTCTCTCTCTCTCTCTCTCTCTCTCTCTCTCTCACACACACACACACACACACACACACACACACACACACACACACACACACACACACACACACACACACACACACACACACACACACGTGCACACGCATCAATTTCCATCTCCCTCCACTACCACCCTCCTTGACTCTGAATATCTCTTTCCCTCCACCACCACTGCGACGACGACGACGACGACGACGACCTCAGGATCCGGAAAATCATGACCCCGAAGAGGTCGAGGGACCTGTTGGAGTCGATGACGTACTACACCTTCATGATGGTCCGGCACCCCTTCACTCGACTCCTCTCCGCCTACCGAGATCGCATCGAGGACATGAGCCACGCCTCCTGGCAGAGGGAGACCTTCGGGCCGATCATGCTGAGGTTCTCCCGAAGGGGACTGAGGGTAACGAGAGATGTGGAACTGTGTTTGTACATAGCAGGGAGTCACCAAACATGTCCATCTTCTTATTGGTTATTATTTTTCTAGAATCTAGATGTGTGTTCACTATAGTGTACTGAAAAAAAAGTACGACCCAAGCTCGTCATTCTCTTATTTATCCGGCCTGCTCTGGTGAAAAAGAAAGTTTGGTGACCCCTTGTGTTGAAATTTTCTCAGTTCCCTTAAACACTTGAAAATGTCACCCTCCCGTCCCTAAACTCCCGAAGAGGATTGATGGTACTGGAATGTACTATTGTGTTGATATATAGTATTGAAATATCCTCAAATCCCTTTAAAGCCTTGATGATCTATGTCAGGTACTCCGCTTCCCTAAGCTTAGTTGCCTGAGACGAAATAAATCGCCTCTAACGATTCCATTCAGCTGAGGGAGAGGTTCAGGACAAGTGTGTAGATCGATCGAAACCTCGTCATGTCCATAGATGGTCCTTCTAGTGAATAAAATAATCTGGTCACACGCAGATGAAAAAAAACGGTGATTATTCTCTGAAAGAGCAGATTGTGATTTTTTTTTTATAATTTTTCTTATCGAGACCTTCCTCCTCCGGCAGGATATGAAAAACAAGGACGGGAAGATGAAATTCGCCCCGACGTTTGCAGAATTCGTGAACTACCTCCTACTGACGCCCCAGAGTCGCTACGACCCCCACTGGATGCCCTACTACCGTCACTGCTCCCCTTGCGTCGTCAACTACTCCGCGATCGCGAAACTGGAGACGCGGAACGAGGACATTCCCTTCATTCTCGAAGATGCAGGACTTGCGGGAAAAGTCGAGATGCAGGTAAGGATACTCAGGACCTTTTGAGGTCCTCTAGTACCTATTCGTCGCCCTCAACTCCTCTCTTGTCGCGAAATTCGAGACACAAAACGAGGATATCCTCCTTTTCCTCCACGAGGACATACGAAAGGTTGAGAATGAGGTAAGTATACCCAGAAACCTATTTTCTTTTATTATAGTACCCACTTATCCGAATCTACTTCGCGACTGCGAAACTGGAGTCGCGAAGAAGGGGTCGCGGAAATGGAATCGCGAAGAAGGGGTCGCGGAAATGGAGTCGCGAAGAAGGGGTCGCGGAAATGGGGTCGCGAATTAAGGGTCGCGGAAATGGGGTCGCGAAATTAGATGGCCTTTCGTTCTCAAAGACGGGGGCAGCTTCCAGTTCCAGTTTGTCGACCAAGCGCTCTCTTGTATCACTTTAACCTCTTCTATCCAAAGGCGAATAAAATCGTGCCAAAATGAAGAAAAAACAGTGCGACCGTACTAAACGAGATTTTAGTATTTTGTCGGCAAATGCCGGCGTTTCTATCCTTAGAGATGGTATAGCACCAAAGAGGTGGGGTCATAGTAAAGGAAGCACGGAGGGAAACAGAACGAAGGTGTAGTAGAAGTGGGTGGGGTACAGGGATAAGATTAAAAAAAAAAAAAATGCTGGATGGGTGAAGGGTGGGTGTGCCTTGAATGAGCCACCACCCCCTTATAAAAGGCAAAGGGCTATTTGATATATGTATGTAGACTCAGACTTGATACAGGTCTTTAAGATTCTAAAGGAAATTAACATCAAAAGTGACAAAATTTTCACGCTGAATGAGAATTAGACAAGAAGTAATGGTCTCAAACTGTCAGAAAATTTATTTAATTTGTAAGTGGGTAGAAACAGCTTCGCCAATCGCGTAGTTAATGAATGGAATAAACTTCCTGTAGAGGCAGTACAATGTAGTTCAGTTCGAAGCTTTAAGATTTGTTTAGATAAACACCTAAACAAGATGTTGTAATGCCTGACATTATATATTATTTGTTTGGTATTATTTGTCTGTTTATCATTATTATTATATATCTGTCCATTTATTAACTATTTACCTGTTTATCATATAACTTTATCTATTTTATTTTTTATTCTTTATTATTATTATTTTCGTTTATCATTATGATTTTTTCGCATCCGACCTAGTTATGGACCAAAAGGTCTCCTATTGGCTTGCCACTCCTTTGTAATCCTTAATCCTTTGTATCATTACTACTTATCATTATCTTATTACTATTATTATTATCATCATCATTATCACTGTTAGAAATTGTGTATAAGTTCTCTTCACGTCAAAGCGTAACAAAACTTTCCTTCTCTTTCTTAAGGTCCTCAATGAAAACAGCAACAAAGGCCGTGGCAGTACCACCAAACTCCTCAAGGAGTACTACTCCACGATCTCTCTCAAACAGCTGAAAGACCTCTACCGCATCTACGAGATTGACTTTCACCTCTTCGGCTACGACGTCAGGACAGTTCTCGACCTCGTCTATCCTAATGCGACGATAAAACCTGCCCTGGTATAGGCCAGCAATGCCTTCACTGGTTGAGGAGCGAATGAGAAGCTCGTTGTCGTATTCGGAGCCCGCAGAGGGACGCTCACGAACGGGCGCAGAGCCGGGGAATTCAGGGTTGGGCGAGTCTACAAACTCATGTGTTCAGTCATAGTGTATTATTTCCTTCTTTGTAAATCAGACTTTGTGATTTATTTACACCTAAGTCGTTTCCCAATTGTCGTTTCTCTGTTACAAACTGTTGGGTGTGTACATATCGCGTGTTTTGATAAGAATGGTACTATGTTTTGCTTGTACATACTCGAAGAAGAATACCCCAAGAGGAGAATACCAGGGTTTATAGAAATAAATAGGTTACATTTTAAAACAACATGGTGTAATTGAAACATCATACTTTGTGAAAGTGTGTCTAACTTATTTACTAGAACGGTGACCATTTTAATGAGATGGAAGCAAAACTCAGAAAATTGATATACAATCTTCAGTCCAGTGTGACGAAAACTCCTCCTGAGAGCAAAGACTTCCTTGAGAAAGTTAATTAGAATCCATCTTAGTATGCAATAGCAATTCATCAAGAAATTATTACCCTCATCAGGAAAATACTAAGAGGCCTATAGCACTTTCCAATACATCAAGCCTTCACCAGAGCCCTATAAGAAAGTTTGCCCAGCTCACCATCTTACCAAATTACCTCGAGCTTTTACTAAAAAAAAAACGAAAAAAAAAAAAAAAACGCAGCATCAGGGCAACAGTTCTTGAAACAACTAATAGATCGCTCTGGGAAGAAACGGTGGACTGTTGCCTGTGTTGCACCAGTGTAGGTCTGCTTCTGGATCACCTGGTGATAATGATAAGAGGAGAGGAATCTTTAGTTGTCGGGTTTCCTTATGTGAATAGAGAAAATTACTTAGATCTGGGGTCCAGTTCGGGGACAGAGTATCAACCCATCGGGGCTGCACCTTCAGATGAAGATGAGGATGTTGACGGGTTTTAAAGACGGGCGACGGGGAGATGATTCTATCCGATGTCCTTCTCGCAGGACATTGCTCCCTCAAGCGCGTGAATCTATTATGGAACAAATACCAATATAACTGCAACGTGTTCAAACAATAAAGAAAGGCTCTAACTTAAGTTATGCTTACATCTGTTTGTTGGCCAATTCAAAGTGAATCCAGTATCCAAAGTCTTCGTACAAGCCTTCTCTGAACCTCTTTAGTTTTAAACCATTCGACATTATCAACTGCTCTTAGTTTCTTTGGACAATCCAGATTTCCTAAGGCCGTTTTTGGATTTCTGGACTGCACATACAAACAAATGGTACACATTGGCCGGTGTCGGAAAAGGTTGGAAAAAGCTGCCCTAAACGATCGCGTCGGGTCGAACGTAGGAGATGCTGCCTGGCGATTGTTCAGGTCGACCAGTCAGAGGTCTATACAAAGACGCAGATCTAGTTAATGTGTTTGTGTTCCACATTCACCTTGGCTTCCTCATTCTTTTACACCAAATCACTGAGTCTTTTCCTCATGAATCATTATTTCTTTCTTTGATGATAAGAAAACTGTTTATATGCTCTAGTAGTGTAAAAATATCTGGCATTCTCTCCCGCAGAGGAGCGATGCGCGAAGCAATCATAATTCATATGTTTTGTAGTTGGCAAAGGAGATCTGTACATAAAGCGTCCTCTCACCCAGAGGAGTAATGCGCCAATGAATCATGAAAGTTGTGACATGCATATCACGAATATTTGTTCAACAACCACTGACAGTGGACTTGAATGAACACGCACGAAGAATGGCGTGGACTCTGCAAGGCGACCAGCTGTATGACAGAAAAGGATCGTTCAGACAATGGACGAACATTTGAAAAAATACGAAATAAAAAAACAGTGAAGTGATAGATTTTAGCACAAGGGAATCAGCTGTACATTTCTTTTTTAGAAGAACAAGAGAATGAAGGTGACTGCAAGAGACCATAGGGCCTACACTAGGCAGTTTCGTGTCCCTTAACCACCTTTCATTTCCATCCATAAACTTGTTTAATCTCCTCTTAAAACAACCAATTGTTTCAGTGCTTGGTTGTTAATTCTATTCCATTCGTTAACCACTCTATCGGTAAACTAGTTCTTGCCTATTTCCTTCTTAAAACTGAATTTGCCCAATTCGAATCCATCACTGCGAGTCCTGCCCTGCTGTCTTGATATCATGGCCCTGCCTGCAACACGAA
>NC_134804.1:40298912-40351412 GCF_046742065.1 Oratosquilla oratoria | reverse complement strand
TTTTGAAAGCTCAGCGGTGATTGGCTGCGTGAACCTTGCTCGGCCTACTGCCGCCGACACAGAAACTTGTTTGTCTTGACATTTGAGTTGAGATCATAAAAAATAACGCAAATAAAACAACATAAAATTAGATAATATGAAATTTAATAATAAAAAAAAAGGTTAACAATAAACATAAATAAATAGATAAATAAATAAAAGATTGAAAACCATCCTGTTAGACGCTTGGAATTACTATCCGCATGTTGTATGTTACAGCAGTCACACAAAAAACCGTTTCTGAAGAAAAACACACATACACACATATAGAGTTGTACGAAATGATACAAGTATCCAGACGAAAGTGTAAAAAAAGAGATCTGGAAAACAAACGGTTTAGACCAGTTCTTACTCAACCTTGTCTCGAAGTAGAAAGTGAAATCTCCTCCTCCTCCTCCTCGCTTCCACCTCCCTATAATCACCTCTTCTCTCTCCTTTTCTCCCGTTCCTTCCACCCTCTCTCTCTCTCCTCCCCTTTCATCTACCTCCTTTACTCTTTTCTTCCCTAACCAACACCTCCTCCTCCTCCTCCTCCTCTTCCCTCCCACCACCTCCAGTCCCCACTTTGCCAAAGTCCAGAAGAGTCTCCCCGGCCAGGTGATATTATACCTGAGGGTACATCGACAGAAGAAGAAGAAGAAGAAGGGGGTTGAAGAAGAAGAAGAAGAAGAAGAAGAAGGGGGTTGAAGAAGAAGAAGAAGAAGGGGGTTGAAGAAGAAGAAGAAGAAGGGGGTTGAAGAAGAAGAAGAAGAAGAAGAAGAAGATGAAGAAGGAAGAAGACGAAGAAGACAGAAAGAAAGAAGAAGAAGAAGAAGAAAGAAGAAGAGAAAGAACGAAGATAGAAGAAGTAAGCAGAAGAAGAAGAAGAAGAAGAAGAAGAAGAAGAAGAAGAAGAAGAAGAAGAAAGAAGAAAAAGAACGGGAAGAAGAACGGAAAAGAGAAGAAGAAGAAGAAGAAGAAGAAGAAGAAGAGAAGAAGAAGAAGAAGAATAAGAAGACGACGAAGAAGAAGAAGAAGAAGAAGAAGAAGAAGAAGAAGAAGAAAAGAGGAAAGGAAGAAGAAGAAGAAGAAGAAGAAAAGAGGAAAGGAAGAAGAAGAAGAAGAAGAAGAAGAAGAAATAGGAAAAGAAGAAGATGAAGAAGAAGAAGAAGAAGAAAGAAGGAGAAGAAGAGAAGAAGAAGAAGAAGAAGAAGAAGAAGAAGAAGGAGGAGACCGAGGAGAAGGAAGAAGGAAGAAGGAGGAGAAGAAGGAAAAAAGAAGAAGAAAGAAGAAGAAGAAGAAGTAGGAGAAGGAGGAGAATGAGGAGAAGGTAGAAAGGAGAAGGAGGAGTAGGAGGAGAAGGAGAGGGATGAGAAGTTGGAATTGGAGGAGAAGGAGGAGACGGAGAAGGAGGAGAAGGAGGAAAAGGGGGCGAAGGAAAAGAAGGAGGAGAAGGAAGGAAAGGAGGAAAAGGAGGAAAAGGAGGAGAAGGAAGAGAGGGAGGAGGAGGAGGAGAAGGAGGAGAAGAATGAGAAGGAGGAGAAGGAGGAGAAGGAGGAAAGGAGAAGGAGGAAGGAGGAGAAGGAGGAGAAAGGAGGAGAAGGAGGAGAAGGAGGAGAAGGAGGAGAAGGAGGAGGAGGAGAAGGAGGAGAAGGAGGAGGAGGAGAAGGAGGAGAAGGAGGAGAAGGAGGAGAAGGAGGAGAAGGAGGAGAAGGAGGAGAAGGAGGAGAAGGAGGAGAAGGAGGAGAAGGAGGAGAAGGAGGAGAAGGAGGAGAAGGAGGAGAAGAGAAGAAGGAGAAAGAAGAAGAGGAGAAGGAGGAGTGGGAGGAGGATGAGAGAGAGAAGGAGGAGAAGGAGGAGAAGGAGGAGAAGGAGGAGAGAGAGGAGAGGGAGGAGAAGGAGGAGAAGTGGGAGAAGAAAGAGGAGGAGGAGGAGGAGGAGGAGGAGGAGGAAGAAGGAGGAAGAAGGAGGAAAAGGAGGAGAGATGGAGGAGAAGGAGGATGAAGGCGAGAGAGAAGGAGGGGAAGGAGTGGAGATTGGGTGTGAAGAGTTTAGAAGGTTTGGAGAAGTGAGGAGGGAAGGAGGAGAAGGAGGAGAAGAGGAGAAGGAGGAGAAGGAGGAGAAGGAGGAGTAGAGGATATGAGATGAAGGAGGTCGAGAGGAGGAGAATGGAGGAGAAGGAGAGAAGGAGAGAAGGAGGTGAAGGAGGAGGAGGAGGAGGAGGAGGAGAAGGAGGAGAAGGAGGAGAGAAAGAGGAAAGATGAAGGAGGTATAGGGATGAAGAGAAGGAAGGTAGAAGGAGGAGAAGGAATTAGAAGGAGAGGAGGAAGGGAGGAGAAGGAAGAGAAGGAGGAGAAGAGAGATGGAAGGACGATGAAGAAGAAGGAGAAGAAGAAGAAGAAGAAGAAGAGCAGAAGAAGAAGAAGGAAGAAGAAGAAAAGAAGAAGAAGAAGAAGAAGAAGAAGACGAAGAAGAAGAAAGAGGAAGAAGAAGAAGAAGAAGAAGAAGCGAAGAAGAAGAAGAAGCAGAAGGAGAAGTAGAAGAAGAAAGAATAGAAGAGAAGAAAGAAGAAGAAGAAGGAGAAGAAAAAGAAGAAGAAAAGAAGAAAAGAGAAGAAAGAAGAAAAGAAGAAGAAGAAGATAAAAGAATTAGAAGATGTAAGAAGAATAAGAAGAAGAAGAAGAAGAAGAAGAAGAAGAAGAAGAAGAAGAAGAAGAAGAAGAAGAAGAAGAGGAGGAACGAAACATTAGCGGTAGTAGTAGGAGGTAAAATAGAAATGATAGGAAGATAAAGCAAATAAGATGGAGAAATACAGGAACGAGATTATACAGTCCATAGAAAGAGAGAGAGAGAGAGAGAGAGAGAGAGAGAGAGAGAGAGAGAGAGAGAGAGAGAGAGAGAGAGAGAGAGAGAGAGAGAGAGAGAGAGAGAGGAGAGAGAGAGAGTGAGAGAGAGAGAGGAGAGTAGAGAGAGAGAGAGAGAGAGAGATAGAGAGAGCGCGAGAGAGAGAGAGAGAGAGAGAGAGAGAGAGAGAGAGAGAGAGAGAGAGAGAGAGAGAGAGAGAGAGAAAGGGATTATACAAGAGCGGGAAGGTGGGGTGGAGACGAAAGCAAATTGCATAGATCCTTGAAACCTCGTTTACACGGGGCAAGTTAAAAGGCAAGTCAAGTGTGCAAGTTACCTAAACTGGAGAGGAAAGCGAGCAAGTGCATGTTCACACTGGCCACTTGTCTCTAACTTGGCCTGCGTGAACATGTACTTGCTCGTTTTCCTCTCTCGTTCAAGTAACTTGCACATTTGACTTGCTTCTCAACTTGCCCCGTGTAAACAAGGCTTTGCTTGGAAGAAATATTTTCTAGGTTTTCTTGCTCATACCTCGAGACAAACCAGGTTCCCATCAGATCAATTAAATCGACTTGCATGTGCCGGAACTAAAATCTACAAAGGAAAAAATATTTCTCTGTATTGGGAGTTTCTAATAATTTTGTAACCAAACATTTCCAGTACCTAGAAAAGTTCTGGAATAGGCCAGGCAGAGTATAAGACAGAGATTCCGTTACGTGGACTTCTATGTAGTCTGGAACTATCTAGTCCAAATATCGGAAATTTCTTGATTTCAGAAAGAGAGAGAGAGAGAGAGAGAGGTTTGAGAAAGAGAGAAAGTTTAAAGAAAGGGATTTCAGAGAGAGAGAGAGAGAGAGAGAGAGAGAGAGAGAGAGAGAGAGAGAGAGAGAGAGAGAGAGAGAGAGAGAGAGAGAGAGAGAGAGAGAGAGAGAGAGAGACTATCTTAATCTCGAAAGTGTCCACAGGGTTCGCGCTACCAGTTCGCCACGTCACCTATGGCGATTTTCATCCACGCATGCTTATCTGAAATTGGCGCCAAATCGCTGCAACGGTGAAGACGCTTGTCATTGCGCAAATGACGACTGTTAAATCTTGTCTGATTCGCTGCTCATCACCACGGGCCGTGGTTGATTCAAACACTCTTCCCAAGAAGATTCCTACGCATGCGCAGGAAGGAAACAATGGGAATCAGTACCTCTGAAAATGACGTCCTGCCTCACAATGCCAGTTTCAAAGTCCTCTAGCATGAACATTGTGACGTCTGTGGCTACATGGTTAAGCAATATATCAGTCACAGTGGCTTCTCAAGGTCCTCTGTGGCTAAGATACTTTTTCGCTTATTAGACACAGTGGCTAAAAGGATTTCAGGGCCAATGTTGAAACAATAAGAAAATAAATCAACAATACATAAACAAATAAATACTAAGTAAACAAACAAAAAGTATAAGTAGGAACTCGCTCCTGGGGTCAATCGATCTCACCTTTAGCGACCCCCCCCCCCCCCGTCAAGGCCCCTTAGTGCCGCAAACAGTCCCGTAAGGCTTCGTCGAATGCACCTCTCTCTCTCTCTCTCTCCCAACTCGACACTGCACCGCATCCAATGGACTCGACGTCAGCGTCACTTGGAGCCCCGAATGGCTCAGCGGTACCGCGTTCGTTCCATGCGCCAAAGGTCCGGTTCACATCCCATCTGAGTAAGGAACAACCCCGGATGGATTCGAAGAGGAATCGAACCGGGGCTTGTGAAGGCGGGGTGGGGGTGGGGGGGGGTTAGTCCAGGCGGTACTTTGTTCCGGGGCTCATGAGCTAAGGAGGGCCTTGCAGCAACCATCCCTCCCTCACTCCCTCAAGAACAATCACTTCCTCATCCCTACTCCGACATACACTTACATTCATATACACAAACGTCACTATACTTATCACACCACGTCACCTAATTCTTTTTATTGGTATTTGTTTTTAGTTGCTGCAAACCTAATTGTGCTCAATGGACATAAAAACTCCATTTATGAGAAATATATTAGCCTTCTTCGAGACGCCAGAGAGGTCTAGGAACGTCGGACCATATTTCTCTTGGCCGCGGCCCTGCATGCGAATCGAAAGAGCTGCCTGGAACGGAGGATACTTGACGGCAATCGCCAGGTGCTGTATGGCTCTACTGTATGCTCAGTGGTGTAGTCAGTAGAGAGGTGGGCTAACATTAGGATGGTCCCCGAATCGAGTCTCGCGACGGCCAGGTTGATTAATTTGAAAGATTTCGCTGGTACGAGTGTCGACTCGTTCCACAATACACACACACATATATAATACATTAGGCCTGCATGCTACCAATTCATTGTAAAATGCAAGCAAAAATAGTTGGCCTCCTAGTGGATGGAAAGCACAAATAAGAGAGCGCTGGACGACTTGAAAAATGCATTTGTACAAAGAAGTTGTAGGACTGCAAAGAGGAGACACATAGGTAACTAATTCAGAAGTCCAGTTGACATTGAAAGCTGCTATTATTCCCTGTGCGTTGATGTCGCTGCTGGTTGACTATCTGTCCCAGTTGGTCGTATATCGGGCTATGAATGATTGATCCCTCCTAACTCTGATCAATGGTGAGACACAAACCTTAGGGTACGACAGCGGTTTCCAATCACACAATAGGACAACCCGGAAGGGGGAGGAGCCAGAGACTAGATACAGTCACTTAGCGAAGTCGACAACGATAAAATGTAAGAACCAGTCGAACTGCCAACAGAACACAACACCAACTCTTTAGAAAGTCGTAAGACAAAACTGGTCAAATGATGTGTTTATGTCCTTGTAAAGTCTCTTCCAGACAACCTAAGACGTTTTCTTTGAATAATAGAAATTAACAGAAAACTACTTTAGGGGTAACTAAGAAATTATACCCGTATAATTTGTTTCACATATTATCAATTTTACGTGGGAAGGAGAGTGATGGAGATAGAGGTACAGGGGAGATGCAGGCGAGGGAGACCCAAGCTGCGTTGGAAGAACAGACTGAGAGAGGACCTTAAGGAGAAACAGCTGGAGGAGCAGCAGGTGATGGACCGAAAGCAGTGGAAACGACTAGCGAGGAACGGCGACCCCATATGAAAATGGGAAACGTCAACAGGAAAAGAAGAATGATTAATTTTACAATGACTATCTTTTTCTGAACAAAAGGGTGGTCTCTTGAACAGAGAAGAACACAGGTGACAGGTCTTAACGGAGAGTGGTTGTGCATGGATGGTTTTTTGTGCAGCCGGAAGGGATTTCTGTCTTCTCTATTTTCCGATATGAGGAACGAGGAGGAGGGGTCGCCGTGAAAGTGAAGCGGTCCTTCTGTGGATGTATTGTGTCTCACTACACTGCTTCAGGGAGGATCTAAAGTGAGAGGGAAACAATGGGTGGTAGTGGATGTATGCTTTGCCTGGCTACATCCTTCAAAAGGGGAAACAAGGCCTTGGTATATAGTCTTTTATAGAATTATGCTAACTAAAGTAATGTGTTGTCTAGCCAGATGCTCATTTCTCAGCAAAAATAATTATAAACTTTAGTAAGAACAACCAATTTACCTTAAAAAAAAAAAAAAAAAAAATCGGAAGTGTTCGTACATGTGATTTTGTTCCGAAACATTTTTGACAATAGATTTCTTGCTGGTGTGAACAAATATGAAGTTTGCATCTATTGGACCTCGCTATTTTCCATTTACCCCACCCCTAACTAGAATATTAACATCATACACTCTTTATAACCACACTCAACTTATACATGTTGGGTAATGAAACTTCTAATATACAAGTACAAAATATTGTATTATTTAATATCACTGATGATGGAACAAACTCTCAAGACATTATTTACATCCAATGAAAGATTCTTGAACCAACAGTTTATCAATACATTAAGGAAATCCCAATTTCTGGGTAAATGAATACAAAAAGTATCTACAAATTATTGATTAGTGCACAGCTGGATTGAATTTGTGCCCCAGACCTTCCAGATATGATTACAGAGTCAGGGTACATATGTGTTCAATCAAATTAAATACAACATTGGCCATCAATCAACTGAACCCAATTCCACCCAGTGTAACCATCAACTGAAACTATTCATGCTACCTTTTCACAACAAGTGTGGATAAACCTGATTTTAGAGGGTACAGGTGTCTTGTACACTCTTAATGTAGCAGGAACATCAATCTTCTGAGATATATTCTATCTTCCCCAGCTAAAATCCTGCCAATGCAATCCTTTTCCTTTGTTTCTTAGTCAATCCTGACCGACGGTACTCGGATCGCTCCTCCAAATATTCTTTAGTACATCTCTCGCGGAATTCTTCATTATTGTACCATTTGCCTAAACAATCCCACAAGGCAGTATTTTCCTTACGACAACTGAGAACCATTGCATAGCTTGAGCCCTGGCAACATTTGGTGAATGCTGAAATCCAAACAAAATCACAATCAAACACACTAAACAAGCAGTCTTGAAAAGTTTTACTATATCTAATCATATTTTGATTCCTGAAAATGAAGGATGGTCTTAAATTATTTCATCAAGATCATCAAAATAAATGCAATATTCCCATGTGCCAAAATCTTGTCTCTTCTAATTCCTAACACAACTTCTAGCACATAACCAACAGCATTTCCAAATACTACATATCACTTTTATGTTAAATTATGTCCTGACATTTTGATGCTATCATTTCTTGTTTGATCAGTATTTACTATTAAAACATTCACAAGGTACCAATGATGGGCATCTCCTTGTGAGTGTTCTAAATGATAGATGTCAGAGAGAATAATCTCCCTGACACTTGTTTTTATGACTTAACAACACCCTCACTTCCACCTGGAGCTCTAGCCCCAGGGTGCTGAAAATCTCTAGACTGGGCCCAAGATTTCTATCTATTTCAACTGTACTTCCTCTACTTTATCACCTACAAGTTGACACATGCTCCCCTCCTCCTGCTAGTGGTTTATAAACATTTTGACACTAATACAACACTGACAACAGTCCAAAGTTTCTTCCTGGTAAGATTCAATGAAGCAGCCTTGCTGTGGATGTGCTGTGTCTTGTGACACTGCTGCTGACCCAGGGCAATGGGTGAGATGCAGGAAGAGCCAATATAAAAGGGAAGGTAGGGGATGGAATGGGTGGGAGTGGATTTTATACCTTTGTTTTTTTGGCTACCTCCCTTGTAAGGGGGAAAAGCCTTTGGTATATGGTAATTAAGGTTCAATAATTTCAAGAATGTCAGAGAACTTACCTGGTTGAGTTCTCAGACAATAGGTCTGAAGTTGAAGTTAATTCTTAAATGGCTTCATATGAACTGTAAAATTCCTTAGCCAAGGTTTCTTATGAGAAGCGTCTGGTACCAGCGCTGAAGGTGATCTGGCGTTCAGTTCACAAAACGTAGTATCGTTCGGCAGGAACTTCTTACAAGTTCATAAAGAATTTGAAGCCACGGGACAACTTATACTTTAAATAAATTCAAAGTTCCCGATTATTGATCAAAATTACAACATAGGTTTAATAAAAATAAAGAGGGAGGGGAGTTTAATAGTATCTTAATTAAAGTTATGATAGAGTGGTACGGAGTTTCAGGAAAGGTTCCTGATTCAAAATAAAACAAGCTTTCGGAAAATCGCTGTAACTTATGGTAAACAATGCAATTCCCATAACAACAATTACCACAGCCTCCCCGACAACAAAAAGAAAGTGTTTAAGAAATATAACACTTTTCGAGCAAAATTTACAAGTTTTTGAAAGCTAGAGACCTTACTAGGTTTCTAGAGGCTAGCGCAGTCTTATAAGTTGGCCTCAAAGAGGTAGGTTCCAGAGAGACACAATCATCTTGTAAAGAGTTACCCTCTGAGACTTCTTCAAAGGGTTCCAACTCTCTAGCCTGAACATTAGAATCTCCAGGGGATTCATCCTCGAGACTGGAACTCAACTCAGCATGGAGCTCTAGAGGGATTAAAAGTTTAATGTTGACTTTGATAGATTTTCCATCGGGCTTAACGACAGAGACTGTACATATCACCTTGTCTTGGTCAGGAAAAGTTTCCACAATATGAACTGAGAGCCAGAAGGGTCTGGTCAGGGGAGTTTCAAAAAGGCAATATCACCCTTTTCCCAGCTTCTAGAACTGTGGTATGCAGCTCTATCCCTTTCCCTAAAGCTGACCAAGTACTCTGTCAACCATCGTTTCTTAAACTCTTCATAAAAATAATCCCTACAGTACATGACCAAGTTGAGAAGAGAAGGATAGTCTTCTCCTGATTCCCATTCAGGGACTTGTTCCAAGTCTCCAAACATCAAGGAAGGAATGGTCCTTCCAATAAGGAAATGATTTGGAGTAATTACATCTACCTCATTTTCACAAGAACGATAAGTTAGTGGTCTATTGTTCAAAAAATTTTGAACATCGGACAAAAGAGTGGTAATCTCTGCCAGGGAAGGAACAGACCTACCCAATACCTTATACATTGTTTCACTGTCTGTATTAACCTTTCCCAAGTGGCACCATACTAAGCAGCATAAACAGGAATGGTTCTATGCTGAACAGGGGAAGTTTTAATCTTCTCTTCAAATTCAGAAGAGGACAAAAGTTGTTCAATAACATTTCCCTCTTGTACAAAAGATTTAGCGTTGTCAGAATAAACAGCAGAAGGAATTCCATTCCTGTTAGCAGACCTAACGAAAGCCAAAATGAACTCAGGAGTGGACATAGTATCCACAACTTCTAAATGAACTGCTCTAGTATTGAACATACATACATACATATACCAAAGGCTTTTTCCCTCTTACACGGGGAGTAGCCAAAAAGAAAAAGGCATAGAAATCACTCCCACCCATTTCATTTCCCATATATTCCACTCCCCTCCACCCTCCTTCCTATCTTGGCACCTCCCGGATGACGGGTCATCCCTGGATCCTGTCCACTGCCCTGGGTCAGAAGCAGTATTGAAACAAGTGAAAATTAATATATATGCCTTAACCTTCTCTCCATTCCTGTCTCTGACCCATAAATGCCCTGTGTAGTCTACACCAGTATGGGCAAAGGGCACGCTAAGATTCACTCAAGAGGCAGGTAAAGAGGAAGGAGAAGGATAATTAACTGCACGGGAATTGTATTTCCTACAAACTATAGGCTACCTCCCTAGTAAGGGGGAAAAAGCCTTGGTATATGTATGTACAAACTATACAATCCTTCAAAATGCTTAAAACACCTTGTCTGGCCTTAAGGATCCAGGATCCATGCATACGAAGGAAATTAAGTGTGGCTTGTAGTCCCATGTGCATAACTTGACAATGAGCAAAGTGAATAAGGATTTTAGTTAAATGATGAGATTTGGACAAAAGAAGGAGATTGACAACCTCATATTTGAGGTTAATGTTCTTGTCAATCCTGCCCGTGGACCTAATGAAACCATACTTGTCCAAGAACAAGTTCATTTGACTTACCAAAGGAGGTATGTCATTAGTGTTGGAGTTCTGCAAATAAGCCAATTCAGCAGGAAAGGAATCCTTTTGCATAACAGTCACCAAATAATTAGATGCTGCCTTAACAGGGTCAGCATTAGACTTCTTGAACAGAAAGACAGCCTTAAAAATCAAAGAAGTGTGATGAAGGAGTTTGCTATAGGAAGAAAACTTAGAGACATCTATTAGAGGAGGAGTGTCAACTTGTACAACAGCCGCATTGACAATGTCTCCCTTGAAACAGGAGGGAATACATCCCAAGTGACCCTTTGGCCAAGTATGAGGAGGAGACAACAACCATTCCGGTCTATAAACCCACCAATTGAATTTTTCCTTGAACACCTTAGCACTACAAGGTTTAGTTAGGAAATCAGCCATATTATGTTCAGAAGGAACATAAGTAAAAGAAATGGGTGTGAACTTGGCCTTGAAAATTTCCAAGAGATTGGAAATTTCCTTTAATCTATTATTAACAAATATATATATTTTAAGGAGCCTTGTTGGCCAGGATCCAAGAAAGGGCAACTTGACTATCAACAAACAGAACCACAGATTCAACCAGTGGGGCAGACACCAATCCTTCCTCAAAAATAGTGTTGAGGCATTTCAAAGATAGAAAAGTTGGCATAAGCTCCAAAGAGGGTAAAGTTCTTTGTTTAATAGGAGCCATCTTGACCTTGGCAAATAGAAGAGAGGTATTAGACTCCTTTCTCTTCTTTCTTGCCCTACATAGATGGCACATCCATAAGCTTCCTTGGAACCATCAGCAAATACAAACAATTTAACGGGAAATTCGGTACAGAAAGTTTTCCTTTTAAAGGATAGGTTATTAACCTCCCAAAAATTTTCACATAACTTGTTCCATCTAGCAAGTAACTTGCTAATTTCCAATCCCAATCCACCATCTTTTAGCACATCTCTCTAATAAGGATTTTTCCATGCAACAGCACAGAAAAGCCCTAAAGGATCAAATACAGAAGACAAGGAAAACAAAACTTGTCTTTTGGTCGAGGCATCTTTGTCAAGGGAAACATCCTTGATTCTCAAAGTATCATAATCCTTATTATAAATATATCCTAACACTTTTATCTCTTCTTTATTGCAAACTACTTCTTGATCAAGAACAGAAAGAACAGAAGTCAAGTTGCATGTCCACTCCCTGAGAGGTAAACCTCCATTGAGCATGATCTCCTTAATCTTCTCGATCATTGCAGGGAGGGAACAAAGCTCATTGGTAGTGTAGACCAAATTTGTCTACATAAAATTTATCTTTGATTAAGGAGGCAGTTAGAGTGTCAGGCTGCAAAGAATGATGGTGTTGGATAATGAAATTCAGAATGAAAGGAGAGCAAATGAAGCCAAAAATAATAGTATTATACCTGAAAGGTATATACTGGTCGTTAATCCTCCTAAAGAAACAGAACCTGTTATGATCAGCCTCATCCCTAAAGCGGATCTGCAAGAAGGCTTTCATAACATCAGCCAAAATGACATGATTATTGGTTCTGAAATACAACAAGAGAGACAGGAGGTTGTTCATTAAATCAACTCCCGGGAATGCAGCTTCATTTAAGGAAGGAGCTTTTCCTACTTTAAGAGAGCAATTGAAAACTGACCTTATTCTAGAAGTGGCAAGATCATCATCCTTCAACACATGTCTATGGGGTATAAAGATTTGTCCAGGGACTCTTTTAGTTACTGGCTCAATAACACCCAAGGCCTCTTGCTGGTCAAACACAGCTTCATATTCCTCTCTAAGCCCCTTTTGCTCAAGTTGGTCATAAACCCTTTGAGCCACTGCTAGGGCAATCTTCAGTTTAGAGGGAACAAGGTCCACCAAATTCCTTTAATTCCTTTTCCACGGGATCTTCACATAGTAGTGTCCATTCTTGAAGGAAATGGACTGTTTAAATCTATCAATTTCTAAGTTATTAATATCCGGGGTCTGTTCCTCTTTAATACCAATGGACTCTAAAGAATAGAAATTGTCAAGACCATACTCAACATTAGAATTAATAAAGACTTCCTGCAAAGGATCAAATTGAGAACTTACAGGTTCTAAACAGAAGTTGACAAGAAACTTTTCCTTGCCTAACCTTTTGGGAGGAAAGTATTTAACAGTCCTATTAGACTGAGTAAGGGAAGTGCCTTTCTCAGGTTTCTTTAGAGAAACTCCATTGGTCTTGAAAGAAGAATTATAAAAAACTAGTGAATCTCCATGGTATTCCTCTATACAAGGTCAGAATCTGGTTTTATCTTCAAAGGCCTCTCCTTGCATTTGAAACTATCAACATTTAGCATTTCAGGAATCCCCCTTATCATTCTCTTTAAGTACAAAGGCTTCTCACTAGGAGGGATATATTGAGCCCCAGTCCATATGGAATGTAACATCAGCAAGTTTGATAACCTTGCATGAACACAACATACACTCTATAAAGGATTTGTGGGAAAACCCAGTTTCGGCTGTGGCATTCCTTGGGGAGACGGGAGTGCTCGGACAGACAGTCTAGGGAACGACAACAACAACAACCTTGCATGACGGGCTACCATACAAGGGGGCACTTTCAATTGAAAAGTTTGAGAAGTTTTGAAGAATATCATTTCCTATGATCCCTAAAACGTTCAGTTGGTCTCCCTTCACTTTTGGAAAACTTGGTGAAACAAAAAATTGGTGATTATTCATACTAAGTAGTACAGAGGATAAGGAAGGAATTTGTAAGGACAAGTTGAATCCTTGAATGGCAAAGAACAAACTGAACAAATTCATCCCTGAGGGGAGTTAAAGTTAGCAGTGTAGTTATAACCTCTTTTATTCATTAGAGGTAAACCAAAGGAAGAAACTAACTTGTCCATAGGAGGACTTAAACAAGGTCCGACTCTGTCCTCTACAAATTCCTTGTTAATGATAGAAAACTGGGCTCCAGTGTCCAACAAAAAGAGACATTGGGCAGTTCTCTTGCCTCTGCTAATAGGAAGGGAAACCAAAGGAACAATGGAATCTGATGAATTATGAAAATTAAACACTTTCCCTTCAGAAAGTGGTGACTTATAAGCCATAGGACACATGGCTCCATGGTGCTCGGGTTTGTTGCAAACAAAACATTTGTAAGGCAGAGCAGCCTTTAACCCAGGGCATTCCAAAGAACCATGTCCATGATTTAGACATCTATTGCACAGTCCTAATTGAGCTGCTCTAGCTTTCCTGTGCTCAAGGGATTTATATGAAGTACACTTCGAACTAGCATGGTCGGAAGCGGGGCAAAATTTACATCTACTGATAGACTTCTTAATGGGATTAGAATTGACCTTAAAGGAGCCATCAACTCCCTTACTGGAATCAACAGATTTTTTCAAGGAAATTTCCTTGAAAGCAAGGGAGCTGGTAGTAAGACTTCGTTTAGGTTTGACACCAAGATCATCTGATCCCATTTTAAGTCTAACTAAAACTGACTGGTAAACTTCCTTGAGTTGATTAAAATTGGGGTAATTAGAATTAATCACCCAAGACAATTCAATTAGAAAAAATTTAGGTAACTTATTTAAGATTAATTTACTGATCAAAAGGAGGCCCTCGCTTCCTGGCCTAGTGAAATCTACTCCAATTCCCTTAAGGTCTTGTAGCTTGGAATCTACAGACCTAATGTAACTTTCTAGGTCCCTTAAGAGTGAGACCTCCGGTGCATTAATAATGGAAATCAACACCTTATCTAGAATTTCTTGCTTATTTAAATACAACTCATCAAGAAGAAGGAAAGCAGAGTCATAATTTGAATCATCCACTGGTACATTCTCCACTAAATGGAAAGCCTCCCCTCTGAAATATCCCTACAAATGAATTAACTTCTGACTATTAGTCAGATTGGGGATACCAGCTAAGGCATTCTGAAAACTTTTTTAAAGTTGAAATAAGCAAATGGATTGTTGGAATTGTTCTCGAAATGTTGAAGAACAATAGGAGGAAGAGGAAGTTTTACAGAATTAACATCAGTGGACTTGCTGGATTTTTCACCTATTTTAGAGTCAAGAACTCCCTTTAACTCTTGTCTCCATTCCTTAAAAGGAGACAATTCAAGAAGAATGGACAGGCAGTAAGCTCGGGATTTCTCCATACCCTCGTCCTTTTCTTCTTCGGGGAGCAAGTCGTAAATTTCCTCGTCAAAATTTTGAATCTCTGTTAGGAAATCGTCAAATTGACACAACATGGTGTCAAGAACAGAATAAGATAGTTCATCAATGTTAGAACCTTTTATGGCTTTTAAGTACTTTGAGATAAGACCCTTTTTATGGGCTTTCTGTCTTCGGAGTTTTTTCAAAACTTCCGAATCGGACAATGTCTTATTGTAGCTAGTCATAACGACGGCAACCCAAACAAACTCGTCACTAAATACACGAGGAAAACAGTCGTACCGAAAACTGTCTTACAGACTAAGCAACAACTAAGACAGAAATTAAGAAAAAATAATCAATTTGATTTAAATACAAGTTTAAATTGAAAAAAGGCAAACAGATCAAAAGAAACCATGACAATATAACAATAGAAGCCACCAAGAATGAAGAACAATTCGATAAATTTTGAATGTTCACAAGAATGACAAGGTACCCAAAGCCAGCAAAAATTTCCCGATAGAAAACAAGGTCCTCAAGCAAGGAAATTACTAAAACCAAAAAACTCGGTATAAAGAACAGGAAACCGGACTTCGTAACCAACTATTGTAACCTTAATAAAGCGCTTACATAGCGGCTTATGACACAAAGGGGAAATAATCTAACGTCGAAATCGACTATAAAAAAAGTTAAGTTTAAATGTTAAGATTAAATTCTCAAAATTCAGAGAAAATTAACACTAAATCTGAGAATTCTTCTATTGTCTGAGAAATTTGAACCTATGGTAATTAAGGTTCAATAATTTCAAGAATGTCAGAGAACTTACCTGGTTGAGTTCTCAGACAATAGGTCTGAAGTTGAAGTTAATTCTTAAATGGCTTCGTACGAACTGTAAAATTCCTTAGCCAAGGTTTCTTATGAGAAGCGTCTGGTACCAGCGCTGAAGGTGATCTGGCGTTCAGTTCACGAAACGTAGCATCATTCAGCAGGAACTTCTTACGAGTTCATAAAAGTTTTGAAGCCATGGGACAACTTATACTTTAAATAAATTCAAAGTTCCCGATTATTAACCAAAATTACAACATAGGTTTAATAAAAATAAAGAGGGAGGGGAGTTTAATAGTATCTTAATTAAAGTTACGATAGTGTGGTATGGAGTTTCAGGAAAGGTTCCCGATTCGAAATTAAACAAGCCTTCGGGAAATCGCCGTAACTTAAGGTAAACAATGCAATTCCCGTAACAACAATTACCACAGGTATATGTAAGATTTATGGGTGGTTCTGTGGGCCACTGCCAGCCAATGTGGTGCTGCAGGTCTCCTGTCAGTGTAACTTGAGGTAACAGTTACTATCAATTTTTATGTTATCAATTTCCTTTACAATCTTGAAGACCTATACCAAATCCCACATCAGTCTTCAAATCATAGGCCATATCAAATATAGGTTCAAATTTTTCAGTGATTTATTTTAATTTGTTTCTGATATCTGTCACTTCTTTTTTAATTCTACACATAATCTTCAACTGTCCCATAAACACACATTGCTAACAGCAATGGAACATTCAAGGGAGCTCATATTCGGTATAAAGAAAACCACAGCAGACAACTGCTTCTCTTACAATATTCCTTTCAACATATACTTAATAAGAAGTAATGAGAAGAATACTGAGAAAGAACATGACAAAGGAATTACCATATGATAGAAATATACAAAATTATGAGTGTAAGCTGAAGTAATGCATTAGTTATCATCAGAAAATTTATGAAATAGAATACACATTACTACAGTAATAGCAGCATGAGGAACGAGGAGGTGAGGAGGAGAACTGGGGTGAAAAAGGAGATGGCAAATAGGGCTGATGAAAGAGTACTAGAATGGTTTGGACACATGGAATGAATGTGTGAAGAAAGACTAGTAAAAGAGGTGTGGAGGGCAGAGGTGGAGGGAGTGAATTTGAGAGGACAAATGATTGAGGATGAGATGGATAGATGGGGTGAAAGAGGCATTGAGCAAGAAGGTAATGTCTGTTGAGGAAGGAAGGGGGCTGTGTGTAGATGATACTATTATGCAAGGAAGGGAGGGGTTGGGGAGTTAGGGAGGGGTTATTTATGGATGATATTTTGATGCAGCCCGAAGGGATATCTCCCCATCTTTTCTTTTTCTGCATGAGGGGATGGAGAGGGGGGTTGCTGATTAAGTGACGTGGCCTTGCTGTGGATATGCTGTGTCTTGCTGCATTGCTTCTGACCCAGGGCACTGGGCAGGATACAGGGATTACCCATCATCCATGAGGAGCTAAGGTGAGAGGGAGGAAAGGGTGGTGGATGGGAATGGAATGGGTGGGAGTGTATACTTGCCTTTTGACTTGGCCACCTCCCTTGTAAGGAGGAAAAAGCCCTTGATATATAGACAGATAGCAACATATATGTACTACATATCACAAACAATCAACACATTCTCAATATCACTCAAAGGTTGGAAAAAAAACAACAACAAATCTCTACCTTCAACTTCCTCTGAACACTTCTCAGCCCTTGCAATCTCTCTCATTTTTTTGGGAATCACAACTTCAACCTCAACTCTTCTTAAAGATGTATCATCAGGGTCTCCTGTATTAGAAAGGAAGATGGATATAACTTTGCATATAATAATACATTTGTACTTCTGTTTAATTGCTGAAAGATAGAAATCTAGATGGCAATAAATGATAAAACTAATCAAATCACAACTGGCAATAAAAAATGAGATTTCATATAGCTTCATTATATATACTGGATAACTCTAGATAAATAAATAGTTTGCATAAAGAAGCAAGGTATTGTCATTCATGGCTTTTGACTAAAATCTGCTCTGAGTCAAAGAGGCACCTAGCAGTCAAATTAAGGAGTTCCTCCCACAGGATTTGAACACTTAATAATTGGCCACACATGACCTTCGTTTGCCAGCGAAACCTATAACTTGCTACGATCATTTTAAGTGGCTTTCATTTACTTGGATGAAGACATGGTAAAGAAAATACCCTGTACTGGTTACACTGATAAGGCCAAAATTGGAGTACGCAGCGACACTATGGTCACCCAGTACTAAAAAGAATATATGGAAAATTGAGAGAATCCAGAGAGCGGCTACAAAGATGGCCCCAACACTATCAAAACTTTCATATGAAGAAAGATTGTCAAAACTAGAATTAATGACTGGAACAAAGAAGAGAAAGAGGTGACTTGTTGACTATCTACAAAATTATGAAAGGAATAGAAGTCCTGGATAGAGAAGACTTACTAAATTGGGATAAGAGAAACACAAGAGGACATGGAAGGAAGCTCAAAAAGGACATTTATAGAAGAAACCTTAAAAAGAACAGCTTTCCCCACAGAGTGGTGGATGTATGGAACACATTTGATGAAACAATACTGTGTGCAAAAACAATACACGGATTTAAAGACAAATTAGACATGGTGAGATACAAAGACGACACCACAAGCATAGCTTCCCTTCCTGTAAGATACAACTAGGTAAATAATTACACAAAAGTCCTTATAGTGGGACCAATGACAGCTACCCACACGAGGTGGTCCTGTAAGATGGACATCTGAGAGTCATCTCCTTACCACCCATATTCAAGTCCTGATAACTTCTTCACTTCCATTAGGAGCTGCAGCCATGAGAGGCTGGTGCTCTGGTACTCTCCAAACCAGGCCCAAGACCTATCAACTTATACCATATTTCTTCCACTTTTTCACACACACAGCAGACAATCACCAATTGCTCCCCTCCTAATGCTATAAACCAGTGATAAAGAAAAGGTCCCACACAGTTATCAGTCCAAAGTTCCTTCCTAGAGAGACCTATGGGAGCATCCAAGGACTGATGCTAGCTGCTGTAGGGTTGTGGGTTTCCAGTCAATAAAATGCGTGTGCAGCCATGTGTCTGGCTGCCTACCAAACTCAATACTCCATTAAACACCTCCCTGCAACCCTCCCAACATCAGCAATACAGAGAAACCCCACTCAAGAGAAGCAAGAACCACACTAGCATTCAGAATACCATCCAACTCTGCGAAGGTATCAAAACAGAATAGACCTGGTCAAATTAAATTGTTTTAAATGCAACCATTATACAGGAGGATACTGAACACATCCTGAATTACCCAATATTATCTTACCCTGAACAGCACAATATTTTTTTCCTTGAATGATTTATGAGCATTTATGTTGGTATGGTGGCTGTGGTTGTTTACCTGGAAGCAGTGGGACTCCTGCAAGAGAAACTCAGGGAATGGATTGATTGTGTTTAGCCTCGAGGGTCCATTGAAGGACTGTCATCACATCCCCATGAAAGACACCTTTTGTTTCATGACTATACAGAGCAGACAAATTAACCTAACCTAACTTATATTAACCTAACCTAACCTACAAATGCATGCAGGGACAGACATACATTTTGCACTTTTATGACTAGACACCCATGACACCACTTTGGTGTGCAGGTGGTGGGATGGTTGCTGGAATTATTTTTTCATCCTTAATATTAATTTGAGGGGGAAAAAAATGACAAAGAAAAGTTATTGGAATTGTCATAATATAGATGCAAAAAATACACAAATTGGTGAGTGAGCGGGTGAGACAAAACGGTGTGGAAGTGGAAATTTGGAAGTGGGTAGAAACAACTTTTAACCTAACCTCACCTAACCATTGCAATATAGATGCACAAAATATACTAATTGCTGTCCAAGTGGATGAGATGAAACTTCACAAATACTAGAAAAGTTAGGTTAGGGTAAGAGCTATTGGACAAAAGTTTGATGTTAAATATTGGTGATTCTGTGTTTCCATGAATTAACCACTAACCAAACCTAATCACTTAACCTATCCCAGCCAAATCTACAGCAACACTTCTCACCAACTGGACAAAAGAACACAAATACATACTTCATCTATATATCACTCTAATGCTGTACACACACACACATAAAAAATTCTTGGTGTAACATATGATACATCCATGTCATTTAAATAACACATCACAAACATAAAAAATAAATGCACACCTAGACTTAACACACTTAAATCAATCACTGGAACAACATTTGGATGAAACTAAGAATCTAATACTACAATATACAAGCAATGCATACACTCAGTGATGAATTATGCAAGTCCAGCATGGGCACCTAATCTGAGTGAGACACACCTCAACACCCTTCAGACCATACAAAACAAAGCATTAAAAACAATTACAGGCTACACAAATACAACACCTACAGACCACCTACATCATGAAACAAAAGTCCTCAAAGTCAAAGATCACCTTGTCATGAGAGGCACACAAACACTTGCTGCACCCTCCACAAACACAGCAGACCTACTACACTACATAGCAGAACACCCACACACACCAAGAAAAAAAGAAAAAAAAAAATCCCTATATCACACACAAATACTCTCTTCCTACAAAACCACCAAATATCAGCCTCTGGAAACATATTCATAATCATATCAATCGCTGTTCCATTAACACATTAAAAGACAACACATTGCTGCATGCCAGATCCCCTGATATCTATCCCTCTGAATCCTCTCTCCCACAAAAGGACAGAGTCCAACTGGCCAGACTGCGATGTGGCCATACCACCCAGCCTTTCTAAGCTACCAGAAGAGACTGGATGACTGCATTGTGAATGTAACACTTCACCCCATACTATTCAACACATCATGGAAAACTGCATTATACACAATCACGTATGCAAACAACACAACAAACACTCCATAAAGGATTTGTGGGAAAACCCCATTTTGGCCGTGGCATTCCTTGGGGAGATGGTGGTAAATTTTTAGTTGTGTACACCTATGCAATATAGCAATGGAAAATGAATTATTAATTTTGTAAATTACAGTCGTACCTCGGTACTCGACCGCCTCTATACTCGACCAAATCGGTGCTCGACCAAAAAATTCGAGTAGAAAATGCATCGGACCTCGAACAGATTTTCGGTACTCGACTAGCTCGAACAGCGGGTAAGCGTCAGTTCGACTCAGACCGCCAGCGGAGTAAGACGTACGCAGTTTGTTCAAGTATTTCTTCCCAGATTTAAACTTTTTCGTGTTGCTCTAGCCCTTAATAATGGGTCCAAAGAAAGACAGTGATAAGGGGAAAATTGGTTTCGGTGTTCGAACAAATCGGTGCTCGACCACCACCTCAGAACGGATTATGGTCGAGTACCGAGGTACGACTGTATATAGATCAACGTAATACGCTATCTTTTTTGGACAGAAATCAATAACAAAAAAAGTTGCTAAAACCTATTTACTAACAAATGAAGTTGCAGTGACTGAATGATAAGCCATATTTGTTTTGAGAGATGCCAAGGTTGAAGAAATGAAAGGATGATAAATTAATCTATTCTAACTTAATTTACCTAACCTAACTAAACCTACATAACCTAAATTATATGTGTAATTTGGTATCTTAAATTCTAAAGATCATCGTGGTTGTCGTCATTGTCAAGGATGTTGACGGCCTGATTATTATTGTACCTCGGGCAATTAACTGACATTGGCAGAACCCCGTGTTCTCTCATAAAGTCAAAGGAAGTCCTATTGTCTTTGTAACAGCGCTTATTAATGTCACCTGGAGTTAAAGGACACCCGGTCCACTTCGTGAAAGCCATCGTCTGATAGTGACTAGACTGGCATGGCGTCCGGACTGTATCCTAGCGGCTTCGTTCATTAGTAAATTTGCTTGTAGCAAGGTTTTATGTTTTTTATTTCCACCAAGGAAATTGCATATTAATTTGATGTATTATAATTAACAAAATTAATATTTAAGTTTTTAATACTATATTGCGTAGGTGTGCACAACTAAAATAATACAGAGACGGGACTGCTCGGAAAGATAGTCTAGGGAACAACAACAACTTAACCTATCCTCATGAATGTCTTTCAAGCAGAGAATTCACATATGATAGTAAATGAAATGGAGGAGGGCACAATAGCATGGATCATTTACTGCCTTGGCCTTAGCCTTAGCTTAGCCGGGATTGACCAGCATATTTCTGTAGGCCCTGATGCAGCCAAGCCTTATCATATGACATACTCTTCGTAACTGATTATAACTGCATTCAATTTTACAGCCAAGTAATAGTTTCTGCTAAAGTATGTACTGATGAATTTTTGTTTCATTTAAATGTCATTTGAAATTAGATAACAATCGATACTATTATCTTAATTCGCCAAAAATAATTTTATCTTTTACCTTTACATACATTTAGATACAAACAAAACTAATAAGAGCCAACATGTTGCAATAACATACGTATACTATAGATATAGCAACACAAATTCATTTGTCACATCATGTGTTGCATCATCAGATTAAAGTTGCCACTACACCAATTATGTAAACTTTCTTTAATTTATATAGTACCTAATATATACTTATTTCGGTGAGTATCTGACTTTGGTTATAAGTTTTAGATAATAATTATAATGACAATTGGTGAAGCCGAAGGAAAAGACAAGTAATTTCATGAAGACTTTGAGTTCACGTAATCACGATTATCAAACTATAAAATTAATTTACATATACATTGTAACATTAAAAGTTATTCTTTGTTTATCTAAGCCTCTTACCCAGTCCATGAGGTCCACCAGTATTCCTAAAAGCGTTCTCATTTTTTTCCTCTTGTTCAGACATGGTAAATAAACATATACCTTCTGCTAGAGTGTGGATGAATTGAACATGCGAAGACTTACTGTCATACTTTATATAAAATTGTTGTACTTTGTACAGTACTTGTATATGAATTTAGAAAAAATGGGAACTTTTTTCTTAAAATAGAATGAAAGAATGAACGATAAAAGAAAGGGAAAAAAGGGACGTTGTAAAGATCAGCAGCCCCAGAGTACCCATGTAAAGATAAACTACCCCAGAAATTAGCATGTAAAGAGTAACAACTCCAGAAACGAGCATGTACATATAAAGAACCTCAAAAGTGACGATCATTTAATTAAGGATAGATTAATAACAAGGCCTGCCTACCTGTCTGCTTGCTGCTGCTTGGCCTGCCTGCTACTGCCTGCTTGCTGCTGCTTGGCCTGCCTGCTACTGCCTGCCTGCTGCTGCGTGCCTCCTGCTGCGTGCCTGCTACTGCCTGCTTGCCTGCTGCTGCGTGCCTGCTATTGCCTGCCTACTACTGCCTATCTGCCCACTGCTGTCTGGCGCTTGCCTGCCTTCTGCTACCTGTCTGCCTGCCTGCTACTACATGTTGCCGCCTGCCTGACTGCTGTCGCCTGCCTGCCTCCTGTTATCTGTCTGCCTGCCTGCTGCTGTCTGGCTGCTGTTGCCTGCTTGCCTGTTGCTGGCTACCTTCCTGCTTGCCTGCTGCCGGCTGCCTGCATGCTGTTGCCTTCCTGCTGCTGCCTTCCTGCTGCTGCTGCCTGCCACCGTCTGCCTTCCTGCTGATGCCTGCCACCGCCAGCCTTCTTGCTGCTGCCTGCCTGCTGTTACTTGCCTGCTACCGCCTGCCTCCTTGCTTGTCTGCCTGCCTGTGTGCCTGCTGCTGCCTTCCTGCCTTCTGGTGCCTGCCTACCTAGTGGTACCTTCCTGCCAGCTGTTGCCTGCCTGCTGATGCTCGATTGCCTCCATGTCTGTTACTGCCTACCTACCTACCTAACTACCTGGCTGCTGCTGCCAGCCTGCGTGTTGTCTGCCTGCCTGCCTGCCCGCTGATGCTCGATTGCCTCCATGTCTGTTACTGCCTACCTACCTACCTAACTACCTGGCTGCTGCTGCCAGCCTGCGTGTTGTCTGCCTGCCTGCCTGCCTGTCTGCTGTTATTGCCTGCCTGCCTGCTGCAGCCTACCTGTCTGCTGCTGTCTACCGACTGCTCCCTGCCTGCCTGCCTACTGCCGCCTGCCTATCTGCTGCTGCCTGCCTACTGCCACCTGGCTGCCACTGCTACCTGTCTGCCTACTGCTGTTTGCCACCTGCCTGCCTGTTGCTCTCTGCCTGCCTAATGCTGCTGTCTGCCACCTGACTGTCTAATGCTCTCTACCGCTTTTTGCCACCTGCCTAATGCTACTGTCTGCCACCTGCCTGCCTATTGCTGCTGTCTGCCACCTGTCTGCCTTCCTGTTGTCTGCCACCTGCCTGCCTGCTGTTGTCTGCCACCTGCCTGCC
Source organism: Oratosquilla oratoria (assembly GCF_046742065.1). NCBI lineage: Eukaryota > Metazoa > Arthropoda > Malacostraca > Stomatopoda > Squillidae > Oratosquilla > Oratosquilla oratoria. The sequence continues at coordinate 40,327,785 of NC_134804.1, read as the reverse complement.
TACCTGCCTAATGTTGCGGTTTGCCTGTCTGCCTGCCTGTCTTCCTGCCTACCGCTGCTACTCTCTGCTTGCCTTATTTTTTTGTCACTAATTCCAGAAAGGTGTTTGAATTTTTTTTTTAATTATTTGTTCTGGATTCAGGAATGGTCTACGCTAGTTAATTTAACTTAAGAAAGTCACGAATAATTCAGTGTTCATCCCAAATGTGTTGAATACTGTCCTTTATCACTTCGCTCGGTTTTCAGAGGGCAAATGTCAACAGCCATAGCAACATGTTTCTACATACGTTAATGCATACGAAAGTTTCTATGTTGGAGTTAGAATACCAGAATACCTATAAAGTCGGCAACAGGAGGGAGTTTATATTCGAAGTCATGATTGTGATGCTAAAGGGTAATTTGTAACAAGTAGGGAGTAGGGAAAGGGCGTTTTATTCGTTGAATAGATTCTGATACCATGCTGATGTATTTACGAGCTATAGAATACCCGTACGAGTGTTTGTCCCTTTATGAAAATAGTCTCATGGAGGAAAAGTGTTTTGCTCGATATGTTTTTGTTTATTTGATCATTTATTGAATTATTTATTCACTTATTTATTTATTTATTTATCTATTTATTCAGTTACTTATAAATTTATCTATTCATGTCACCCCAGAACGCCCACATAAATAATAGTCACCCAAAGAGATCCCACCTGAAGAATTGTCACCCCAATACGCCGAATATCAACAGTGGAATAAAGATTAGATTACGTTGAATGAAGGTCATGCTTATTTTCATCAACTTGCACAACTGAAGAATCGTAAACCCAGGATGGCCCACATGAAGAATGGTCACCCTAGGACAGCCCACATGAAGAATTGTCACCCTGCCGAAGTCTGGGGTGACGATTCTTCATGTGAGCCATTCATTCATCCATCTATTTATTTATTGATTGATTTATTTATTTATCTATTTATTCAATTTCTATTGATTGACTGACTGAATGATTAGTTAATTTCTTATTTATATATTTGTTGATACGTTTACTTACATATGTATTCATTTATTGACTCACCTCTTTATTCATATATTTACTTGATAATCTATCCCGTACCACCGGGAGTGTCACAAGAATCTGAATAGAATAAGTTCACGGCATTTGGCATAAAGAAACATAAAATGCCTTAAGATGCCTAGAAGGAGTTAACCGGGGCGGATTCTCTTAGTTATCGAAGATGGTCAATACACTGTCAGATCTAACAGTCTATGTCAATCAGCGGTTCTCAGCCTTGGAGGACTGCAGTCCACTGAGGAAGGCCCAAGAGATCGAAACGACTGGTTCTGAGTAAAGCTCCATACTGCCTTAACGTTTCATTTTGCCACCTCACCTCCATATAGATATATATATATATGTATATATATATATATATATATAGATACATATATATAAACATATATATATACATATATATATATATATATATATATATATATACTGTATACATATATATATATATATATGTATATATATATATATATATATATATATATTTATATATATATGTATGTATAATCTATTTGTTTATTTTGGCTGGGTGGGGTTTGGGACAAAATGAGGGGAGCCACACGAATGTTGAAAAATTATATGAAAAAAAACTGACACAATGGGTCATAGATTGTCTGCCTAAAAGAATACCAGTATGTAATTCTTAGCACAATTAATTTGTTTCAAATTACTGGCAGTAGTGGTGATGTAGTGTAAACAGATAAATGTTGTACAGTATATATTTGCATTTCATATTCAATCCAATTTCTTTCTTTTTTTTACCTATAATATTAGAATACTATAGGTGAACAATAATTAAAGAAAAGAAGTCGGATTGAATGTGAAATGGAAATATACATAACACTCATCTGTTTATTTCCAGTCATTTGAAGGGTGGTAATTGTTCTGAGAATCGTAGTGTTTACCTTAGTTCGGTAACTTTCCCTCAAAGTGTTATTTTCTTCGATTCAGGAACCTTTCCTGAAACTTCGAACCACGCCTATCGTAACTTTAAATAAGATACGATTAAACTCCCCTCTTTTTATTTTGTATATTAAATCTATGTAACAGTTTCAGTTTAACAAATCGGGAATTGCTTTGTGAAATTACTTAAGGTAAAAATTAACCCGTGGCCTTCTGAACTCTTTTCGAACTCGTTTGAGTTCCTAGGAATACGGCGCGCACTGACGTCGGAACACTTAGATTACCCTGAGCTCAGGACGAAGAAGGACCTCTTTTTTGGAAACCTTTCTCCTTGGGACCACGTCATCAGTTCTGAAGGCCTTCAAGTTGAGAATGTCTGACTTCTAAAAGGGCAACAAATTTTTAGAGAATCTTCGTTGGTTGAAACAAAGTGACCGGTAACTTCTCTAAAGTAATAACTGATATTGTTAAACCGTAAATTTCATAGAAGCAACTTAATTTCAAGAACTGCATACTGGTGTTCTTGTAAACAAACAGACCATTAGGATATATTACGATGATAATTCATTCTTATCTATAACAGATAAAACACTTTATATATCAATGTTATCATTCATGGTAATATATCTTCATAGTCATACCTTTACATGTTCTCTTTCTAATAATACTAAACGGTTTTCTTTGATAAAGTTGATAAAAGTTGGTCTACTTGAAACATTTTACTCCAGTTTTACTTAACCAAAATACTGTCGATATCGTTCTATAGGCTTCATGTCAGTTTTGCCTAGTAAGTGAAACTGCCTTGCAGTAGATGTTCTGTGTTTTGCTGCATTTCTTTCTGATAACCTATACTCTAGCTTTTCCAGCATAAATTGCACTATCAACAAATATAGAAATAAAAAATAATCTCTTTCATCAATCTATATACCAAGGGTTTCCACCCTTATGATGCTGACCTTTTAACTATCTTGTTTGAATATGAAATCTTCTTTTGAATGTTTAAGTTATTCTCTTCAATGGACTTTAACCTACTACAGTTGAATATAACTACAATGGACATAAGAGCCACACGTATCACGATGGAACTAGATATGGATAGGTAACTCTAGGACTCGTTTTTTTTTCCCTGACCCTACTCTTTGACCCAAGCGTAGAGTGCGCAACGTTGGCCACACTGTGAAAATCCTATCTCAATCACTTTAAATGTCATGGAATGTTTGTGTGGAATGGATGTCTCGGTTCGGTTTTCCTATCAGCAGGTCGTATTTTTAGGACATAACCGCATGTAATCACATAATCAATGTATCGTAATACTAACTACAATAATAAATCCTAAAACTACCCTATCTATATCATTTCAGTATTCCACATATATGTTCAGTATATATATATATATATATATATATATATATATATATATATATATATATATATATATATATATATATATATATATATATATATATATATATATATATAAAGAGAGAGATGAACTACACTAGCCTACCGGTCGTATTCCCAGGACGTAATGCCTTTCCCAAGCCACGCTCAGTGTTCTGTACCCTGACCAATATCCAAATTCTTACTTTGGCAGTTAATTAATATTCCCACCCCTTTTATGCACTTACATAGCCAAGCTGATTTAATCTAGCTGGGGCGCTCACAGCGACCTATACTTCTGGTGTAGTAGAAACTACTCGGCTTTCTCACGAATGCGGAATTTTTGTAACTAGCTTAGGATGCGGGCCCGTCTTCTCAAATCCAGACAAGTTTTTTCGGGTAGATTATGTGGGAGTAGGGGGGGAAGTATCGGAATATAGTTTAGGAAATAGAAACAACTTAGAGGACTGTACAAAAAATCACCAAAGCAGGTGGAGGGAAGATAAACTTAAAGTTTACTATACAAATAGTAGGAGCATAATTAACAAAATTGATTTGCTGCGAGGTAAAGCATGCGTAGAAAATTTCGATATTATAGCCATTACTGAATCCTGGATCAACATGGCTGATAAACATTTCCTTCCGGAAATCGAAATAGAAGGATATAAGTTTTTTCATAAGGATAGGGTCGGCAGGAATGGGGGAGGTGTAGCACTTTTCGTTAAAAATACATTAAACTGTATTATCAACAATTCGATTAAGGAAGAGGACTGTACGGAATCTATTTGGGTAGAGATTATAGGCAAGAATAAGAAAGTTATTATTGGCGTCTTGTATAGACTGATTCCCTAATTCATGAAATTCACAGAGCGTCCCAGTACAAAAACGTTGTAATCATGGGAGATTTTAACTATAGAAACATTGACTGGGAAACTTTAATAGGAGATCATGAAGCGAAAAAATTCCTAGATGTGGTGCAGGATAATTTCCTAAAACAAATGATTACCGATCCTACGAGGGGACAAAATACCCTGGACTTAATTCTAACAAATAATGAGCACCAAATTAGCAGCATAATAGTGGGCGATAGTCTAGGCTTTAGCGATCATCAAGAAATAAGATTTAATATTATTTGGGAAAAAATAAAAAGTACAAATAACGTTTCAAGTACCAGACTTCAGGAAAGCAAACTTTGACAATATAAAAACCTATTTGAAATTGAATACGAAAAACAATCCGGACGTTTCAAACATTCTTGATTCTCGTTGCGGGGCTGATAGTCAGAAGTGGGTCAAGGAGGATACGCGTACCTTGGGTCAGGTCTGGGTCAAGGAGAGAAATACGCATACCTTAGGTCAGGTCTGGGTCAAAGAGAGTGATGCGCGTGCCTTGGGTCAGGTCGATTCGGGGCGACGGCCCAAAAATCAGGTCAGTACTTTGGATGAGATGTATAGCAATCTGGCAGATCTAATTATTAATGCACAAAACACATTTATCCCCCTAAAGTCAATACGGAAAAATAGTAATACTCCCAAATGGATGACGGACAGATTGAAACATGAGATCGGAATTAAAAGAGGACTTTACGTAAAAATAAAAAACGGGGAATCACACCTTAGATCAAGATATAACGAAATGGCAAAGCTGGTTAAAAGGAATACACGTTCAGCGAAACGTAATTATGAAATCAAGGTTGCCAGTCAAGCAAAATCCAACCCAAAGGGTTTCTTTCACCTCTATAGAACAAAAAATAAAGAAAGAATAGGACCAATTAAAAACGATGAAAATGTCATGATAGAATCGGAAGAAAAAATGAGTGAGGAGTTTAACAATTATTTTCTATCGGTGTTTACTAATGAGAGGTTAGATAAAGTACCTGACTGCGATCCGATTTTCAGAGGGGATGAAGAAAATAGCCTAACTAATATCAGCATTAGTAAAGAAGAAGTTATCAAGCAGATTGACAGACTTAAAGCTACAAAATCTCCGGGTCCGGACGAAATTTTTCCAAGAATGCTTAAAGAGTGTAAATTTGAAATCTGCGACCAGTTAACTGAAATATTCAATAAATCGGTAGACACTGGTTCTGTTCCAACTGCTTGGAGGCAGGCAAACGTTGTTCCTGTTTTTAAGAAGGGAGATAGATCGACCATATGCAACTACAGGCCAATCAGTTTGACATCGGTTATAGGAAAAATGCTTGAATCAATAATAGTAAATAGACTCAGAGAACACATTGAAGGGCATAATTTAATTCGTGATTCACAGCATGGTTTCTCCAAAGGTAAGTCATGCGTGACTAATCTTCTATCCTTTTACACTAAGGTATATAAGGCGTCAGACAACAATGAAAATTACGATGTTATTTACCTTGACTTTAGCAAAGCGTTCGACAAAGTGCCACACCAGAGACTACTAAATAAAATCAAAGCCCATGGCATAGGAGGAAAAGTGTTAGAATGGATTAGAGCTTGGATTAGTAACAGAAAACAGCGGGTCACCATAAATGGAATAAAATCTAGGTGGGACAATGTTACTAGCGGGGTCCCCCAGGGCTCGGTTTTGGGTCCCTTATTGTTCATTATGTATATAAACGACTTAGACGATGGGTTAAATAGTGATGTTAGTAAGTTTGCGGACGACACTAAAATAGGACGCCTAATTAGGTCAGGAGAAGACGCCCAGATTCTGCAGGATGATCTTAATAAACTGTTAACATGGTCGGTGAAATGGCAAATGAACTTCAATATCTCTAAGTGTAGCGTGTTAAACGTAGGGCTACACAACCCCGAAAATAGATACAACTTAGATGACACGTTTTTAGAAAAATCTGAGTGCGAGAGGGACTTGGGAGTTCTGGTGAGTCCGGACCTTAAAACCAGGAAGCAGTGCATTAGCGCCAGAAATAAAGCAAACAGGGCATTAGGCTTCATTGCTAGGACGGTAACGAATAGAAGTGCAGAGGTAATTATTAAACTCTATCTAGCGATAGTTAGACCCATCCTTGACTATGCGGTACAGTTTTGGTCTCCGTCCTACAGAATGGACATAAATTCACTAGAATCAGTACAGAGAAGAATGACCAAAATGATACAAGGAGTCGGAAATTTGCCTTACGAAGAGAGGCTTAGGCACCTAAACTTACACTCTCTGGAAAGACGCAGAGTGCGGGGTGATCTAATAGAAGTGTTCAAGTGGATCAAAGGCTATAACAAGGGTGATGCAAACAAGGTCATCATAATAAAACAACAGGGCAGGACTCGCAGTAATGGGTATAAACTGGACAAATTTAGATTTAAGAAGGAAATAGGCAAGAATTGGTTTACAAATAGGGTGGTCGATGAATGGAATAAACTTAGTAACCGACAACAAGCTCGGCAGCCATTGTGTACAGACCTACTTCCAAGTGCACTACAGTTTTCGTTAATTGTGAAGGCTCTGCTGAGCCACGCTCACACCTAATAGTGCTGAAACTTACTGTGACTTGCAGGGAACGGAGAGTGATAGAATAAACAGATAACATAGTGATATTAGGTATAAATTGAGGAAAACAATAATCATACCCACCCCCGTTCCGAAAACCTCAGACCCGCGCATGCGCAATACGAGGTGTGAGACGTCATGGGTACGTCACTCACCCATTGATGTAACGGCAAATTACAGTAAGACCCAGTGAATAACTAGTGCCGTTTCAAATTTTGGTGATTGAACATAATCTCTGTAGCTTTGAAAATTGAACGCCGTGACGGGTATCCGTGACGGTACTGACCGCTGCTGCGCATGCGCACTGCGTTCTTGTGACGTCATGACCCGTCATCATTACCCCCCTGATAAGTGTTGACGTCATCGCCTGTACTCCTACGTCATGGATTACACTGGACCCGCCACCCTTGCTGATCTACAGATGGATCTAGCCCTCAGTGAGGAGGAGGAGGATACAAACATTGAACACTGGCCACCCTTGATGCCATCGTCAAATCAATGTAGTCCTGTCTCAATAGTTCCGTCCACACCCGACGGATCCCGTCAAGCCTACGTCGCTGCCACGTCTGGCAAGCGGCATATGGATGACAACTCTGACAACGGTAGTGAGTTACACGCTCCTGCTGCCAAGACACCCAAACCCGCACCGATCCCTAATTCACCCAGGAACGACAAAAAACCGTCACCCTCCTTAACACTGCCTTCTCGGCAGCATGCTGCTGCTCCTCAACCTACACCTCCAGCTTTTGCCCCCCGTGCGGATTACGTGAAGCTTGTTTTCAGAGAAAATCCATCCGTAGAAACGAAGCTTCGTTGGCTTGCTGAAGTCAGTAAAACATTTCAACTCCAAAGAAATCTCGCCGAGGTTAAGATGGCTGCTGTAACGTCTCGGTACGTATACATCGCACGGTGCCGCCAAGACATCGTCGAGCAAGTAACTGCAGGTGAATTTCTTTCTCTCATCCTTGATGTACAAGACTCCCCGGAGAGACCACGAAAATATCCAAATTACTTGATAACTCGGTACCCTACTAATGTGGATCCCTCTCTCTCACTGGAACTCTCTGGTGTTCACTCTGCCCGCCGTTTTCGTCAAAATGGCGTTCCTATTAATCGTATAGCTGTGACTTGGAACCTGACCGACCCGCCTCCTACCACTGTCTCCTTCAGTTTTCTTCCCTGCCTTCCTGACTGTGAAATACTCAAAATTAAGAACGACACACCTACGTGTTACCGATGTTGGCAGGTCGGTCATATATCTCGCTATTGTCATGCAACAGAGAAGTGCGCATGGTGTGCTGATACCCACGACTCCCGCACCTGCCTTCATCGCTCCCCACCACCACCTCCTGACTCTACCTTGGCCGTCGGTACCTCACAGCCACCCAGCCAGCCTGCACCTACCAACACCCACTGGAAGTGCCCTCGATGTAACAAGCAAGGAGTAAATGTCTGGCACGGTTGTGCCAGACGCCCTGTGACGCACTCAGCCCCGCCTCCCCCCCCACCGCCCATCTCCACACTAAATATACCTATTGTCCGTGCTTCGTCTGCTACGTCGGAGTCCGACCAGATCCTTGAACTACGTAAGGCTGTCGCTACCCTCATGTCTCGCTGCAAATCCCTAGAAGAACGGTATGATACATTTGAAACACGTATAATCGATCTCGCCACCAAACAAGACTCCACAGATACAATACTCACTACTCTTGTTGAGGGCCAGAAGGCAATGATTGCCACTGTTTCCTCAATTGATACTAAATTTAATGCTCTCACTTCCCACCTTAATACGACGAATCAGAAACCATTACCTCGTTCCCCCTCATCAAATGGAGTACAACACGCTAGTCTACGCCCTACCGCCACCTCCCACCTAGATACGTCGAATCAGAAACCACTATCTCGTTCCCCCCATCAAATGGAGTACAACACGCTAGTCTACGCCCTACCGCCACCTCCACCCACAGCTCTCGCAAAGTCAAAGGGAACCTTCAATAGTTCTATGGAGCTTCGTGTCATTTCCTGGAATGCCTGCGGTATAAGGGACTACATGAGACTTGCAGCTCTAAAGGGATATATTTATAAGAACAACCCTACTGTCATCTTTATTCAGGAAGCCTTTGTGGGACCTTTGCTTGGCGAGAGACAGGCTTCTACACTCTCTGGATACGTCTCTTATGTCCACCCAGTCAGAAACGGGCTCATAACATATGTACATTCCTCGATACCACACCAGCTTCTCCGTACCTCGATCGATGCAAACATGACCTATCAACTGTTGGAGGTAGCAATAGGACATGACAAGTTACGTTTGTGTAATGTCTACTCAGCCCCGGGAAGAATAAACTTGGCTGCCTTGCCCTTACCTACGCTGCGTGGTGTTATCTACATGGGGGACTTTAATGCGCGCCATCCTGACCTGGGTGATACTTCTCCAATCCCTAACCGGAATGGACCTCGACTTTTGGATTACGTACGACGATACAGACTCACACGCTGGGATACTGGTGGTGCCACGCACTCCCGTGGAGGTACTCTGGACTACATATTCACATCAGGACTTGTAGCATCACGTGTCGAGTGCTTCCCCATCCCCGTGCTCTTCTCTGACCACATTGCCCTTGGCCTCCACTACACAGTACCTGCTACACCCTCCTCCTCTTATGCCCGCACCTGCATCCGGATACCTCCCAAATACTGTCCGACGTATATCTCCTACATGACCACTCTGCTTCCTACTTTCAACATTCATTCCCCTGATGAGTTATATTCCTCACTGGTGAAATCAACACACAACTTTTACACCCGATATGTCACCAGACCTCATCTCACCCGTAGTCCTCGGCCTCGCACAACGTCGCTTAATGACCGTGTACTTCAGGCAGAAAGGAAGGCGATGGAACATGGCCTTACCTTCCAAAGACAACCATCTCCTGCCCATCTTCAACAATATCAGACGTCACGTGACGAATTGATAGGTCTACAACAGTGTGCCCAAACTGACTCGTGGCATGCCCTTACTGACAGCATCAATCATCTTACCAGCGTAGGAACTATGTGGCACAAAATTAAAAAAATTGTAAAGAAACGACCCCGCACTGCACTCCATCATAGTCCGATGGAATATGCACAGACACTAATTGACACCTGGTCTACACAATCAAGCCTTGATAACCTCCCAACACCTGTTCAAGAAGCCCTCTCTTCCCAGGCGAACCTTCGTACTCTCCGTTTGGTAGATGCCCTGTTGCAGTTAGATAAAGAGGATGACGTACCCATCACACCACAAGAGCTTCAGCGTGCCCTCACTCGAGGTACGGCGACGGCTCCCGGTGAAGATGGGATCACATACTCTGTCCTACGTCTTCTCCACAAGGTCCCAGATAACCCACTCTTACAGCTTTTTAATATGTGCTTTCAGAGGGGTTACGTACCCAGCGCGTGGACCTCCAGTATTATAGTACCCATACCTAAACCCGGCACTGATAAATTTCGTCCCATCTCCCTAACCTCGTGCTTCTGCAAGGTGCTTGAAAGAATATTCCTCAACCGTCTGATATTTCGTCTCCAATCCAAGCTCTCACCGCGACTGTATGGTTTCCTGCCACAGCGAGGTACACACCACTGCCTTCTCGATCTCTATACCCGCCTCTCACCCACCAGTGTGGTCGCATTCATCGATCTCAAGAGTGCCTTTGATATTGCAAACAGGGACATCATACTTGATCAACTCGTGGCTTTTGGTATCAAGGGTAACTTGTTGAGATGGATAAGAAGCTACCTTAGCAACAGAACTGCTCAAGTCCTTTTTAGGGGCGCATGCAGTACCTCCAGAAATTTTGACTTAGGTACTCCACAAGGTGGCGTTCTCAGTCCTTTTCTCTTCAATGTCCTAGTTCACCGCCTTCTTGCTATACTACCTGACATCCCTGGCACTACAATCACGTGTTATGCTGATGACATTGGCAGCCACACCGACTCACCCCAGAATCTTCAGGTCCTCCTTCACTCATTCTATGATTCATCAGCTGCTTGTGGCCTCATAATTTCACCCGACAAGAGTAGGATATTCTCTACACGCAACCCTCGAACATTGCCAGTCTTCACCGTGGGAGGGAATGTTGTACCACACTGCACACAATACACTTACCTAGGTGTCCCCGTGCGTGTCACCCCAACCATACCCGCACGGCAACGTATCCATCCAATCGTTACAGACCTGCTGGATAGATTAGAGCGACGATTCATCCCTGTCAAGTGGCTTGCCAACAACGTGAAAGGAGTTTCTATCCCTGTCGCTAGGACCATCTACATAATGTTCCTACGATCAGTAATTGACTACCTTTCTCCTGCACTCTGTCAGCTCCCTAAGACAGCACTGCAGCCCCTTGAAAAGTTTCAAAACAGAGTCATGCGATTTATCCTGGGCTGTCCTGCCTCCACCAGAATAGTCAACATGCTAACTGAGCTTAACTTGACCCCACTTGTTGACAGGATATACGCTAATGTCACTTACTTTAGCATCAAGTGTCTATGCTCTCCCCATCTGGCTCCTCACTACTCCAACGTCATCTTGGCGGCACTCAACCCTGATATGCCTCGGCCTCACCTTCGGCCGGGTGGACGTAACCTTATCCGTACCGTGTGTGCTGACTTCCAGAGATTGGCCATTGATGTTCCGGCTGCTGAGGTTGTACCTGAATTGCCACCCTGGCGAGAACCTCTCCCTTTCGTCTCCTTTACTCCCACGTCTAAAACGGCCCATCCCCTTCTCCAGAAACAGTTGGCCCTAGAGACCATCGCCTGTGTGTCTGCCTCAGTTCCCACGGCACACCATCTCTACGTTGACGGCTCAATGCAGGCGGACGTCTGGAACCACCAGGGGGAGATGGGTGGATTGGCCGTCGCTTGCCCGACACATCAAGTTCCACCTACTGTGAACTAAATGGACTGTTAGATGCTGTTACCCTCCTTACTGAGAGACGTTTAAATGGGGTAATCATCTGCGACTCTAAGTCTGCCCTTCACGCCCTTTCCTCTCCAAGACCTGCTGATAACCATATAGTGCGAGATATATTGTGTCTATTGGCCTATGCACATGATAATACATTGGTTGTGTCCTTTTTATGGGTGCCATCTCATGTAGGCATCGCGGGTAACGATACTGTGGACAGTCTCGCAAAGGCTGCGTGTGATCTCGAATTACCAGTGATACGTACCCCGCCCTCCTTACGTCATTACAAAACTATCCTGTGTTCAGCCATGCATACCCTAACAGCGAATCGTAGAAACGCCGAGCGAGCTCACAGTGTCTCCATACAGCACTATGATAACTTCATTGACACCTCACACAAATATCGTCGACACGGACTACTGGTCCGTAGACACAATATAGTGAGTGCTAGACTCCGGCTGGGTTACCGACCAGTGTGGCAGGTCTGCCAGACTGAGGATGTGTCTCACTACTCTACCTGCAAGCTGTGTCACCTCGCCAAGGCCAACACACTCGAACATTATTGTCTCGCATGTCCCACAGTAAAAGACTTACTACCACAGGGACAAGATCTAATATATGTTTGTAAATATCTCTTACAGAATGAAAATTTAGATGTACTACTAATGAGATATCCATATTTTGGTGGTTGTTAATCAATTTGAATTCTACTATGTCCCACGCAACACGTTTCTTTCTGTAACTCAATAAGTTTATATTTGTATCTTGGTGGTGCACCGTATAATTATGTAATTAAGTATTATCACAATTACATAAGGATTATATAAATAGTATATTGTATTGTATATGTTATGTGACTTTTGATTTATTTATATTCCACAATGTCCTGCGCGACATTCATCACTGTAACTGCTTCAGTTTGTAAATTGCTTGCCGCCATTAGGCGTAATAAATTTATCAAATCAAATCAACTTAGTAACCACGTAGTAAGCGCTGAAACTATCAGTTGTTTTAAAAAACGATTAGACAACTTTATGGATGGGGACGACAGGTGGTGATGGATACGGAGCTGCCTAGTGTAGGCCTTATGGTCTTTTGCAGTCTCCTTTATTTCTTATGTTCTTATGTTCTAGGAGAGAGAGAGAGAGAGAGAGAGAGAGAGAGAGAGAGAGAGAGAGAGAGAGAGAGAGAGAGAGAGAGAGAGAGAGAGAGAGAGAGAGGCGGGGTGGTGGTGGTACACGTCATTATTTATATCTAATTGGAGCCACGATCGAGTTAATTTCCATGGAAGGTGGAAAAGGATATGGGGGAGGGGAGGGCTGAAAGCGGTTGTTAGGGTGAAGAGAGCGGGTGGGGTATTGGGTTGGATGGGTGCCGTACAGTGTTTAGGGTGGGCTGAAGCGGTGGTGGACTGGCTGGTGAGGTTGTTTGGTGTTTGTCTAAAAGAGAGTAGAGTGTCAGAAGAATGCCTGAGTAATTCCGCTTTGCGGGGGAGGGGGGAGGGTGTGTGAGTGTGGTGGTTTTGGAGGGATCGGTTTGTTGAGTGTGGTTGGGGGACTTGAGATAGATTTTGATTGGAAGGATTGGGAGAGGAGCAGAGGGAGTGATTGGTGAGGAGCAGTATGGGTTTGGGACGGGTGGGGTTGTATGGATCGGGTCTTTGTGGTGAGGTAGATATGTGAGAAAGCCTTGGGAGGGGGTGGGGATGTTTTTTGGGCCTTTGTGGATTTGGAAAAAACTTATGGCAGAGAGGACAGGAGGGTATCATGGGAGGTTTTACGGATGTGTGGGATGGAAAGAGGGCTGCTGGGAACAATCAATATATATATATATATATATATATATATATATATATATTAATATATGTACATATATATATATATATATATATATCTATTTATATTTATTAATATATATATATATATTATATATATATATATATATATATATATATATATATATATATATATTTCTAGAGTGGTGGAGCCTATGTTGGAGTTGGTAATGGAGATAGTGAGTGGTTTGAGGTAAGGGTGGGATTTTGCCAGAGATGTGTCATGTCGTCGTGGCTGTTCGATTTGTGCATGGATGGGGTGGTGCGAAAGGTGAATGTAAGGGTGGTGGGCCAGGGATTGGAGATGGTTAGGGAAGGTGGAGAGAGATGGGAGATAAGGCAGTTGTTGTTTTCTGACAATACTGCGCTTGTGGCAGGATCGGGGGAGGGGTTGGGGAAGTTGGTGGCGGAGTTTTGGAAAGTGTGCAAAAGAAAGAAATTGAAGATGGATGTGGGTAAAAATAAGGTGATGAGATGTACAAGGGGAGAGGATGGCAGCAAACTGGAAATAGTGGGGGAAGGAGACTGGAGGAGGTGGAAAGCTTTAGATACTTGGGGGCGAGTGTGGCGGGAGGGGGAGGAGTGGAAGCGGAATATAGATCGAGTGAAACAAGTAAATGCCTTCGGGGATTAGAAATGTAGTGAGAGGTAGACATTTGGGAATGGATGCTAGGAGGAGATTGTATGAACGGGGGATTGTGCCGACAGCGCTGTGTGGGCAGAAACATGGAACACAGGAGAAGAAGAGTTTGGACGTATTTACCTAATTGTAGTATATAGGAAAGGAGCAATGCTCGTTGGGTTCCGTCTCCTATTACTTATTTTTCTAACATACCTAGACTCAGATTCATGCACGGTTCCAACTTGATTCATTTCTTTGGTTTCCAATTATCATATTTAGATTTGAACTCATCTATTATTTGAATTTAGGCTATATCACCTAAGCTGTTCCACATATTATAGATCTATGGAAAACTATATTTCTTTATATCCTTTCAACATGTGGCCTTAGATTTACTTCCTTGACCACTTAAAGCCCTCACATCTTTAATCAAATCTTTTCTATCAATGCAATCTATCCCATTTGGTGACCTGAACACTGTAATCATGCCACCATATTCTCTTCGATTTTTCAAAGTTGGTAGACCCAGTACTTTTAGCCTTTCCTCGTATGGTTTATCTGCCAGGCTGGGGACCAGTTTGGTTGCTACCCTTTGTATTTCCCCAATCTTGTTTATATACCTTACTCTGTGTGGGGACCATGCTACTGACGAATATTCCAGTCTTGGACGTATCCTGGTTTTGATGAGTTTTTTCATCATCTTTTCATCCATATAATGGAACGTCATTTTAATCTTTTGCAGTTGTCCATATATCTCTCCAACAATTCTGCTGATATGTCTGTCAGGTGACAGGCCTTTTATCAACACTACCAAGCCTTTCTCCTATTTTGCTTTTGTAATGTGTTCGCTTTCCAAGGAATAGTTTAAGGGTGGCCTTTTGCCGCCACTGCCCATTTCCAGTACTTTGCATTTTTTTGGTATTGAATTTCATTTCCCATTTTTGGTTCCAGGCAAAAATAGTATCTAGATCTTTTTGCAATATTCTACCGTCCTCCTCATTTTTCACCCTTTTCATTATTTTTGCTTCATCTGCAAACATGTTTGTATAGCTTGCTGTTCCTTCCATCATGACAAGAAACATTATTAGCGTAAGCACTGAACCTTGTGGAACTCTGCTCGTTACTGTTTTCCAGCTTGACGTCTTGTCCTTTACTAATGTCCTCATGTATCTTTCCCTCAAAAAGTCTTTAATCCATTCTAGTATTTGAGATGAAATTCGTGAAAGGTATGGTAGGGGTTATTAGGCTAGATATAGTGAGAAATGAGGAGGAGAGCGGGGATGGAAAGGGAGTTGGGAGATAAGGTTGATGAAAGAGTATGGGGATGGTTTGGACACATGGAAAGAATGAGTGAAGAAAGATTGGTAAAAGAGGTGTGGAAGGCAGAGGTGGAGGGAGTGAACATGGAGGGGGGCGACTCGGGAAGAGATGGATAGATGGGGTACGGGGGCGTTGGGAAAGAGGGGAATGTCTGTTGAGGAAGGAAGGAAGGGAGAAGACAGAAGATATAGGTGAGTGGAGAATTGTTGAGTATGGATGATGCTGTGATGTATGGAAGGAAGTGGGTGGGGGATGGGTGAGTGAGTATGTGTGAATTATGTTTTGACGTATCCCGAAGGGATTTCTCCTCGTCTTCTCTTTTTCTGCATGAGGGGACGGAGAGGGTGGGGGTCGCATATTAAATGAAACGACCTAGCTTTGGATGTGCTGTATCTTGCTGCATTGCTTCTAACCCAGGGCAGTTGGCGAGATGTAGGGATGATTCGTCAGCCAGCAGAAACCAAGAAAAGAGAAAGGGAGGGGTGGTGAGTGGAGTGGATTATGTGGAGATGAAATGGATGGGAGTGGATTTATGCCTTTGACTTTGGATACCTCCCTTGTAAAGGGGAAAAACCCTTGGTATATGTATGTATGGAAAGGAGTGGGTGGGGGATGACCCGTCATCCAGGAGGAGCCAAGAAAAGAGAGAGGGAGGGGTTGTGAATGGGAATGGATTATGTGGGGATGAAATGGGTGGGAGTGTATTTATGCCTTTGACTTTGGCTATTTCCCTTGTAAGGGTGAAAAACGTTGGTATATGTATGTACTAATTTAATGGCTTTGTGTTGTACATTTTTATAAGGGCGCCACACCTGATAAGCATATTCCAGTAGTGGTCTCACAAGCTAGATAACAAGAGATCTAAACATCTGCTCATCCAAACATCATGAATGTTCTCCTGATAAGTCCTAAGAATTGCTTGGCTTTATTGATTTCCTCTGCTATATGCTCTGACAAACTCAGCTCACTGTCGATTATGACACTCAAGTTCTTTTCTGATGATGCCTCTATCATGTTATCATACATAGTATATATATAAAGGGTACCACCTCAGTTTTACATTTTTGTATGTGATTTTAACAGCCACCCTTTTTTCGTTATCAAGATATCTTCCTGTAATTTTATACAGCCTCTCTGGTTTCTGTTCTTCTAAATAACTTAGCATCGTCAATGTACAGGAATATTTTGCTGTCATTTTCAATGTCATCTGGTAGATCATTTATGAATAAGAACCCTGAGTCACACCACTGAAAACGTCTCTTCATTCAGATATTTTTCCATTAACTACTACTCTTTGGTTTCTGTTACTCAGGAATGACACATTCCATCCAATATACTCAGGATAAGTGTTATAACTCTTTACTTTCCCAATAAGTCATCTATGAGGCACTTTATCAAAAGCTTTAATAAATTCACAGTAGGTTACACCAACGGCAGATCCTTCAGCCAGTATTTCCGTCCATTTAACCAGATTGAAGCCATGCCTAGTTTTCCATGGAGTAGTCCCACATTGCTTTCCCTTTTCAGCGAAGAAACAGCAAGCTGAATGGAGTAAAAGAGACATTCCTGTGAAGGTGTAGATGTTACAAATCAGCTACATGCCAACAAGATCAAGGTCATGCAAAGTTTTGCCCTGCAGAGTTCAAATCCTTATTGTGTTACCAACCCATTATGCCCAAGTCTTTAAGAAGAAAATGATCTATTTTTAGTGAATCTGAAGGAACCTATTGTGTTAGGCTAACTACTTTCCACCTCTTTCTTGTTGAGTAGCAGGCTGGATATTACCACTGTTACTTCCACTGTCGTTATCAGTGTTTACTACTACGTCTAGTGTTCTCCTCCTCCACTCTTTCTCCAATCAGAGAGACTGTTACAAATGTCTTAAGCAATACTACTCACTCAAGCAATCTTGAAATCAATGTGTCACTGACTTAATTTACATATTGTTTCATCAGCATTATATAACAATAAAATCGGGTCCCTGGCGGTTGTTTATAAAATTTAGACGTGGAGCGAGCTTATGCATCTCCATCGAGACTATTGTTTACCAAATATCAAACTCATAAAATGAAATTCGCCCCCACCTACCCCTCTATCTACCTTATTTGTCTACCTTTAGCTACCAGCCTCTTACGCTGGAGTACGGGAAAACATATTGACCAATGGACAACTATGTTTTTGATGTTTGGAAGTGGTGTGGGTACAGCCTTTTTCGATCATTATCGATAGAAAAAGGGTACTATGTAATGGCTATGTAAACTGGAATGATCACTTCCATTCCACATGAAAAAACGGATATCACTAGGTAGCCCTTTCATCACAGTGGCATGATTTGTAGGTTTGGTTATGGCTAGAGACGGGTGATTTTGTGCAGCTGAGACACCCCCCCCCCCAGAATGGAAGATTTTTTTTTTTCCAAGTGTCAGCATTTAGCTGCATCTGTTTGGATGGAGGTGTTTATTGAATCTTCATCCTTATGTACATTTAGAAAAGAAAAACATTCCATGATTCCAATAATCATGAAAGAAAAAACTGCAGTGTTATTGACTTGGTGTTTTTTCAGAGATGAATTACTAGGATCCGGCATAGCTAAGATAGATAATTAAAAACAGTAATTTGAAATGTCAGTGATTTTTGGAAAGCTAGCTCTGCCAAACACCATAGTGGATTAACTACGTGTTTAGTTTTTCTTCGCTCAAGTTTCGCATTACATCGATGTGGAAAAAAGACAAATATATCTTCCTGAGTGCACAGAAAGAACTTAATACGGGTTAGAATGGTTAGAATACATTATGAAGTTGTCAACATCATTATGGTAGGCTATGATTACCGGCTAATAGATGACATTACATTTGCTTGGTCAAAGGTAAATACGAGTTCAAGACCTCAGTTTTTCGCTCTAATATTTTCTTTGAAAAATTGCAGGTCCTTTTATTAGGAGATAAGAATACTACAAGGGTTCTGGTGAACTTTATATTTTGCAATACCCGGAAGGTGACCAGCCTATTCCTGCTTCGAAGTGGTCTTTGTGCTCTGTAGTTATATAATAATGAGAAAGTTCTTGTACGAGGTAGACGTTTGCTAAGACATTTTTAGTATTTATAGATAAAGCAAAAAAGACATAGAAGGGTTAAAGGAAACTAAAGATGGCGGCACACTAGGCTAGTATGCTATTTGCTTTTGCTACTTCGTTGGAGTAGAAACGACTTGGGTTACAATATTCTAGACTTCCGTAAGAACATCTCAACTATGTGTCTCACATTCGTATTTTAGGTTTAACTTCTCTTGGTTCATCATTCAGCTTCTCACAATATGACGCAAGAATAATTTCACAATTGGAAATCTGAAAAAAAAAAACGTTAATCAAAGTCGTTTCTACTCAAACGAGGTAGCAAGGGTAAGTAGTATGCTAGCAAGAAATACCCAGCGTGCCGCCACCTTAAGGAACCAAAAAGCTTTTGATGCCATAAACTGTGCCCTGTAGTGTTCGAAAAAAAAAGAAGGAAAAACAAATGATGGGGTACCAAGAATTTTTATATCTTATGCACCTTATACTCGTACGGCGGTATTGGGCAACCACGGTACAAGATTATCTATTAAAAAAAAGGGTTTCATACCACTTCAATTAAATTTTTAATCAAGGTAAATGTACATACTTCTGTACATAGACGCTCACATGAACATATAAGCTCATGCACGTTAAAAAGATCTATTGACTTCGCCAAGCAGAAGATTTTCTTAGAACCACATGTTGAAAATGCACTCCGACATTCATTAGTAAACACTCTCGTAAGCTGTGAGACGCAGATGAACACATTGGCATCTTCTATCGCAAAATTAATTTATCCCTTAAACTTTCCCGTTCCAGGTGCTTTGCTACAGTACTGGGTAGAAGGTATTAGGTAGTTTTAACCCTAAATCTGCTCGCATCTACTTAGCCCTCTTAGTCACGGAGTTCTGCCTTCAGCTGAATAAAACTGGCTTTAATGTCACCGAAATCTAGAAGATGTCAAACTGAATATGTGTACATAACCATTTCAGCATAGGAATCTATTCTCAGTTTACATACATACATGTACAAACGGCGTTTCCCCCCTTACAAGTGAGGTAGCCAAAGTCAGAGACATAGATCTACCCCCACCCATTTCAGCCCCACATACTCCACTCCCATTCATCCCTCCTTCCTCCCTCTTTCCTTGGCTTTTCCTGGATGACGGGTCATCCCTGCATCTCACCCACTGCCCTGGGCCAGAGGCAATGTAGCAAGTTTAATAGATATAGATAATTTTGTTAACCAGAACAAACTATTTGGAGTGCAGCTAAATAGAATAGGCTTACGACTGATAGAATAAGATTTGTGATCCACATGTTAGAACAATATCTGTGGTTCACATATGGGAGCGGGATGGTTGGGAGTGAGATAGTTTGACTACCGTGTAAGGAATTTTTGATCAGAGGGGGTCTCCCTCGACTGAATAAAATCGTCTGGTGGCAGTCAAAATGAACATACAAGTCTTCAATAGGGCCAGTGGAACAAAGAAAGGATTAGAATTTTTTTCATGTGCTTCTTAATCTCAAGGCAATTGATCCATGAAAAAGTGTCCTATGCTTTTGCATTTATGTCACTCCATAAGCTGAATTCAAAGCTAACGGAGCTACAATGGTCCAAATATTTTTCTAAAAAATCAAACACTTCAGACTAGCATATGACTGTGCGCACCGGCCTGCGTTGATATCCTCAAATTATTTCATATTCTGGTTAAATTAATACACTTTACCAATTAATCAACCATCTTGAGTCCACTGCTGCTGGTCTCGTATTCGTTCAGTTTAGGGTTCGAGTCCCGGACTCATCTCTGATTCCCAGCAGTAACTGTTACCTGCCCCAACAGTCGCTAAAACGCATAGGGCAAAGGTGACAAGTTTGGCCGCAACTACGCGGCACCTGGCGTGACTCCTCCAGCCTTTTGGTTTACTTGTTTGTATTGCTGATGTCATCTTCGACAGACTGATATACTGTATGCTGACGACACGTACCTGTGTGGAAAATCACTTCCTTACATAGATACACGTATATGTAGATTTTAGAAGTGTAGAAAGTAGGAGAACAGGCCTGGGAATAAACATGCGGTAAAAATTATGAGCTTTATTATGAGAGGGCCAAATGTGGATGTACAAACCAACAGATTGATGAATCTACTTTGGAAATTATACCAACATGTAAGTAATTAGGATCCAGAATAACAGCAAACAACCTGGTCATCATCGTCATCATCATTATCATCATCATCGTCATAGTCATCACCATCATCATCTGTCATGCATTATCAAGCTCCTCAACTATAGAACCACAAATCAATAGTAACCCATAAACAAGTGGTTCTTAACTGGGAATACCCTCATCCTTTAGAAGTGCGAGACCAGTTACCTAGTGGTATGAATATTTACATTTCTAGTTAAATGGAATTTTAGAATAAATTTCCTAGTTGACAGTAGGTCACTGTTGGATTTTTGACCTGTGAACAGGGTTAAATTACATTTCTGAATTGGCGCAGATCAGAGGTGTCAAACTCGTGGGCAGTCATGGCCCGCGGGATGGTCTTAAGTGGCCCACGTCGTGACTTATTTTCCAGCTCGAGTTATTATATTAGTTACAATCGAGAAAAAAACAATGAAATGTTAAAACAAGACAGAACATTTATCTTTCGTTTACATGGCAGTGGTTTTATAATCATTGCCAACAAAATATGTTGTAGACTTCATTCTTGCAAATGTATAGATGCCAAATCTTTGAGGGCCTTCGAAACTATATGTGCATGACTGGTTTTCGAAAGGGTTTGAGCTTGTATTTTCCTTTTGGTAAAAAATATGCTTCGTCGAATTTGGGGCCACGTGCAAGAGAGGCTGCATATTTTGGAAGTGATGTGACGAAGAAAGGTGAAAGGTCGTGACCTTAATCGTCTCTGGACTGAGAAAAAAAAAATCCATCTCATTCCCACGCAATGGGAAGTGAGAAACCTAGGGTAGGTCTAAGCCCTGTCAGTCTCGGTAAGCCTTGGGTGTTTATAGGCTGACTCGCCATCCCTCCTGGCCGGGAACCAACAAGCCCGCAGTCGGTGTCGGGTCTCGAATCCACGACCACCTGCTCCTGAATTCAAGACTGTGTCCACTGGGCTACCGCGCGGACGATTTAGGGCATAAAACGATAACCAGGGGATATATACAGGATATTCGACGTTATTTATGGATTAAAACTTAAGAATAAGAAAAGATTGGGAGATCTTAGTCATATTGGTTAGATTTAAGCTTCTTGAACAAAGGAACATTCGGCGTTTTGGTAGTGGGATAACGTGACGACGTAAAATGAAATAAATTTAAATGAGATAGAATAAAATACGATAGAATTAAATAAAATAAGATTAGTATGAAATAAAGTAAAATAGAATAGAATAAGACAAAGTAGATCAGAACTAATAGTACTGTTGGAACGTCGGACAGACCAAAACACTGCGCTACAGGGGCACCAACTCTACCGAACGAACTAGGATAAAATAGAATACGATAGAATAAAACTGGACAAGAAAGATATAGAACAGAATATAATAAAACGACAGAATGATATTGTTGGGATGTAAGGGACCAAAACACTGCCCCACGTGGGCACCAACTCTACCGAGTGAATTCACCTACAGCAGCTCAGTGTGGGACGACCAAGAGTGAATCAAACTCCGATGAAAATTCTAAATCGATTCCGCGAAATGGTATCAGGATTGGATCCTCTTGACAATTGATTCAGAAGTTTTTATTTAAGAGCACTGATGATATCTGACCGTTTTCTCTTGGTAAAGGAAATAGAGTGATGGAGGAATGACCACAGAAAATGGAATATCCGACTACCGTATACCAGAGGTTCTCCAGAGGGGTCGCGAGAGCCTACAACCCCTCTTTCCTCCTCCTCCTCCTCTTTCTCCCATTTCCCATCCTAACGCGTCTAGTACATGTCAGCTGTGGTTGAATGTGTGTCATCACTTTAAAACGATTTTTACGTACATTACGTTCATGTATACATACATAGGCAAGCAGAAACACGGAGACAGAGAAATGTTGTATAGTGATTGTTGTCAGAAATGCTTTGTTGCTGGGCGTGGCGGTGGGAAGTGGGTCGCAAATCTATCGAAGTCATTTGGTCACAGTCAAAACAACTCTGAAAAGAATACAGTGTATTCAAGTTTCCTGAATGGAGCAATGAAGGTAGCCAGCATTTTTCTTAGTAAAGGAAATATTATGGATAATGTGTTAATACTTAGGCTTTGTTTGTCTACAACAAAATGCCTACGTCTCACCTTCAAGGTTAAACGAGGAGCTTACGTTAAAAGGCGATTTTTTCTTACCAAAGCAAACACCTGTGCCCTATGTGCTAGGATTGTCAGGGAAAGTAGCAGTCACCATTAACCTGTTCCACCGTCTTAGGGGTAATTACGTATTGCACGTTGTCAGCTGTAGTTTGTATATTCTTGATAATTTCTTTGTATATATATATATATATATATATATATATATATATATGTGTGTGTGTGTGTGTGTGTGTATGTATGTATATATATATGTATGTATGTATGTATGTATGCAAGGGTGGTGGGTCAGGGATTGGAGATGGTTAAAGAAAAGGAGAGAGGTGGGAGGTAAGCCAGCTGTTGTTTGCGGACGACACTGCGCTTGTAGCAGGACCAGAGGAGGGATTGAGGAATTTAGTATCAGAGTTTGGGAAAGTGCGTGAAAGAAGGAAGTTGAAGATAAATATGGGTAAAAGTAAGGTGATGAGATGTACAAGGGGTGAAAGGGGCAGCGGACTGGTAGTGAGTATTAATGGAGACAGACTGGAGGAAGTGAATAGTACTAGAAGGAATTATAGGACACTCAGTATCCATGTGCTTAGATGACTTTATCATAGTTTCCAAATCTATCAGTGAACACTTACACACGCTTGAAACTGCCCTCTCCCGGCTAGCAAAGGCAGGTCTTAAACTGAAGCTTAAGAAGTGTTCCTTCCTTCAGAAGGAAATACGCTTCCTAAAGCACGTCTTTAAGTCACAAGGCATATTAACCTCACAGGACAAGGTCAAGACAGTCATAAACTTTCCACACCCTACTTCTTCTGATCACATCCGATCCTTCCTTGGTCTCTCAGGCTTTTACAGACGGGTTATCAGAGAATACGCTGGCATAGAAGAACCCTTAAACGTCTTACTTAGGAAGAACACTCCTACCTTTAATTGGACACCTGACCAAGAGAAAGTATTCGATGACTTAAAAACAGCCTTAACAACGGCGCCTGTCCTAGCGTTCCCTGACCACAAGCTTCCATTCACACTCTACACAGACGCGTCTTACACAGATATCGGCGCGGTGCTCATGCAACAACACAACTCGAAACGCAAGCCTATTGCCTATGCTAGCCGCACACTTAACAAACACAAACAAAATTACTCAGTCACCGATACCGAAGCGCTAGCTATCATTTACGCACTCAAACACTTCAAAGAAATCATACTTGGCTATGAGATACATATACACACATATCACCAACCAATTCTGCACCTTTTCAGAGGAAAAAATCTCACAGGCAAACGAGCACGTTGGTTCCTTACGATTCAATAATTCATACCCACCTTCCTTTTTCTTCACGGCAAAGCGAATGTTGTCGCTGACGCCCTAAGTAGACATGTAACGGCCATCAGTCAAGTGTCAACTCCAGTAAACCTTGCGCGTAATATATTTCCTCACCTCAGGCGATACGACGAACTCTGATGATTTCCCTCCAAACATCGAAAACTACTCCATGATGTAACAAACACGAACCTTGCCGCTCAGTGCTCCTGCTTGTGGTTCCTACCGAACTCATTCCTGAAGTACTGAAGCTGGTACACGACTCATCCATTGCTGGTCATCCAGGAAAGGACACTTGTCTCTCACAAGTCAGATTAAAATATTTCTGGCTCTCCACGAGGAAAAAAATCCACGATCACGTAGATGCTTGTCCTTCATGGGGGTCCCACAAAGGTCACATTAGAGGTCAAACTCCAATTTCAACATATCCAGCCCCTTGCAAACCCTTCGAGACCATTGCTATCGACCTTCTTAAATTGCCACTTACCCCTAGCGGAAACCAATACCTCTTTATGTAGATAATTTCTCTCGTTTCTCCATTTCCTCTCCACTGTAAGACAAGACTACACAACGAGTCGCACAGACACTGGTTGACAAGGCCATATGCCCATACACCACACCAAAAACACTCATCTCAGACAACGTCACCGAATTCAACAATGACATACAAACATTTGCAACATTTATATAATAATAATAATAAAAAAAAATGTAACACCTTACCTTACCACCCTAGCTCCAACGGACTAGTGGAGCGTCAAAACAGGAAAATACTTAATGTTCTCAGACACCTTGCCTCAGACATACACTCATCTTGGGATGAACATGTACCAATGATCCAAGCCTCCATGAACAGTGCAATTAATAGGTCAATATCGGAGTCTCCACATTTTGTCCTTTTTGGTTCGGATAAAAAGCTCCCATATGATCTTCTCACTTCAGACTTACCCCTCATATATAACTTCAGTGATTATGTTAAAGTCAAAGTCCAAAATTTCAACACTCTCTTCAAGAGAATTCATGACTTCCTTATTCTTTCAAAAAGGGATATGGCACGGCTCTATAATGCAGGAGCAAGGCGTTGCAACATTGCAATCGGAGACATTGTGTACGAACAAAACCACACTCCAACATCAAAACTCTGAAAAGTTCACAGGACCATTTCGAGTTCGTGACATCCTACCAAATAATAACATCAAAACCCTTTGCTTGCAATACGCTTGCTCGCAACACTCAGCAGAAAAGATCATCCACAAAGAAAATTGCAAGATTGTTCTCTGAGGCCTCGACCTCACACATATCCCCTCACCTGCTCTAGCACCCGCTCCCACTCCACCCACCCCAACTCCTACTCCTCTTCCTAGATACAGTCTTAGACAAAGACCAACCATGTAGAGCTGATCCTTGGGTGAACTGAATTATATACTTTTCATCATGTCACCATAGCTATCTTCATCAGGTTTTCTATCTCATATGGTACTTTCAAATTCCACATATATCGTGTCTGCCACTATTTTACATTTTAAGGTGATTACTTATGCCCTATACTAGCATCCCGGGTGAGGTCACCGGATGGCAGCCGGACCGAGCATTCATGTTGCACATGTTTCATATCAACACGTCTGCGTGCATACAAGACAGTACCAGTGCACGCAGGCGCACGCACACATGAAGAATTTCGTGTTAGTGAACCCGCTCAAGACCTCATCTCTCAGGTCGCGCACGGTCAAGACAATTATCTCCGAGGTCACCAGCCAGCCCACGTTGCCCGTTCGACTCCAACGGTCGAAGCATGATACCACAAGACATCAGTATTGCTCATTTTAATTTCTCCTATGGTTCTATGTCCACTTGGATATATATTGTATATATGTAATTTAAGGATTTAAAATTATGTAATTAAGTAAGAAATATTTGAACCTTAGCTCAACTCTAGCCAGGTCAAGTGTCTCCTTGTAATTTAAACTATTGTATATAATTCCTTATTGGTAACTCATCCGAGTTCTCCCTGTATAAGACCCGGTCATCTGGCCTGTGGAGACTTGGAAACTTGACACAGCCTTACACAGACGGGTTCTTGCTTGTACCAAATCAATAAAGCAAAGAACTATCTCCGTTTTTCCAACCGGCTCACTGTCCTACTGAACCTTCGCTGCCGCGTCTCAAGGACCGACTACGCTACCCAAAAATCCTCTATACAATTTTTTTTTTATGAACCATCGAAGCTAAACCAATATATATATATACATATATATATATATATATATATATATATATATATATATATGTATGTATGTATATATATGCAAAGTAGACCACTTTGCATAAGTGAACACACGTACCCGTGTTCTTATTAGCATGTATATGTATATATATATATATATGTATATATATGTATATATATATATATGTATGTATATATATATATATATATATATATATATATATATATATATATATATATATATATATATATCAGAGACTAATCTACACTCAAACACTCAAAAGAGGATGCTGATAATTTCTCTACTTGTATTGTCAACCTTGGCTGGCTAGCTTACTTACAAGGGGGAACATCCTTTTGGTATGTGGATAGCTCTCAACGTTCTACTACTCTTCCTCTCCCTCCTCTCTCTCCTCTCTCTCTCTCTCTCTCTCTCTCTCTCTCTCTCTCTCTCTCTCTCTCTCTCTCTCTCTCTCTCTTCTTTACTTTTCTTCTTCTTGGGGCTTCCTGCCTTTGTAATGGCTACTTGGATGAGCGATTGTTTTTCCTACCGATATAGTCACAGCTGTCATTTTTTGTGTAAATATTATCTTCTTATTCATTTACTTTTCAAAAGGACTGATATAGAACCTTTGAATATTTTATTCTGACGACTTTATTCGCCTTAGGGGAGATCCTTAGCAGTAAATGGTTAGGAAAAGTATTTCAAATGGATTACCTCGGGTATCCTTATATTTTCTAAAAGAACGATTTGGATATCTACAGACGACATGCTGGTTCATGACTGCTGGAAAATGAAGTGTTTAGTCTTGGGTTACTTCTGTCAGTTACCTCTTTGACCTCAAGCAATTAGTTTATCTGATTAGCATGTCTAGGTACTTTGCTTTAGTTTAGTTATTTAATCCACTTTAGTAAGCAGTTTAACTCTTTACTTTACTTAAAGGATTTGTCACATGTTTACTTTTTTGTTTATTTGTTTATTTATGCATTTATTTATTCATTGTCATATCCATGTTTATCTATTAAATAAATTTGTATATCAATATATATATTGGTTTATTTCTTTCTTACTTGCTTGTTTGCTTTCGTATTTATGATAAACTATCTTACATGAAGAGCTCAGAAGTGGAAGTGAACACTCATTAATATAATTTGGTACACTGAGTAGTCTTGGTCGAAATGTGTTTGCATTAGATTGCCTAAAGTTAGGAAAAAGTTCTCCTTTTTCAGAGTTGATCTGATTGGTGTGGTGAAAGTGTGTTCATCAGTATGTTATGTCAACAGCATTTCAAGATGGTATTCAGTTTTCCAGATTTTGTGAACAAGTGGGAGGGTTCGAAGAGAAAGAAGAGGAGGAGGAGGTGGAAAAGGAGGAAGCGGAAGGCGAGGAAAAGGAGGATGGAGTTGGAGGAAGGAGGAGGAGGAGGAGGAGAAGGAGGAGATGGTGGCAGAGGACGAAGAGGAGGAGAAGGAGGGAGATTGAGGAAGGAAGAGGAAGAGAAGGAGGGAGATTGAGGAAGGAAGAGGAAGAGAATGAGAGCAAGGAGTTGTGGGGAGGGGTTGAGTGGAGTTATGTCACTCAATACGGTGGCGACTTGCATGATGTAATGTAACCATAATAGAGAGTGTCATTGTAGTAGTGAAGGGGTGAAAAGGAGAAAGGTAACTCAAGTTGCGTTCGACACGATTTGAATCATCGTATGACATTTTGAAAAATGTCTTACCGAGGTCTCTATGCTCTTTATTTGTACTAGAAAATATTCTAGGCCTATGTGGAACGTATGTGCCTTGTAGATAGTGTGACAATAGTAAGTATTGTATTTGTACTATGTTGTTTTAAAAAACCTCGGGGCTTTAGAACAATTATCATAACTGCACATAAAGTAATGCGATAACAGGAGATGATGAAATATAAGGACGAACGTGGAGAGAGAGAGAGAGAGAGAGAGAGAGAGAGAGAGAGAGAGAGAGAGAGAGAGAGAGAGAGAGAGAGAGAGAGAGAGAGAGAGAGAGAGAGAGAGAGAGAGAGAGAGAGAGAGAGAGAGAGAGAGAGAGAGAGAGAGAGAGAGAGAGAGAGAGAGAAGGAAGGGGAACTCGGAAAGGAAGAACAATCGGTTGAGGGAGAGGAAGAGGAGGAGTAGGGTCGAGGAAGAAAAACTAGAGGAAGAGGAAAAGGTGGAGGAGGAAGAGAAAGGAGAGGATGGGTGGAGAGAGGATTAGGATGAGGAGGAAGAAGAGTGGAAGTAGTTAAAAAAAAATAGAAGAGGAAGATGTCCTAGAAAAGGAGGAGGTGAAAGAGGCGGAGTCGGAAGAAGAAGAAGAAGAAGAAGAAGAAGAAGAAGAAGAAGAAGAAGAAGAGGAAGAAGAAGAAGAAGAAGAAAAGAAGAAGAAGAAAAGAAGAAGAAGAAAAGAAGAAGAAGAAAAGAAGAACAAGGAGA
>NC_134804.1:40286412-40291412 GCF_046742065.1 Oratosquilla oratoria | reverse complement strand
TGATTTGGCCATCTGAGTACAAAGTCGTTTTTCGCAAAAACATAAAAAAGGACGTAATGCCAAACAAAGGACAAATTTCCTTTAAATGAAAGAATACTCTGAGAAGTACATAATCTTTTTAAAGTGAATACACCTGGTCATTCTCACCAATCCGTTTCATCATACCCCCGCCCTCCCTCCTTGTTTGGGTCAACCTTACGAATAGGTGCTAAACAATTCATTAGTTTTTCACAATGTCCTTCTCCTTCCCCTCCTCCTCCTCCTTCCCCTCCTCCTCCTCCTTCCCCTCCTCCTCCATCCCCTCCTCCTCTTCTTTCTCCTCCCCTTCCTTCTCCTCCTCCTACCACCTCCCTTTCCTCCTCCTTTCTCCTCCTCCTCCTCTCCTTCCTCCTACTCCATTTTTCTTTTTCTTCCACGTCTTAATTTCTTTTCAAATTTTTGCTCTGTCTCTCTTCCTGACTTCGCTTTCTCTTCTTTCCTTCCTTCTCTTTCCTTTTTCCCCCATTTTTCGTTGTCTTCCTTCCTATTCTCTCTTCCTCCTCAACCATTTCTTCTGTCTACTACTATTCCTAGCATTTTCCCACGACCCTTTCAGTTCTCTACCTCCCTTATTTCATTAATCCTACCTCTCTTCCTTTCCTCCCCCCCCCCTAACCGCTTCTCTCTCTCTTTGAAGTGGTCACCTTTGGCAGTGGAACCCCTCTTGCAGCAGGTGGGTGAATGACACCATCGAAGTCCAGCGCACCGGAAGGTAACAGTCCCGAGCGAAAGTTTCGGCGGCCCACTCTGAGTTTTCATGACGCAAAAAACCCAGTTCTTTGTCTAACAACTTTTTTCATCTCTTCAAGAAAATGACCTAACCGTAAGCTAACTACTACATAGAAAAATATGTACTCGACAAAGAAAAAATAATATTGACGATGTGAGCGTGGGTTGGAACCTCTTCTCGTGACTGTATCCCTGAGTTTTCTCCTCCTCCCCTTCCTCCTCCTCCTCCTCCTCCTCCCGACCTCTACCCGATCATTCCGAGACCTTTGCATCGACGTCGATCTCTCCTCGAGGTTATTGCGCCAGGGCCATCTCCAGGGCCGCGCGTTATTTCTCCCCTTCAAGTCTCTCATATTTCCAGCCGCCTCTCTTTCCCCGCACGCGAGCGAGCGAGAAGAGGTGGAGGGAACGAAATAGACAAAGGGGAGGGGTGTGGATGGCTCGGGGATTGTGAACGAGATGGAGTCCTTGATAGAGAGAGAAGGGATCGCGAGGATTCTTTTGCGGTCTCGGTAAAAGAAGGTATATTAGCCTGATTCTATATTGGGGTGGAGTTCTTTAAGCGCTCCACTTTCCCTGGCGAGTTGCCTCGGTCTGGGAAGGAGTTACAGCTTCATAAGGAATATTTTTTTTTTTTTTTACTTTCCTTGTCTTCTTTAATTATTCATGAGTGGATGAAGGGAGAGGGACGCCATCTATTAAAGCGGTGGGAGTAAACCAGCTTCGGTTGTCGGGTCCCTTGCGGTGGAGGCGCTTGGTGTGCCTTGCTGCATTACTACCTGTGACCTGGGTAGTGTGGCTGGGAACGGGGATGGCCCCTCATCCACAAGGAGCCAAGATGAAAGGGAAAATATTTGGGTTATAGGTGGAGGGGTGTTGGAATTTTTTTTTTAGGCAAGAGACAGATTTAAGTCATGAGGGCAGGGGACTCCAAGGAATCTCGGACCCATTCATGGACTTGAGAGAGAGAGAGAGAGAGAGAGAGAGAGAGAGAGAGAGAGAGAGAGAGAGAGAGAGAGAGAGAGAGAGAGAGAGAGAGAGAGAGAGAGAGAGAGAGAGAGAGAGAGAGAGAGAGAGAGAGAGAGAGAGAGAGAGAGAGAGAGAGAGAGAGAGAGAGAGAGAGAGAGAGAGAGAGAGAGAGAGAGAGAGAGAGAGAGAGAGAGTGAGAGAGAGTGAGTGCCGTGTATCACGTGCTGGACTTGTGATCAATAACTGTTACTCTCTCAGTGAGAGCTCGGAGTTCATCTATGGTTCTGTCTATGGGTAATATGATCAGTTGATCACACACACACACACACACACACACACACACACACACACACACACACACACACACACACACACACACACACACACACACACACACACACACACACACACACACACACACACACACACACACACACACACACACGCAAGCACACAAACAAACAACTGCTTCCCCATCTGGGAGGGGTATCGGATTGCAGAGGCTGTGATAGGAGTTCATTCCCCGCCGCTTTTCATCCCTGGGCGGAGAACGAACTCCTACGGCTCATTTAGCAAGCAAGCTCGGTTCCACTACACCAGCAAGCTGGTACTGCGTACAACCCGTGCGCCTGGGATCTTGTGATGGATGACCAACAAAGTTTAATGGAGAAGGGCGAGCGTGGCTATGAGCTATAACAAGGTTCAGGTGTAACGGGGCTAAGATTTAACGAGATTAAGTAGTAACTGGGTTAAGGCATAACATTGCTAAGCTGTGACGGAATCAAGGGGGAAAAAAGGTTAAGCTATAACGGGGTGAAAGCGGAAAGAGGTTAACTTGTAATGGGGCTAAACTCAGACGACTAACGGTATTAACTTGTAACGGGGTTAATATGGAACGGGCTTAAGCCGTAACGGGGTTTAGCTGTTAAAGTAAAATAAATCTGTAACGGGATTAAGGTATTACGGAGCCAAAATGTAACTAGGTCAACTGCTATTGACTGACAGGCCGACTGATTGACTGGCCCGAGCATAGATGTAAACAAGGTTTCCTGTTACATCAACTTGTCATTAGTTAGATACATTTGTTCAACGTTAGTCAGAATAACATCAGCAAAGGGCGTTGCCGTAGCGATGGAGTCCCCTCTACTTCGGCATCCTCCACCTCGGCTGAATGAAATAGATTGGCGCCGATGGCAGGAAGCAAATCTACAGAGCTGTTCAAGATAATAAAGATATATGTAAAGAGATATATATACTGTATATATATATATATATATATATATATATATATATATATATATATATATATATATATATATATATTTAGTGACTGAGTTTGGGAAGGTGTGCGAAAGAAGGAAGTTGAAGATAAATGAGGGTAAAAGTAAGGTGATGAGATGTACAAGGGGAGAGGATGGCAGGAAATCGAAAGTGAGTATTAAGAGAGAGAGATTGGAGGAAGTGGATAGCTTTAGATACTTGGGGGTACATGTGGCGGGATAGGGAAGAGTGGAGGTGGAGGTAGAATGTAGATTGAGAGAAGCAAGTAAATGCCTTGGAAGGATTAAAAAGTGTAATGAGAAAAAGACATTTGGGAATGGATACTAAGAGGATATTGTATGAGGGAGCAATTGTGCCAACAGCACTGTATAGGGCAGAAACATGGAACATAAGAGAGGAAGAGTTTAAATTTGTTTGAGATGAAATGTTTGAGAAGTATGGTAGGGGTTACTCGGCTGGATAGAGTAAGAAACGAGGAGATGAGGAGAGCAGGGGTGGAAAGGAAGTTGGGAGATACGGTTAATGAAAGAGTATTAGGACACATGGAAAGAATGAGCGAAGAAAATTTTCTAAAAGAGGTGTGGAAGGCAGAGGAAGAAGGAGTGAACATGATGGGGCGACTGGAGATGAGATGAATGGTTGGGGTAAGAAGGACACTGAGAAAGAGGGGAATGTCTGTTGAGGACGGAAGGGAGAAGACAAAAGATAGGGGTGGGTGGATAAATGAAACGGCTGTGGATGTGTTGTGTCTTACTGTATTGTTTCTGACCCAGGGCAGTTGGTGAGATGTAGGGATGACTCGTCATCCAGGAGCCAAGAAAAGAGAGAGGGAGGAGTGGTGAATGGGAGTGGAGTATGTATGTGTATATATACATATATATGTATGTATGTATGTATGTATGTATAATATGTGTATTCTGAATTGCAATCGAGCAGTGTGGATTTATTTTTTCTTTTGTTTTCCGTCAGCGGAAGAAAAAGAAAGAAAGAAAGAAAAAAAAAACAATACCGAAATTCCCTCGCCGGCGACCTTTCTTGAAGGAGATTTTTTTTTTTTTTTTTTTTTGGGGGGGGGGTGGGGTGGGGGTGGGGTTAGGAAATGTATTGCCGCATTCGAGGCCCACTTCGGAAAGGCTCGCCTCACTGGTTGTTGATGGCTCGACCGCCGAGACTTGGCGCCGTCGACATCACCTTGAGACCTCGTTACTCCGAATAAGAGCTGCTAATCGGGTCACTGGGTTAGATGAGGAGATTAAACTCCCAGACCAGAGGGTTAGAGGGCCGAGGGTAACTCCTTTAGGTTATTGAGTGAGAGCGGTATCCCCTCAAGTCACAAGGTAAAAAAAAAAAAAAAGATTAGATTAACCACGTTGTACCCAGAGTTCTAACTGTTTTTTGTTAATATTAAGCGTTTCTTATATGTTAGAAAACGCTCATACTCTCATAACTATAAGTCTTATGTATTATCATAATGATAGAATTCGTATAGTATTATGGATAATGTTGGGTTATTATTGAGGGAACTGCTGAGATCAGGTAGCTTAGGATACAGGAGAAGGCAAGACGCTGTCGCTAAAAGACGACCGGCTGTGACCGAGAACGTCACCTTTGCCCCGTGTGCTTTCAGAGCAAGTAGAAGTCTAATTCGAATGCGGTCCGTGTCGTGGGAAGGGAGATGAGAAAAGGACCCGACACAAGACACTATGCAGAGAGACGCAAAAATTCTGGCTATTATTCCGACCTCCAGCCCTGGAAGGTGGTTATTGGTTTTTTTTTTATTTATCTTTTTTTTTTTTATCTAATTCTATTTTATTTTTATCTGATAATTTTGTTTCATTTCACTTTATTTTTATTTTTGTCTTATTCTATTTTATTCTATCCTATTTCATTTTACTATATTCTATTTTAGAGTCATTGTGGCATGTTGAATAACGAACTCGCCCTGCAATTACACCGAGTGGAGGCAAAGAGGTCTGCATAAG
>NC_134804.1:40273912-40278912 GCF_046742065.1 Oratosquilla oratoria | reverse complement strand
CCTTTGCCAGAACAGGTTCCATAAAGTACGTCACCACAGTGTATGAGTTTAATAGCATAATGATTCCCATAACTAAACTGATAAAGATCAAATACGAAAAGTAGTTTTGGCATTGCACGAATATTAAAATCTGAATAGTGAATGTTGTGTCGACGTCATGACGTCATAATTCATTCGCGATCACTAGGATTCTTACTGTCATTTTCGGTCAATATATACATTATTTTCTCAATTGAACGGGTTAACATCTCAATTCAAATGAAAAAAAAAATCAGTTCAAAGAAAAAGTTATTGATTTACAATATGACGATTTTGTTCCACTCAGGGCAGGACCTTACGTTGAAGGATCAAGAGGTAGTTCAGTCGACCTTTGACGTTTTGGGTTTTGTTTCGACTTTCGTTGAACGTCATCGGAAGCGTGCTGGCCTCGCATTCGTTTAGTCGTGGGTTCGAATCCCGCACTTTCGTCTGATTCCCAGCGGTGACTTTCACCTACCTCAATAGTCTAAGCACATATAGTACATAGGGCAAAGGTGACGGCTTCGGCCGCAGCTACTCAGTGCCTCCTGGCGTAGGACGCTCCTCACTTTCACCAGCTTTTGCCAAGTGATTTTACTCAGCTTAGGGTGAGCTCTAAGAGTTCAAAGGGCTACGATTAATCAGGTAAACCTCTTCAATACTCTGAGGCAATTCAGCTCCTTTCGTTGTCGTCGCTTTCGTCAATAGATTCCATTCAGCTCTGCGGTATAGGAGAGGGGAATCCTTGTGCTGAGCTATTAAGGCCTCAAATATTTGATTCTGGCTAAAGACAGGCGATTTTACTCAGCACAGACATGACTGTTCCGAAGGATCAAGACTTGATTCAATCACCCGCTCCTGTTGTGTAAGACGAGCTTTATCAATTCTATTCTGGCGATTTCATTCATCTGGGGGAAGGACTGGGTATCGTGTTGGAGGTTAAATGTTTTCTTCCTTCTGACGTCAAACGATGGTTCTGTTATGTTAGTATTCATATTCTAGAGAATGATGAAAACTATATTTACTGATTCTTGACCGGAGAGTATCCTTTTACCTTAGAGGGAATTTTTTTCATAGGGAATATAGAATCTAGGTTTAAGTGAAAACAAACTTTCTTTGGAAATTAAATTGTGTATCAGTATGTGTTCAAGTACCTCAGTCAGCAATCACGAGCGTGCGCGCACACACACACACACACATACACATACACGCACACACACACACACACACACACACACACACACACACACACACACACACACACACACACACACACACACACACACACACACACACACACACACACACACACACACACACACACACACACACACACACACACACACACACACACACACACACACACACACACACACACACACACACACACACACACACGATTTGAATTTGCTCACATACGAATTCGGCAAAATCTCGATTCGTGGTCGTCTTATGTTATTTATTGGGACAATGTGTTCTCTGTTGACAACCACAGGAACCCGAAATCCACTCGGATGGTCTGCATACAGAAGGACGAATAAATGGACAAAATGCTCTTTGCACATTCGGTTTGTTTTATTTCTCCTGAGGCGTCAGAGCCGAACTTTGGTGAGATACTTTTCTCATTTAGCACATCAAATGCAAATCCTCCTCCTTCCCATGTCTACAGTCTTGTCGCGAAGTCTCAGATTAATGACCCCACGCCCTAGACAGGGTGTCTACTTGTATGTGACGGTACTGAAGGACGGACGTCATCTAGGAGCATCTCCCTAGGTTCTGTACACCCAGAGGTGCAGCCCCGAGGTACTGGTGTTCGATGACCGTACATATCTCGATAATAGGACTTCTTTATTTGATTTTTTCTCAAACGGAGACTCAAAATTCTTAGGCATCGTAGATGACAATCTTCGATTGGTTTTTTCTTGTCTCCCCTTGTCCTCCTCCTCTACTTGCTTTCCATTTTCATTCCTTTCTTCCTCCCCTTTATTCTCATCATCATCCCTTTCCGGCTCCTCCTCCTCCTCCTCTTCATCTTCTTCTTCCTCTTCCTCTTCATCCTCTTCCCCTTCCCTCCACATCTTCGTCACTCCCCTTCTCTTCTCCTCTTCATCTTCTTCTTCATCTTCCTCTTCATCCTCATCCCCCTTCCATCCATATTTTCGTCACTCCCCTCCTCTTCTCCTCTTCATCTTCACCCACCTCTCCCTCCTTTTCATTTTCATCTTCATCCCCTCCTGATCATCATCTTCATTATCCCACTTTTCCTCACCCTGTTTCTCTTCCCTCCTGCCCCTCCCCCTCATTCTTGATCCTTACACCCTCTTCTTCATCTTCATCCCCTTTCTCGACCTCCTCATCTTCCACTTCCTCCTCTTCCTCCTCTTCATCCCCCATCTTCCTCTTCCTCTTCCTCTTCCTCCCTCGCCTCATCTTTCTATTCCTCTTCCTCCTCCTCCCCTCCTCATCTTACTCTTACTCTTCCTCCTCTTCTTCCTCTTCATTCCCCATTTTCCTTTCATCCCTCCTCCTCCTCCCCCTCCTCATCTTACTCTTCCTCTTCCTCCTCTTCTTCCTCCTCATCCCCCATCTTCCTCTTCCTCTTCCTCCTCCTCCTCCCCCTCCTCATCTTACTCTTCCTCTTCCTCCTCTTCTTCCTCCTCATCCCCCATCTTCCTCTTCATCCCTCCTCCTCCTCCTCCTCCTCCTGGACTGTCTCATCGCTCTCTCTCTCTCTCTCTCTCTCTCTCTCTCTCTCTCTCTCTCTCTCTCTCTCTCTCTCTCTCTCTCTCTCTCTCTCTCCTTGAGAGACGTCCCTCAGGCATCCAGCAGCCGACAGGGTCTCTGCTTCGCCTTCCAGCACTCCTCCTTAGAGTCGTCAGTTGTTCTGAATAATGCAAGCCTTCGTCTTGGCGGCCGCGCCTTCTTCGGGACCTTTTTTTCTTTTTCTTTTTTCTTTGGCATTTCGATTACTATGAAACGTTGATCTTTAGGCTCACGCACGGGCACACACAGACGCACAAGTCCTTGTACGGGGGGATGTGTACACACACACACACACACACACACACACACACACACACACACACACACACACACACACACACACACACACACACACACACACACATGGCGCTGTGGTTAGAGCTCTGGCCTGCCACTACGGAGGTCCGGGTTCGATCCTCGCCCGGGGCTGAAATAATATCAGTATCGCAGCGCTGAGGGGTGTTACTCCAACTCTCGTGGGCGGGGAGTTGGGGGTGTGTGTGTGTGCAAGGTCATAGCATTACCCATAGATCGGACCTACGAGCTCTGAGCTCTCTTCCAGGAGGGAAATAGCTGTCGATCACGAGTCCAACACGTGATCCAAAGACCAAGTGAATACACACACACACACACACACACACACACACACACACACACACACACACACATACACACACACACACACACACACACACACACATACACACATACACGCACACACACACACACACACACACACACACACACACACGCACGCACACGCACACGCACACACACACACGCATACACACACACACACACACACACACACACACACACACACACACACACACACACACACACACACACACACACACACACACACACACACACACATTTGAAAGCTACTACCCTCACTGGTGAGAGCTCGCAATTCGTATATGGACCGATATATGGGTAGTGGTGTGATTTATAGACATAACCTCATCCCTTTCCCCAAGGCAGACAGTAACGGCTTAGTGTTAGTGAAGCTTTTGTGGCCTGGCCTGGGCACAATCTCGGGCCTGAATCGTCTGGAGTCCTCGACTTGTATACAAAAGATTTTGCGTTAGATTACACATCATTTTCATAGTATGAATTTCTTTGGCCTCTGTGCACGGATAAAACTTTGGTAATCTATACGTTTGTTTGTTTTTTCTATTATTTTATACTGAAAAGTATATTTTTCTTCTGGTAGAATTAGAAGTGCACTATAGTTTTCACTCCTCTCTGTTCATAGTTATCATATTGCAAACGTCAATACTTGAATGGACAATGTCATTACTTCCGACTGCGTAAAAATTCAGAAAGTGTCCAACCAATTTTGTACCGATGGGTTGAGACGAGAAGAGAAAGTGAGTATATAATCTAAGTGTAAGTGTAAGTAAACTTCTTTGGAAAATAAACTGTGTATCAGTATGTGCTCAGTCAGCTTTACTTAATTTTTGACAAAAAAAATACAAACGCATCATCTCGACCTGTTTTGAAATGATCTGCGCCGTAGTTGTGTTGTCGTCTTCTCGAAATTTCGAGAGAGGGGGGGTGGGAGGCGCGAGCGCGTCTCCTTTGCAGAATGTGTAGCATTATTGTAAACTGGACGGACAAGGGAGAGGATATCAACTTCGAACACAATGCCATTTCGTTTTCATCCATTCGCGACAATAGAACACCTTGGAATTGAGAACGAGAGAATGAGACAGAGAGAGAGAGAGAGAGAGAGAGCGGATAAGGCCAGAGATGTTGATAGAACACATAAAGACAGTGATAGAGACAGAAAGGACATTGGCAGAAATGGAAAAGGAAATAGGGATAGATATGGAGACTGAATTAGAGGTGAAAATACAGAGACATACACAGACAGATACAAACTGAGAGACAGAAACAGAGGGACAACATAGAGACAGTAAAAGAGAGAAAATATAAAAACTTAATTAAAAAGAAGCAATTCAATGGAAGTGGAAGTATATAGGTGGATGGGTGTGGACAGAGCTGAAGATGCAGGAGTTAACCCTCTCATGGATTATAGACTAACAGATACAAGAGGAGGCTTAAAGTGGGTTGAATGTGTGTGTGTGTGTATGTGTGTAGGGTGGAAGAATCTCATTCGGAGCAAAGGTTGCGATGATGTATGCGAGTGAATTGTAGACGGCAAACCTTTGAGAAGTGTGTTGAGAGTGGGGAGAATAATGGATAGTACACAA
>NC_134804.1:40263912-40268912 GCF_046742065.1 Oratosquilla oratoria | reverse complement strand
TTTATTGATCTACTTAACAATTCATGTATTCATTCATTTATTTATTAATTTGTTTTTAAGATGACCTCTGCAGACTGTTCTGGGTAAGAGCAGACGGTTTTATTCGACTGAGGTAAGAGCCTTAGAGCGAAGATTCAAGCAAGGTATTCTTTTAGTGTCGAGGCTCTCAACCTGCCTTTCGTCACGTTCCTCCCGACATTTGCGTACTGCTGTTCGTAGTCTCATGGGGAGATAAACTCCAATACTAAGTAGAATCGCTTAAACATCCACTAACTACCACTAGGTTTCGAATTGTGGCTCCACTAATAGGACTCGGTAACCCCCCCCCTCTCCCTCCCAGGAGGGATCTATGCTGCCTAGATTGAGAACAAATGTTAGCGGGTACCCACAGGGAAAGATAACTTGTTCTTTAACCCTGAACAGGGAACCTCCAAATTTATGATTTTGCATGGAAGTTGTACCACTTCTGGCACGCCCACTTTACTTTATAACTTGGAGCACTTCTTCCCATAAACCTTTGGTTTTTATTGTTGCTAAAAGTGGGTGTGCCAGAAATGGTACAACTTCCATGCAAAATCATGAATTTGGACGTTCCCTGTTCAGGGTTAAGACTCGCTAAACGGTTGTCTTCCTCTGCTGGCGTCAAACAATAACCCGGAGGTCTTCGCGAGACTTCTTCAGCAAGAGGGAGGTCTAAACTTAACTCGGTTAGATTTAACTTAGTGAACTTGTTAATAGCTCGTTAAGAACCTCGTTAAGGACTTCTTGTCTCTCTCGCGTTTGTCGTCCTTTGTGACCTCAATCATCACAAGACGCAGTCATTGTCATCTTCCTTTGATCTTGGTAATGTACTAAAGTGATGTATTTTACGGTCTGTTTTGGTTAACTTATTCTAGTTACTTAAACCGGCTATCTGGCGGTTTATAATCTTACTAGAAAGACGTCTCGATTAGGCCGAAGCGAACTTCCTTTGGCCGAATAGAATTGCATGTCAATAACCTGAATCAAGATTTATGAGAGTGCGTCTCCGTGTTGAAAGCAAGCGTTGGTGACGATGATTTCTCGTAAAGTCAACAAGCGAACGTCTTCAATTTGGTGACGGCGTCTTTGTGTTAGCTTTAAGAAGTGAATAGGCAAGAAGTGGTTTACCAAAAGAGAGGTTAAGGAATGAAATAGAGTTAATAACCATGCAATGAGGGCTGAAATAATTGGTCGTTTGAAAGGGAATTTAGATAAATATATGGAATAGGTGGTAAATGGCATGGAACTGCCTAGTGCAGGCCTTATGGTCTCCTGCAGTCTCCTCCATTCTTATGCAAAGGATTTACAAAGGATTATTACAAAGGCGGAGCATGCCTACAGGAGACCTTTTGGTTCATATCTAGGTCGGATGCGAAAAAATCATAATAATGATAAATAAATGAATAAATTAAATTATAATAATGTAAATAATAAATAGAATACATAAATAAATGCATAGGTATAGTTAATAAATAAACAAACAGGTAAGTAGTAAATTATAAAATTGACATATAAATAATAATGAATGAGAATCAAGCAATTAATAACAAACAAACGGACAAATGATAACAAAATAAATAAACAAATAATAGGAAATAAATGATAGTCTTTACAGCATCTTGCTTAGGTGTTTATCTAAATGATTCTTATGCTCTTATGTTGGTCGTGCTGTCACCAGTCGATAATATTCAGATGAAAGGAGGAGACCTTCGGGGCAGCTTGGGGTCCCGATCGATTGAATGAAATAGCCCGGCGTTAGCCAGAATAAAGTCATGCAAGTGCGCCACCGTGTTGAAGTGTGCGCGCTGGCTGGCTGGCAGGCAAGCAGCGCATTCGGAACTTTGTCGGTTACTTTGTTGTTGTTGTTGTGGGTTCGAATCCCGCACTTCGATTCCCAGCGGTGACTACCTGCCTCCAGCAGTCCACAGAGCAGAGGTGACTACTTCGGCCGCGGCTACTCAGTGCCTCCTGGCGTAGTAGACACCTTACCTTCTTTACTGTGTTGAAAAGACATAATCTATTGAAACCGGATCTGATGTAATTTTCACTTTTTATTCATTTATTTATTCATTCTTTTATATTCATAGGCCGAGATGAATTCCTAATATTTGTTCCACATCCCAAGTTCGAGATGTGTTTGCTTATTTTGTTCTTAGCCCGAGAAATGTTTGTATAGTTTTGTTCAATACAGTGAGGCCAAGGTTCGTTCTCATATTCAGTTCAGTATGTTTTGAACAACATCGAGATTCGTTAATATGTTCTGTTTAGCATTCTTAGGCCGAGAAGTGTCCGTGTAGCTGGTTTGTTCAGTATGTTTCGAAGAACAGAATATTTTGCTTAATTTCAGCGAATCATCTTCCCTATTCTTTCATCTCTCGTATGGTGTTGAGCAGCTAATCTTCTCTTTTGTCTATGTGTCACTCATGATTTTTTTCAAAATAATTAATCACAGTCATTAATAATGTAATTATAACCATACGTTTCTTTCTAAGCGATTATCCTGGAACATATATAATTCATAAGTGATATTTTCCAGGCTTCGTGTGGGTAGGGGAAGGAAGAATAGTTACTGGAAGCTTAAACTTGTCGTTATGGATTCAGGGTGAGTACATTATGAAAACAAAGATAGAAACGCTGGTAGACTACATCCCATAAGAACAGCAACGACGTTATATAGATGGATGCCCTTAGAATTTATATGCAATAGACAGTTGCTTACAGGTCTGTCAAAAGAAATGTCATGTGAGGACTGAACATTTATCAATACGACGTTTCGCTTGATAAAAAACGTGGTAAAGTTCGGACTAGCAAAAAGTCATACTAGTAAAGACTCCTTCGTCACATGGAGGGGTTCCTTCTGTTAGAATGACCATATTTGAGTTCTTGGCTCGGGTTTCCGTGGTCTCGAGTTCTATCCCGGGCCAGAGACGTTGCGTTGTGTGATTGGTTGCTATCTACCATCTTTGATTGAACCATTTTTTTAAGGATGCCTAAGCGCTTTCAGGATATAGTGTTAGCTTCTTCAACAGAGTAAAGTCCTTTGTGCTTTAATTCCAGGCAGGGAAGACGAGGAGTGTAAAAGATAGGAGTCAGAGATTGCACAGCCACCAACGAAAACGATGTCGCCTCGCCTTGAGAAGTGGCAAAATGTTGATAAGCGAACCTCGCCAAGCCTTGCACACATGAAGATTATCCTATTACCACCTTTTAAGGCATGGAGGGCAAGGTCTGTCAGACCCCGGTCTGGCGCGGCGACACCTCTTTTGTTGGTTGCTGTATTTAGATAAAGGAACGACGCGTCCCAAAGGGATGTTCTTCACATCTATTGCATAAAATATTCTGAATGGATAAGGTCGGAGACCATCACATGATGAAGCAGTGGGGGTAAACCAGCTCAAGCTGTCTGCCCTCAATGTGGACGTGCAGTGCATAACTGCATTGCCTCTAACCCAAGCAGTGTGACGGAAGTCAGGGATGGTCCTTTATTCCTGAGGTGCTTAGATGATAGTAGTGGTTAGATGGGATTTGTGTATATAACGTGGGTGGGTGTTTTGACTTGCCTTCCTGGCCCCGCCCCGTTACAAGAGGGAAAAATCTTTTGGAATATAGATTTATCATATTGATTTACCTATTCATATTTCTTGCATTATTTTATTCATTGATCTGTCTATTAATTGACCTAGTTATTAATTACCTATTGATTGATTTATTCTTCTAATAAAATTTCTATTTACCAACGTATCAAACCCTTTTATTGCGACAGAACTGTTACAGGAATTCCTAAGAAGGGTGAGCTTTCTATGTAAAGATAATTAATTATTTGTTGTCAGTATGGTTTCTTGTCTTTTGGTTCCCCGCAGCTTGTTTGTCGTCCATTCTGGGTGTCTTACCCAACGTAAGCACGGGGGGAGGTCCCTTGGTCCGCAGACAGCAAGAGATAGTCCTTATATGTTTGTTGTCCATTCCGGGTGTCTTACCCAACGTAAGCACGGGGGAAGGTTCCCTGGTCCGCAGACAGCAGGGGATAGTCCTTGTATGTTATTGCCAGCTACCGCCAGGCGATTTTATTCAGTTGAAGAAAGCCACCCCAGGGTCTTCAAGGTTGAGACCCCTTCTCTCTCCTTGTCTCTGACCTTAAGTGAAAGTCATCAGAGTCCTTAAGATGGTGGCACACTAGACTAGCATGCTACCTGCTTTTGCTAATTCGCCGGAGTAGAAACGACTTATGTTACAATATTCTAGATTTCCGTAAGAACATCTCGTTAATGTGTCTAACATTCGTATTTTAGGTTTAACTTCTCTTGTTCGTCATTCAGCTTTTCTTTATACGACGCAAGAGTAATTTGACATTTGGAAATTTGAAAAACAAAAGATCGTAACCGAAACCGTTTTTACTCAAACGGGGTAGCAAAATCGTGTAACATGCTAGCGAGATGTGGCTAGTGTGCCACCACCTCTGTTTGGTGAGGTGGGAAACTAGGGTAGATGGATCTACGGCCGAGGAGGGTATTTTCTTGAAGTTCCGGACCTCTTTTTGTTTTTTTCCTTTTTCTTCTTCTTCCTCCTCCTCCTCCTCCTCTTCTTCTTGTTTTCTGTGCCAGGGATTGA
The DNA here is from genome assembly GCF_046742065.1 of Oratosquilla oratoria. NCBI lineage: Eukaryota > Metazoa > Arthropoda > Malacostraca > Stomatopoda > Squillidae > Oratosquilla > Oratosquilla oratoria. Next base: position 40,264,283 of record NC_134804.1, on the reverse strand, counting down.
TGTAATTATGGCCTCAAGACTCCCGTGGCCCGTCAGACTTTTTTGAGTAATTGGCTGCCGTCCTTGAAAGGGCTGTCTTTGTCGATCCAAAACTGTTAATACCTTCAATAGAGTGACATATTCTTGTAAGTCTGTGTCATCTCTATACACTTTTATTCAGCTGTGGGGGCAAATCCTGGCTCAGGGGAGGTTCTTGATAAGAAGGGAGGGAGGAAGGGGAGCTTAATAACCGAGATCCTCCCCGTTTTTTGTCACAAGCGTTCCCCTTCGAAGTAATAAGATCGTTTGGTTTTAGCCAGGATAAAGACATACAAATTATCTTACCATGCTGAAGGGGGTCTTTTTTTTCCGGGGTCGGTGATGACGTCACT
>NC_134804.1:40241412-40251412 GCF_046742065.1 Oratosquilla oratoria | reverse complement strand
CTTTTCGCACCCACAGACGCCGGCGTTTGGCTTCGCACCAAATTTGATCCTTGGGTGATCAATTGTCAAGGGACAAATTTTTTTCCTTCTCTCTCTCTCTCTCTCTCTCTCTCTCTCTCTCTCTCTCTCTCTCTCTCTTCTTTTTTAGTGGGGGAAGTCTGCCTGAAGTATAACTAGCTTTCGTTTTTTTTTCTGTTACTAAAAAAGTGTTCTTTAATGACGAATCTTTACTCACTGTTACTATTCCCCTTGAGCAAGAGCATGTGTGTGTGCTTTGTCACTGCTTTACCCTGAGATCGGATAAAACAAACTGTAAGCTCTGATCCAGGAGAGCAGTAGCTGTTTCTCACTAGTTCAGCACGTGAATCAAGGCAATGGTGAATTGCACACACATATACATTCACACACAAACACACACACACACACACACACACACACACACACACACACACACACACACACACACACACACACACACACACACACACACACACACACACACACACACACACACACACACACACACACACACACACACACACACACACACACACACACACACACACACACACACAAACAAACACCTGAGGACAGCTAGAAGGAACGAGTCGTGTCACAGCACAACCAAAAGCTTGATCTTGGGAAATAATGGAAGGTGTAGGAATATTCTCGTGTGCCTAACAAAAGTGAGTACAGAGAAAGACTGTGAGTCACTTCAGAGAGATCTGGACAAAGTCTAGAAAAGGAGCCAAAAGTGGGATGTGAACTTCAACATCAAGAAATGCAGTATAATGGAATTTGAAATAAGTAAAAATAGGATATCAGGGGAGTATACGGTTGGTACAAAAGAAGTAAAAAAAGTTAGCTCGCAAAAGAACCTAGGAGTAATTATCAGCAAAGACATGTCCCCAGACAAGATTTACAAAATAGTCGGAGAAACCTACAATTTACCAAGGACAATAAAAGTGGCCTTTAACTACATGGTTGAGGAAATGGTAAAGAAAATATTAGTCATGCTAATAAGACCAAGATTTGAGTACGCTGCGACACTATGAACACCCAACACAAAAATGAATCTAAATAAATTAGAAAGAATCCAAAGAGCAACGACAAAGGTGCGACCAACACTTTCAAAGTTGACATAAGAACAAAGATAGTCCAAACTGGAACTACCAACCCTGGAACAAAGAAGGGAAAGAGGAGATCTACTGGCCATTTACAGAATCATGAAAGGTATGGAAGTCCTTGACAGAGAGGATTTAAAATGGGACAAAAGAAAAACAAGAGGAGACGAAAAGAAACTAAAAAAATATAGTTATAGAAGAGGTCTGAAAAAGTATAGGTTTCCACAGAGTGATAGATATCTGGAACAAATTGGACGAAAAAATATTGTGTGCAAAAACCATACAAGAATTTAAGAACAAACTAGATGCTGAGATATACAAAGACGGGTCACTACGAGCATAGCTCCCTTCCCGTATAATACAACTAGGTAAACACACACACACACACACACACACACACACACACACACACACACACACACACACACACACACACACGCCTGCCCTTACGCCGGATGATCACATACTGCTAAAAGATGTAAGATATTCATTTCCTTGTTTTTGAATAGGAGCGAAAAATTTCTGGAGATGAGGGAAATTGGGTGCAGAGAAAAGAGACGGAGGGAGCGGTAGGGTGGGAGGGAGGGAGAGAGGGAGGGAGGAAGGGGACAGAGGTAAGAAGGTGTGAGTGAGTGAGGTTTGCAGTGGAGAGAGGGAGGACAAAAAGAGAATGTGACTATAGTTTACAACCAAATTCGATGGATGAAAATTGATGATTGAAAAGTTAGTATTTGGAGGAGGTCGAGTGTTCCCTGTAGATATTTTATCCAACACAGAGGAGACCTCTTATTGTTAGAGTTTAGTGAAAATTAGATGGAGGTGATTGATGGTGTCGCCACACGAAGTCATGCCGGTGAAGTGGCTGAATGTCGTTTCAGATGTTTTCGGCACTGGGACTGAACTATCTTATGATCTGCTGTTGACAAAAACACAATTAACATAACCTAGATTACGATTTGTTTCTGGGTAACTTGAGACGTTTTTATTCAGTTGTAGAAACGAGTCTCAGGCTTTTAGGGGACAAGCCAGCCCAAGGCACCTCCAGACCATCGTAGGCTACTTTGTTTGGGTTAGACAAGAGGAGGACTCGGCGCTGAGCGGGGAAAGACGGAACGAGACCTAATGGAGGAGGCCTGGGCTGCCGGAAGAGTGGCTTAGAAGTGAAGGGAACTTGGGCTCTTGGAGGACGGGGAAGAGTAGGGAGGAGGAGGGGTAAGAGAGGGAGGAGGAGGGGTAAGAGTAGGGAGGAGGAGGGGTAAGAGTAGGGAGGAGGAGAAAATAGAAGATGGACAGGAAGGGATAATGAGGGGGAAAAGGAAGAAGTCGAATACGAGAAAGGGGATCAACATGAAGAAGGAGAAGAAGAGGTTGAGGAGGAGGAGGAGAAAAGGAAGTTGGGTGGAGATGCAGAGGACGTCTCGCAGGCTGAGTTGACCTTCCCACGTTCCTCATCCGGTTTTGACCAGTCCGTCTCCAGGGAGGTCCTCAAACCAATGAAATCACCCGAGGACAGCTAGAAGGAACAAGTCGCGTCACAGCCAAAGGTTTGATCTTGGGAAATAATGGAAGGTGTAGGAATATTCTTGTGTGCCTACCTCCTCCACAAATGCAAATTTGGAGTTACCCTTTTTGTTCTGGAACCAAAACTCCCATCTCCATAACCCGCAACTGTCCCTTGCCATTGTGAAACGCAAATGCCCCCTGTTGGTCGTCCTTACACTCCAACCATCCCAAAACACCCCTCCCTAATACGCTTGATAACAACAAACCCACCCTCCCCTGCTTTCACTGATTACAAACTATACTCTCACTGTCCCCCTTTGATTAAAGGCCTCTTGTATATTCTACCCACTTCACCACGGTGATGATTTACTCGCTTCTGCTCTGGATGGCGCCAGACGATTTTATTCAGCGAATAGGCTTGGACTCGATATTTTTGCTACAGCGGATGCCATTGTGGCAGTCAGACAATCTTAAATGTTTACTAATCTTAGCCAAAACCATTTGCTATTTTTACGCATTTTGTCATAAATATTGTAATTATTAAGTAATTAGATAATAAATGTAAACGTAAATAGATGTAGTGTTTCTCATCGCTTGCAACAAAAAGCGTGGCTGCCATGAAGATGCCCAGTATTAGACATTTTTATTGAGTTTAGAGGACGTCACAGTAGGAAAGCGGTCAACCACATCTAGTTTTTATGTTCATCAGTGAACCAGCAACCGCCCCCCCCAGTCCCCTCTTGACCTGAACTAGGGACACACATCACAAACTACCCTGACTAATCATCCTTGTTCAAATATTCAAGAGTATTCAACTATGATCCAACAAGAAGAGCCTCGAATTTGAACAGTTCGTTTGACCTTGGCTGAGATTTTTTCCCTAATGTTGCTGAACAGTTGGTTTGGAGTTCTCCAGTCTTGTTTTTGTATTCTTTTCATTATTCCAGTATCTTATTCTCTCTTGTGTTCATAAGCATTCCGTTTGGATTTGGTCAATTTGATGGTCGACGTCGTTGTGATTGGTATATCCTTTGTCTTGGGTAACCCCCTTATAAAAAGGACAGGGCCTCTGGTATGTATGTGTACACACAAACACACACACACACACACACACATACACACACACACACACACACACACACACACACACACACACACACACACACACACACACACACACACACACACACATGTAATATATATATATATATATATATATATATATATATATATGTATATATATATATATGTATATGGAAACAAAATTTCCTACTGGAATCCGAACCCTCGCTTGAGTGGCTTGCTTTTTATAAGACAAAGACTGTACTATCGTGCCACCATGACTCTACAAAACGGAACGATTTAGTTCACGGCCCAACCGTTCCGCCGAGGGCACCCAATGTCATAATGACAAATATATACATATATATATACATATATATATAATTGATATTCATTAGGGTAAAGTCAACAGTCTGAATAGTAGCGGCGAAGGTAATTCAAGGTCCGTCCACCAGCTGACCACAACTTGGTATTCCGCCAAATTTTCGTCTCTCTTCGCCTTTGAATGCCTTGAATGCGAGCAGCTGTCCCTCCCTCGGCGAATGCCATGTGCTGTTCAGTGATCTATGATGTCAGTGGCCGGTGACACTCCACCGAATTATTTATTTATTTATTTATCTATTTATTTATTGTACAAGAACGCTCAAGAAGACTAAATTTTTCCGCTGAGTAGCTGCGGCCGAAACTATCATCTTTGCCTTATGCGCTTAGACTGTTGGGGGCAGGTAACTCATTGCTGGTAATCGATGAGGAGTGCGGGATTCGAACCCACAACGAAGCGAATGGGAGACCAACACCTCTCCGATTACGCCACTAAGACTTTGTATATATATTTTTTGTAAAATGCAAAATTATCATGTATAGGTTAACCTTACTGCGCTACATTCTAGACCAGCGTTTCTCAACCATTTTACCCTTGCGTAACATTTAGAATAAATTGCATGTCTCAAGGAACTCCTGTGCAAAAAGAAAAAGAAAAAAAGACACATATACCATATTTTTCTCATTTTATTTTCATCGTAATAATAGGTTAGGTAGGATGATGTCTGTATTACATTATTACAATAACCAAGAATATGTCGTGCGTGTTTGATTATATTACGTATAGAAAATCAAATAGAAATTAAAAAGTACATTAACTTATCTCACTTCTTCTCGCGGAACCCTTAGGGATCTTTTGCTGAACCTTGGCTGGTTGAAAAACGCTGTTCTAGACCAAGTATTCATAGCTACTAGGATTCTCTGTTCTGAAATTGTGGTGAATATGAATATGCAATCCACGAATACCCTCCTCCGCCTTTCTCGTGTATCCAATTATTGTCTGTTTCTGCCATTTTGACTTTCATGTACACATGAATAAGATTAATTCCCACCGTTTCCATCTTATACAAACACACCACAAATTAGTCGTTTTACGCTATTAGTAATCGCAGTCAGCTTTCTTTATATCTTGACCTGCATGCCTCTCATTCTCACTCTCACAGTTTTCCTTTTTCTTCCCGTCTCCTTGTCTGCTACGCTTATTTATTTTCTTAGTTCAGTACTCCATGGAGTTTCACTTCTCGCTAGAGGTGTAGATGTGCACAAAGGAATTGTTGGTGAACCTTGCCATATACTTAGCTTTTTTCTCCACTGCAAAAAAAAAAAAAAAAAAAAATCAAGGTGGAGAGCCCATGCTTAGCATTCATACCAAGAAGGTGCCAAAATGGGTTTTAAGATTAGAAATGGTCTCCATTCCCTGGTGGTGTATATATAAGGTACTTTCTGTGACTCTTTTATTTGTTCATGAATTGCTCCCTATCTTCAATATAGACCCCATACGTGGCATGCATAAAAGGGTACCAGAGGTGAAGAAAAATGTTCCCGCCTTCTTGGGTCCTGAGCTTTACCTCTAGGATAAGTAGTGCATTCTTGGCATGCATGCGAAAGGGAGGGACATTTTAAGCAAAATAAAATTTTGGGGCACAGAAAGAAATGGACCGGCACATATCATAACACTCATAATCCAAGGAGTTTCATGGTCATATTGTGTTCCCACAGGTCTAGGCCATGGCCAAGGCAGAGCACAGAAAGCCTCGTTTTGCCAAAGGAAAAATCTGCAGAAAGAGGAGAAAAGTAAGATTGCGACGGTATGGTCTGCTGTGTATTACATCTTGAGACAAAATTCTATGAATATGTAATACACAAAATATCTCACTGTCTCAGGTTTGCTATTTTTCCTGTGATTTTTTGCACACACACACACGCACACACACACACACACACACACACACACACACACACACACACACACACACACACACACACACACACACACACACACACACACACACACACACACACACACACACACACACACACACACACACACACACACACACACACACACACACACACTCGCACTCGCATATATATATATATATATGTATGTTAGTATATTTTGGCAGTAAATTTTCTTGTAGACATGTCTTGTTAAAGACCAATGCTAATTCAGTTTCAACTATCTTCTTAGTTGTTTTTTCCATTCTTCTTATATGTTTCTTATAGTCCAGGGGTAGATTAAACACAAGTCTACCGAGATCCATGGTATATTGACACTAATTATATAAGTACAATCGCAAGCTTTCGGTTGTTACATACAACCATCTTCAGGCAGATAAAATGACAGGAAAAGGTCCATGTCAATTATGCTATGGGTTACAAGATGACAAGGCTTTATGGTTCCAGTGAGGTGGCGTTAGGAGAGGTTCGAGTCAGATATATATATACATACAAGCGACCTTCGTGGTGACTAACGTCACCGCTTTGGCCTGCGGCGCTAGGAGCTCGCTTCGCTCGCAGTTTAGCTGGTAAACTAAGATACTCTTCCCTTGAGCAAGAATATTTGTAATCAGGATTGTCCTTTAATAGCTCACCAAACTTTCGAACTATACGTTGGAAATCATTTATCATAGCTATTCTAGGTTTTAACCTTTTTATGTTTTTGTACAATTTTGGAAATAATTCCATATGTTCATCTTTAAGGCCACGGGACAATATCTTATACGCCCATTCTTCAAAATGTCGGGAAACATAGTACCTCGATCAATTCTGTTGTCTCGGCCGGGGGCTTGGCTGCGCAAACAGCGGCCTACGGTCGCAGCTTTCCGCGCTCAAATCCTTCGTTTTCCCCTTCGGCCTCGGCCTCGGGGCGAAACCCCAACACGGGATCCCCAGCACGAAGAAGAACGCGAAGAAAAACGGGAGGAAGAAGAACGCGAAGAAGAACACGAAGAAGAACGCGAAGAAGAACACGAAGTAGAATGAGAAGAAGAATGCAAAGAAGAACGCGAAGAAGAACGCGAAGAAGAAGAACGCGAGGAAGAAGAACGCGAAGAAGAACGCGAAGAAGAACGCGAAGAAGAAGAACGCGAAGAAGAACGCAAAGAAGAATGCGAAGAAGAACGCGAAGAAAAACGCGAAGAAGAACGCGAGGAAGAAGAAGAAGAAGAACGCGAAGAAGAAGAAGAAGAAGAAGAAGAAGAACGCGAAGAAGAAGAAGAAGAAGAAGAAGAAGAAGAAGAAGAAGAAGAAGAACGCGAAGACAATATCTTATACGCCCATTCTTCAAAATGTCGGGAAACATAGTACCTCGATCAATTCTGTTGGCTCGGCCAAAAACTGACAAAAGTTCCAAATTGAGTGAAGTTTATTTTTAATTATATATATATATATATATATATATATATATATATACGTATATATATATATATATATATATATATATATATATATACATATATATATATACTCTACTACTGGGATTCGAACCCTCGCCTGAGCGGCTTGCTTGATATAAGTCAAAGGCCGTACCATCGTGTCACGACGACCATTCCGAGGGCGTCTGTGTGAACATAGTATGTACTGTATTTCATAAAGGATTTGATGCGATACAGTACATACCATGTTCACACGGGCGCCCTTGGAATGGTCATCGTAACACGATGGTATGGCTTTCGTCTTATAATAAGCAAGCCGCTCAGGCAAGGGTTCGAATCCCAGTAGGAGAGTGTAAATGTGTATATATATATATATATATATATATATATATATATATATATATATATATATACATGTGTGTGTGTGTGTGTGCCTGTGTATGATGTGTGTATATATACATAAACATTATCCCTGCACCTTTCGAGGGAACTCTACGCAAGACTTATCATTTTCCTTCTCCTCTTCCAAGGCCGCATAACTTTGCAACAATAATCTTGGACGTTGTTTTACTCTGAAACCACGAAGTTGGTGGCCCATGTCTTTGGCTTAAGTTGCGGTCTTTCCTGTTATTCAATAATGATGTCAAAGTTGACTACAATATCTTTCTTTTAAGCTTCAAATTCCTTTTGGTTAAGGTGATGTGTCCCATACTGAATGGAATGTGTTGTCTTTGGTTGGGATAAAGTATATAATGTTGATCGTACTAGGGAGTGTCTTAATCGATGCAGATTTAATCTTAATCTATAGTTATTATTTATCTATTTATTTTTCTTATCATTACTATTATTTTTCAATATGGCGACGTCGTCGAAAAGGTAAATGAAACTCGTCTGGCGTTGTCCTAAGCAGAAAACTCAAATTCCTTTACTGTAGGGAAGATAAGGTAGTGTTTAGCCTACGCCAGGAGGCGCTGAGTAGCTGCAGCCGAAGCCCATCACCTTCATCCTATTATGCGCTTGGGCTGTCGGCTTTAGCAAGTCGCTGCTGGAAATCGGAGAGAAGCTGCGAGACTCGAACCGCGTCTAGGAGGATGTGAGATGCGCGACGCTTCCTGTTACACCACCAACGCACGGTGGGACGGACGGGAGGTCACGTGACTTTCTTGTCTAAACAAGACATTGCCATACACCATTCAGAAGCTCATAGATGCTCTTTGGTTACTGAATCCGATCTGTGACGACTCAACGGGTGTCAGAAAGACGATTGGTCTATGAGATTTGCAAAAATCTCTCTTTCGAGGTTCTACACAATTCCCTCCAGGCTTAGTTTCATCGGGTTCATATCCTCCGAGGTGCGGTTGCACACCACTTGTCACACTTTGGCCCCCATGAGCCGCCAGCAAGCTCGTATCGGCTCCCTCTGTTCAACGCCAAAAAGCGCTTAAAACAATTAAATCTACTCCATCTATCTATCTGTCCCTTTAGGTAGACTTAATGTAAGCCTTTTATGGTTTCAGAAGCGTAGATTGAACCTGGAATTAAGTGGAAAAAGAAAATTCGCAACTGTGTCTTCAGTAAATGGACTAAATTTCCAGTTGATGTGGACTTAATACAAATCTTTTAAGGTTTCAGAAGCGTAGATTTAACCTGGAATTAAGTGGAAAAAGAAAATTGGCAACTGTGTCTTCAGTAAATGGACTAAATTTCCCGTTGAGGTGGACTTAATACAAATCTTTTAAGGTTTCAGAAGCGTAGATTTAACCTGGAATTAAGTGGAAAAAGAAAATTTGCAACTGTTTCTTCAGTAAATGGACTAAATTTCCAGTCAAGGTGACTAAATGCAATATAGTTCGAAGCTTAAAAATTTACTTGGACTCTATTTACATCCAGTCTCGTTATGGAGCAAAAAGTCTCGTGTTTTATCACTGTAACTCACTGAAACAGACTGTCTTAATTTTCGTGTCCTCTCCTATCCAAAGACGATATCTCCGCTCTGTCTACAACTCTCCAGGTCTTCAGTGGTCATGTTCTATCACTGTAACTCACTGAAACAGACTGTCTTAATTTTCTTGTCCTGTGCCATCTAAAGAAGCTACCTCCATTCTCTGTCCACAACTCTCCTTGATTTGTTTCCGGAAGGTGTGAGTTTGTTTGGATAGAACTCTTTTTAACTAAAAGTGTGGGAAGAAGGACGACAAGTTAGTTCTAAAGGGAGGCCGGTAAAGAGGGAGGGAGGGAGGGAGGGAGGGAGGGAGGGAGGGAGGGAAGTAGAGGGGAGGGAGAGGCACCACCCACGCCCACTTCCCCGACACCCAAGTTGTCTCGAGAGCCTTTTCGCTCCGCTTGCAAACCTGCTCCCTAAATCCAGAATGTCACTGAAACTTAGACGGAAGAGTTTGATAGTTTTGCCCAAAGATAAAGTTACGCGGAAAATTGATGGGGAATAGCTTCACTCTCTCTCACTTTCTTCCATCGTCTTGCTTATTCATTCACTGTCGCCCGTAGGAGGACAGGCCAGCAAGGCCGAAAGTTTCTGTCTGTTTCCTCTGCGTTGTTACAGGCTCTATGTTTGAGAGGGGTGGATGTTTTCTTCATGCCACGTCGCCGTTTCCA
>NC_134804.1:40223912-40226412 GCF_046742065.1 Oratosquilla oratoria | reverse complement strand
TACCTTGACTTTAGCAAAGCGTTCGACAAGGTGCCCCACCAGAAACAACTAAATAAAATCAAAGTCCTTGGCATAGAAGGAAAAGTGTTAGAATGAATTAGAGGTTGGATCAGTGTAAGAAAACAGCGGGTCACCATAAATGGTGCAAAATCCAAATGGGGGAGTGTTTCTAGTGGGGTACCCCAGGGCTCGGTTTTGGGTCTCTTGTTGCTCATTATGTACATAAACGACTTGGACAATGGGATTAATAGTGATGTTAGTAAGTTTGCGGACGACACTAATATAGGACGCCAAATTAGGACAGGAGACGCCGAGATTCTGCAGGACGATCTTAAATTGTTCATATGGTCGGTGAAATGGCAAATGAACTTCAATATCTCGAAGTGCAGCGTGTTAAACGTAAGGCTACACAACCTTAAAAATAGATGCAGCTTAGATAACACATTCTTAGAGAAAACTGAGTACGAGAGAGACTTTGGAGTTCAAGAGAATCCTGACCTTAAATCCAGAAAGCAGTGCATTAGCGCCAGGAATAAAGCAAGCAAAGCATAAGGTTTCATTACTAGGACGGTTACGTATAGAAGTGCAGAGGTAATTATCAAACTCTATCTAGCTTTAGTTAGACCCATCCTTGACGATGCGGTACAGTTTTGGTCTCCGTCTTATAGAATGGATATCAATTCACTAGAATCAATACAGAGGAGAATGTACAAAATTATACATGGACTCAGAAATTTACCTTACGAAGAGAAGCTTAGGTACCTTAACTTACACTCTCTGGAAAGACACAGAGTGCGGGGTGATCTGATAGAGATGTTCAAGTGGATCAAAGGCTTTAACAAGGGTGACGCAAACAAGGTCATCATATTAAGACAACAGGGCAGGACTTGCAGTAATGGATTTAAATTGGACAAATTTAGATTTAAGAAGGAAATAGGCAAAAACTGGTTTACTAATAGGGTGGTCAACGAATGGAATAGACTTAGTAACCATGTAGTAGTGAGCGCTGAAACTATCGGTTGTTTTGAGAAACGGTTAGACAACTTTATGGATGCAGATGACAAGTGGTAATGGACATGGAACTGCATAGTGCATCCCTTATGGACTCTTGCAATCTCCTCCATTCTTATGTTCATATATATATATATACATATATATATATATATATATATATATATATACATATATACATATATATATATACATATATATATGTATATATATATGTGTATGTATATATGTATGTATACATGTATGTATATATGTATGTATACATGTATGTATATATGTATGTATATATATATATGTATATATATGTGTATTTATATATGTACGTGTATATGTATGTCTATATGTGTTTATACATGTATATGTATTTATATATGTGTTTATACATGTATATGTATTTATATATGTATATATATATATATATATATATATATATATATATATATATATCGAATATGTGCTTGAATATGAAACGGGAGTTGATAATTTCTAATTACAAGCAAAACTGATCTATATGGTTGGGAGATATCGACATGGTGTCAGGGATCTCGACATCTTTGCTATTTTCCTGACACGGTGACGACAGAACTCGGATGTGAACGAAGTATTCAACTTTTCATCACAAAGCAATTTTTCCTTAGAATTATTTAGTTCATATCCAAGTTCGAATTTCCTTTACCATAATAGTTCAACTTGTTTGAACGTATAGTAGACGGTGTTAGTTATCATTCTGAAATAAGTTGTTGCAAAACACTCCAACGTGGAATCACTTCTAAGACTATTTAAGTCCTGCTGTTTATTTCCGACCTCACTAAGTACCTTTTCCTAGCGGGACTTGTTGTTTTTATTATCATCATCCTATTTTCACACCTTTTTTTTTGTGTTAATTATAAATTATAATTTTCCCCAAAGTTCTGGTTTGTCTACCGGCTCAAGGATTTGTTTACATCAGTGAAGGATCAAGATTTTTGTGACAATTTCTTTACATTGTAACGCCTAGCAAATATAACTGTTCTAGCTATACGTTGTGGGAATAACTTGCAAACATCGCAAAACCATATACAAAAATGATCTTTAGTAAACAAATATCAAAGGAGGAATTCTGCTGGATTATCTGCAATGGAATGGAATACACTGTTCTTTACACCAGAACAAAAATAATTCCTTTGCGTACGATCACAAATGAAAATGGATATTTCTCCATGGGAAAGCAAATCAGACTATCAGATTTTTACGCCTTAATCTGAAGAGATTACTCACTTAATCATACACTTTTTTTCCTATGGTTATTAACAATGTCGATTTTTCTGACGCTGTCATTCTTTTGATGACGCAGACATGAAGTAATTTCGTGGGCTTACTCCGACGGAATAGGAGGCAAGATGAATTCCGGTTCTTTACAGGTCCCTCAGGCGGCGTGACGTGATTCACAATGTCACGTGACCATCTAGTAATCACCTCATGTGTCTACTGGATGGAACATATTCTATTT
>NC_134804.1:40206412-40213912 GCF_046742065.1 Oratosquilla oratoria | reverse complement strand
TGTTTGTATTCTTTATGTTCTGGCCTGCGTTATGCAAAAGTTTGTCTTCAAATATGCATCCAGATGCAGGAACAACAAATATGGATTGTGATAATTTTCGGACCTGATACTAGTGAGTTCGTAAATGGGTTTACGATGACACGAGACCACTTTAATTCCCGAAGACTCAGGTATGCTAATAGGTTTTCCAAGTCGCATGCAACCAAAGACGAAATCATGATAGGGTTAAGCGGTTTGAAAAGAAAAAAGAAAAGAAAAGGATAGTGGGAGGTTTATGATGAGACCAAGAAGAAAGGAAAGTAGTGAGGGAGGCAGGGATGGAGGAAGGAAGGGAAGAGGAGAAGAAGGGTAGGTAGGGAGGGAGGGAAGGAGGAAGAAAGAAGTGGAAGGGAGGGAAGAAGGAAAGGACGGGTATAGAGGAACGGGAGAGAAAAGGAAGGAAGAAAGGGAATGGAGGGGGAGAGGAGAGGAGGAAAGGAGGTCGGAAGGAATGAGGTAGGGTGGGAAGAGGGAAGTAAGAGAGGACAGGGGGAGAGAAAGGAGGAATTTTAGATAAGTAGGGATAAAAGGAGTTAAGAAGGGAAGAAGGTAAAAACTGAGGGAGGTAAGAAAGGAAGGATATAGGGACAGAGGAAGAAAGGGATTTAGGGACAAAAGAAAGTGAACGAGGTAGGGAGAGGGGAAGAAATGGAGGGAGGAAAGGAGGTAGAGGAAGAAAGGAAGGGAGGTAGGAGGTAAAAGGGGTAGAAAGGGGGGAAGGGAAGAAATGAGGGAGGTAGGAAGAAGAGGACATTGGAAGAGAGGAAGAAAAGTACAGAGGCAGGAAGGAAGGGAAGAACGTATAAAGAGAACACATAGGGAGAAAAGGAAAAAAGTTAGGGAGAAAGGGAGGAGGAGGACTGGAAGAAAAGGAAGAAACGAGGGCAATAGGGTGAGAAGGACTTAGGGAGAGATCCAGAGAGAGGGAGATGAACAAAAGAAGATGATGGAGATGAGTGATGGGAAAGAGAGAGAGAGAATAAAACACGATGATGGAGATGAAAGAGATGTGTGGAAGGCCATCACAAGACTGACGAAAAGAAAGGAAGTTGAATGGGACTTGCAGATTCAAGAGGAAGGAGAAAGCTATGTAAAAGAGGAGGAACGGAATAAAACAAAAATATCGTCCTAGAAGGATGGAGGTGTACAGTAAAGATAAAGAAATGTAAATGGGAATTTGACAGGCAGCAGTGGAAGGAAGAACAAAAGGAGAAAGGGGAGGCGAGGAGAAAGGAAGAGGAGGAATCGGATAAGGAGAATGGGGGAGGAAGTGGAAAGGGAAGATGGAAAAGGAAACCTATTAAAGATATAGAAAATGTACGAATAGACTTAAACCCACATAAATCCTCTTAAAGGAAACTAGAATTAAACCACTCGACTAAAGAATGTTAAACATAAACTCGTTATCAGCGGTGACGACTTTAGGTAGCTGACATCAAACTACTTTAATTAGCAGCGGATACGACATCATAACAAAAGAGTTTACCACGCAAACTAAACGCCTTGAACTGTCGGCGCTGATGACGTTATCGGAAGCGTACTAGTTTCATATCTGCTTAGTTGTAGTTCGAGTCTTGCACTTCTCTCCGATTCCCAGAAATGACTGATGTCACCTGTTCCAGCAGTCCAAGAAGTGCATAGGGTAACTCAGCGCCTCCTGGCGTAGACTCCTCACCCTCGTAGTATTTTTTTGCAAGAGTCAGGAGAAGAGCTTCACAAGGTCCTCTTTCGCAGGATCCAACCAATTCGGTGCGGTCAATATACTACTAACTCCTTGGCTCGTCTGGTACCAGCCAGAACAAGATTCGCGAGGCACTTCATTATATCAAAACGGGTAAACTAAAACAGCGTTAACCCACTGACTCACCAGGGTGGTTTTGTCTGTTTTTAGTTAAACCATAATTGGTTTAGTACATTGTCGCTGCAAAGGGGTTAAGGTCTTCGTGCAATCATAAATTGTTTATCTGTTGTCAGGCGAATTTATAAAAAAGAAAATAATGGAAAATTGTTTTGACAACTCAGTTGGAGTTGGGTAAAGTGAAAATTACATTCTTTATAGTAATATTCAATATAGGAAGCGTATAATGACTTTTAAGAGTTAAAATCCTTGACCAAACGTCAAATCACGAGGAGTTTCACCAGAACAAAGGCTGTAAAGGTGTCCCTCAATTTGAATGAAACCTTCTGCCGCTTTGGGCAGAATACAGCTGATAAAAGCGTTTTTGTGCTAAAGTAGAGGGACTATGTATTAGAAAACGCCTTTACGGGCATCAATGGAAGATTATTTTTTTTCCTAAAATTTGAGGGCATTTATGTTCTCTTCACGAAATTCGTATTTTGGAGGATACGGAAGTACCTCTCCTTACTTTTTTTGAATTTCCCACTGCCCCTGTCCTGTCGCCAGACGAATGTCTTTATCCGAATGCAGCCTTGCTCCCCATAAGCAGCAAAATGGGCTAAAAATCGTCTCAAGCCTGTTCTTGTTGAGACTGCTGATGCGCTTGACAAATGATTAGTCATTTATTCTGGCTGCAGCCAAATTATTTCATTCGATTTAAGGAAAGACCGACAGCTTTGTACTGAAAAGGTTGATCCCTACGTTGTTGTGACATCTTCAAGTGTACGAGATCATCTGGCGGAAATGATTCACTTTAACGTCGCCAACTCCTCCCTATCAGGGGGCTAGGACGATGCCCTTATTTTGTAGCGTTGGGCCCATGCCCTTGGTCCAACTCGCTGGCGGCAGAGTTCAAACCGCCGTCACCTCGACCTCCGCCGCCAGTAGCGACGCTCTAACCCGCTGCTCGCCCAGGCGATAAATAAAGAGACCTTGGAAGACGAGGAGGAAGAAGAAGAAGAAGAAGAAGAAGAAGAAGAAGAAGAAGAAGAAGAAGAAGAAGAAGAAGAAGAAGAAGAAGAAGAAGAAGAAGAAGAAGAAGAAGAAAAAAAGGGATCCCAAACTCCCCGACAAAATAAATTCAATCTTACTCTCATTTTAGCTAACGGCAACATGGATACCCAATTTAGTAAACTACTCTTTCGTTAAAGAGTTTTGGATTGTCATTAGCAATGCAGTGAACTATGGCCTATTCTTTTTAAGCTGGCGGGGATCTATGAGAGGTCGATAATGATATTGGACTTAGGAGTAATGGTGTTAGCCGAAAGCTTAAACAAGGGGAAATTGTTTAGCAGAAGGAAAAGAAATTTTCAGCTCGACGACAAAAAAGTGTAATCAACACGCGAGATACTCAAGTAAATAAATAAATAAAAAAAAGTCCGTTAAATAAAACCACTTAACTCCAGTATAAAAAATACTTGAATAGAATCATATAATAGCAGCTGGAAATGTGTAGAAACTGTCACAATGAACGTGCTGAGTAGAGTTGTCAAGTGTCTTTTACAGATATATGTAAGAGTGACAACTCGCGTTCAAGGGTAAGAACCAACACAAAGTCACGTCACAAACGCTTGTGTACTGAACAGAAGCGCACCGAGTTCGATTCCCAATGGCTACAGGTGACAAACACTTTCTTCGGCTGTCAAAGTTCATAGGGTTAAGGTGGCGCATCCGGCCTTGAAGCGACGATTTCCGAGATAATTCTGTTCCGATGATTAATTTCCCGTGACTGATTCTTATCCTGGCCAACCAAACACAGAGGGTAAAGGTGATGGCACATATAGTAAATAAGTAGTTTCTTGTGTTTATATATATATATATACATACATATATATACATATATATATATATATATATATATATATATATATATATATAATATATATATATATATATATATACATATATATAAATATGCCTATAGGACAGGTGGGGGCCCATTTAAAGTGTTCCATGATAAATTGAACCAATTGTCCCCGAACCTCAAATTCAAAACTGAATGGGAGGAAGGTCACCAAATCCCTTTCTTGGGCATCTTAATAAGAAGGATTGATAACAATTTACAGTTTATAGTGCACCGAAAAACCACCCATTCAGGGAGTTACCTTCACTTTTTTAGTAATCATCCTAATAATGTTAAGAAAAGTGTTACCTCTGGTCTTTTCTTGAGGGCTTTCAGGATCTATGTATATATATCACACACACATACACACACACACACACACACACACACACACACACACACACACACACACACACACACACACACACACACACACACACACACACACACACACACACACACACACACACACACACACACACACACACACACACACACACACACACACACTTACATGTATATATATATATATATATATATATATTTATGCATATATATGCATATATATGTATATATATATATATATATATATATATATATATATATGTATGCATGTATGTATGTATTGACATTTACTCTCACAAGGAAAGTCCAACGATATGCCAAAGAAGGTAATATTGTGATAGAATAAGGAAAAATCTTCAATGATATTTGGTTTTCCGTCTTCCCTGGAAATGACCTTGTCGTCACTCGATAATGAGGCCAAAACCTCAAGACTATTTCACATTTATTCAAATAAAGTAAGAACAGAAAAGAAATATTTCGGTTCAAAAGAACCACAAAAAATAACTTTGTTATCATCAGACCCAGAAATAAAGTGACAGTTCCTCAAAACATATTTTGTAAAAAATATATCTTTTTGTTCTCATGCTAGCCATTTTTCTCCGTGAGTTTTACTCAAAGTCGAATTCGCACTTCGTTTCTCTTCTCTTTTCGATCCTCCAGTCTTTTACGAAGTCTATTACTGCTGCTTGGACCAGCAGAAGAATGAAGAGTCAGAATCATACAATTTTCTCACCAAAAGCCTAACGATGAGAAAGATGTACGATCTAATAAAATGAAGAAAACCGTAATTAGGTAGAACTCACCTGATACTGATGGAGATGATCACCTTGTCTGCTTGTCTGGTTGTGTACGTGCCCATGTGTATATTTATAATGTGTTCCAGAATTAAGTTGTTCTTGTAATATTACACCATTTGTGTGCGAGCGTGTGCGTATGAAATGTGAGTTATGCACTAGACTCGTGATCGATAGCTATTGCCTTCCTGGATGAGAGGGCAGAGCTCGTATCATCTTCCCTGACACAATCCTCTTGCTCGAAGGCGATAGTAACGATTTCTAACATTAAGAACACAAGAACATAAGAATGAAGGAGACTACAAGAGACCATAAGGCCTACACTAAGCAGTTCCATGTCCATTACTACCTGTCATCTCCATCCATAAAGTTGTCTAAAAGTTTCTTAAAACAACCGATACTTTCAGCGCTCAATACATGGTTACTAAGTCTATTCCGTTCGTTGACCACCTTATTAGTAAACCAGTTCATGTCTATTTCCTTCTTAAATCTAAATTTGTCTAATTTAAATCCATTACTGTGAGTCCTGCCCTGTTGTCTTAATAGGATGACCTTATTTGCGTCACCCTTGTTAAGCCTTTGATCCACTTGAATACCTCTATTAGATCACTCTGCGCTCTGCGTCTTTCCAGAGAGTGTAAGTTAAGGTGTCTAAGCCTCTCCTCGTAATGTAAAATTTTTAGCCCATTTATCATTTTGGTCATTCTCCTCTATGTTGATTCTAGTAAATTGATGTCAATTCTATAAGACGGAGACCAAAAATGTATCGCATAGTCAAGGATGGGTCTAACTAAAGCTAGATAGGGTTTTATAATTAACTCTACACCTCTATTCGTAACCGTCCTGGAATTGGAACCTAATGCTCTATTAATTTTGTTCCTGGTGTTAATGCGCTGTTTCCTAGATTTAAGGTCAGGACTCACTAGAACTCCAAAGTCTCTCTCTAAAAACATGTTATCTAGGCTGTCCGGGCTGTTGACCTGACGCTTGTAAGTGACCTGAATGGGTCGTGTACGTGTATGGGTGTTTATGTAAATGTATGATTCCAAATGAATATTTTTACATTTATATATATATACATATGTATATACATATATATATATATATATATATATATATATATATACATATATATATGTAAATCTTATTTTGTTTTTTTAATACTGAATAATATTGGCAAATCCATTCAAAGCAAACGCGTGAATAATCTACGGGATGTGTTTTCCACATTTCATTTGAGACCTGTGTGAATGTGATAGGGTCACCTGCTCTTTGTCTCTAATCAAGATGATATGTCAAAGCGAGATGAAGAGACCCAGGAAGAGGATGAGGTAGTGGAGTGGGAGGAGGGAGGTAGGAGGAGGAGACGTATAAAGAGGAAAGAAGAGTAATTAAAAATAAGAGAAAATTAGAGAACTAAGGAGTGGAGATAGGACGGGAAGGGGGGGAGAGGAGGGAGAGGGAGGGAGAGAGCAAGGAAGAGGAGAGGAGAGGGAAGGGTCGGAAGAAGTACTATGACGAAAGGCAGGAGAGGGAAGGCGAGTAGAGGAAAGAGAAGAGAAGGCAATGTGAAAGGGAGGGGAGAGGAGGAAAAGGAAGCAAGGGGAGGGAGTGGATGGGAGAAGAATCCTATTTCAGTGTGCATTTGATTCCACGTGATCTCACAGTTGTTTTGCATAATAACAATAATATTGTCATAACATAAACCAACAGCACGGTTCTTAGTGGACATTAGGAATTCTAATTTATATTTTGTTCTGCTTAATAACAGATGAGTTTACTCAGCCGAAGGGACGAACAAAAAACGTGTCTCGCTTGATCAGGATTATTTCGTCATAACCTCGCGCCCCAGGTGAATAAAATCGTCTAGCATTAACCAGCACAAAAGTCTATACGAAAGGTCACCACTGGCTTGAAATTTAGCGTTTGCACGGGACTTGAAATCAGGAACCTCAGAACGACAGTACATGCTTGTGGCGCTGTGCTCCATGCTGCTGCTGCAGGGTCACCGTGTGCTGCTGCAGGGTCACCGTATCCCTTCCCTTATTGTTTCTGACTCTGTTAGAATAGCTGGCGTGGGAGAATGCAGCTGCGAAAACAACGCTAAACGATCCAGTGGCTTATACTGGGGAGCTAAAATCACGCTCGATGAAATAAAGCCTCCAATTCTTCTCACTTTTGTCCTACAGTCACAATGGGAACCATTGGACCACCACTCCAACTAAAACACTAGAGAATATAGCGTCGTACGCATGGAAGCTAAAACCGTTTTCTATGAAATAAAAGAAACCCAACAATGCTTGCTGTCATGTCACACACTCTAAAAATCTTTACTACTTCAGTGCTACCACAAACGCTGTTCCCTAGAGCCATGCGCTCTATATTGACAATAACGATGATAGTTATTCTACACCAGGAGGTGATTAGCTGTGGCCGAGGCCGTCGTTTTTGGGTTATTGGCTCGAATAGTCAGGACAAGTGGCAGTCACTGATTTTAATCAATACCGACGTAGTTACGAGGTGAGTTTTAATGTTACTAAAAGTACTCATACTCCATGCGAATATAACGACATATATAACCA
>NC_134804.1:40198912-40203912 GCF_046742065.1 Oratosquilla oratoria | reverse complement strand
GAAAGGGGAAGGGGAAGAACGGGAAGAAGAGAGGAGGAAACGGAAGGAGGACAACGAAGGCAGTAGGGGAGGAGGAGGAGGAGGAGGAGGAAAATGAGGAGGGAGGGAGGGACTTGGTTAAGCCTTGCGCTTCCCTTGTATGTCGTCCAGCATGGGTCGGAGATCAAGAGATGAGAAGATAGTGATGAAACACCGGGTAGTGCAATATTCTATTTAATTTATGTGGCGGAGAAGTTGTGGCTTCACCCATTCAATACAGTGACGGGTTTTGTGGATGTTGTTCCTTAAATAGAGCAGAAATCTTCATTGGAAGGCTGATTTATTGAAAGAGGCTTTTAGAAGAAGCTACAAGCCGATATATTTTATGGTGAATGGATACCAAACGACTCCATTCATAATTGACATATAACACACCCCTACGCACACACATATACACACACCAATCTCCTTCACTTTAGGAGGTTCAAGGAACAGAAGAACATAAGAACTAAATCCGAAAACCAAAAGATAAAGACCATATACGGCTGGAGGGCAGGGTATGAAATGAATACGGGATCAGAGGTGAGTTTGGCAGAAGGCTGCAGCTGTTATCGTAGAGAGGCCGGCCAGCCAGCCCTGTGTGTTATCTGATATAAAGAGCTGCTGGAAACCGAGCCACAAGATACATAGGCATAGGCACAGAACTATCCGCTTTAAATCCTCTCCATATCGACTTGAAATTCATATTTTATTCTGGCTCTTGCCTAGGTACTCCATTCAGCTCTGTCGCAAAAGGAAAAATGGTTGTAGTTTCTCTCAGTTAATTCTCTCGTTACCTGGCTCCACTTTTATCTCGTCAGGCTATTCTATTCACCTCACTGGCATCTACTCCATAGTTACTGAGTCTCTCTCCTTTTCTGAATGAAATCGCGCGCTCTTATATAAAAGAGTTATTTGCTGGTCCATTTGGAGTACTTCTGTTGAAGCTAGTTTCTTGTAATTAGTTATATATATATATATATATATATATATATATATATATATATATATATATATAAAGAAACCACATTAATATTGTAAAGACGAAGAATATATTTGCATATTTCTGATGAATCATGCTGGTATAGATTGTAGTTCATTAGCACCTCTATCCTCATAGATCAGATAGGGAGGGAGGGTGTGCGACCTGGCAACTCATACTGCACTGGGATTCTCTAAGTTGAGTAAAACAATTTGGCTTTAGTCGGGGATAAATCAAAGATGTCATTAAAATAAAGGGCTTAATTAAAGCATCGAATGATGGACACCCACACGGGGGTATATTTATCACAAGGGGGTAGATTTATCACGCGAGGGTAGAAATTGCATGGTAGGGGGGATAAATATATTACGCCTGAAAATTCAGTACTATTTCTATAATACGCTTCATCTGGTTGGCGCTCCTTTACTGAATGTGCGTGAGCGTAATGTAAATTTTTAGCCATGATTAAAGTTTATTTCTTGCAAAACCGTAATGTGAATTTATTTATATATTATGTTATATTATATATATATATATATATATATACATATATATATATATGAAGATAGGAGGGTAGTATATATCTATATATATATATATATATATATATATATATATATATATATATATATAATATACACATATACATATACATATATATATATGAAAATAGGAGGGTGGTAAAGATACACACAAGTCAGAGATGAGTTTATTCCTCTAACGTTTCCGATTTTACACCTTCAGAGAGACTGAAGAAGGTGTAAAATCCGAAACGTTAGAGGAATAAACTCATCTCTGACTTGTGTGTTTCTTTACCACCCTCCTATCTTCATCTGTTCAGATGGATAATACACACACACACACACACACACACACACACACACACACACACACACACACACACACACACACACACACACACACACACACACACACACACAGACACACACACACACACACACACACACACACACACACACACACACACACACACACACACACACACACACACACACACACACACACACACACACACACACACACACACACACACATATATATATATATATATATATGTATATATAAGTATATATATATAACATTATACATATATATATATATATATACATACATATATATATATGTATATATTTATATATGTATACATATATATATATATATGTATGTATATATATGTATATATATAACATTATACATATATATTTATATATATACATACATATATATGTATGTGTATATATATATAATATGTAGTATGGTAGTAACGAGATAAATGCAGAAGAACTTGAAAAAATCTACCTCTGACAAGTAGAATAATCTACGATCAATCAAAACAACATTTGTAAAGTGTCATCGCACCGACGGGCTCAAAGGTCCCTGAGCTAGTGGCGCGGACGGGCATTTGAGGCCTGCGATCTGCCCAGAGACCGAATGATCAGAAAAGCGAATAGATTAACATATCAAAAGACTGATTGGATGTGGATGCAGTGAGGAGGAGGAGGAAGAGGAGGAGGAAGAGGAGGAGGAGGAGGAAGAGAAGGTTGGGGAGGAAGAGGAGAAGCAGAGTAATGAGGAAAAGAGAGAGGAGGAGGAGGGAAAGTGAAAAGAAGAAGAAAGTTGATGAGGAAGAGAAGTTAAAGAGAGAAGAGAGAGGTAAGGAGAAGGAGGAGGAGGAGAAGGAAAAAAAAGATAGAGAACAAGAAGGTAATAAGCAGAAGGATAAGAAGGAAAGAAAGAGGAGGAAAACGAGACTGGCAGTCCCAAAGCAGGTATGAAAGAAGCTTATCGATGAAATAAGCTGATTAGGATGTCAAAAAGTTGTAGAACAGGTAACAAATTTGGTAGATTTGGAAGGATGCAAAGATTGTATGTATAATTTTTTTTTGTCTAACTAAGATTTTAGAAATGTATTAATTGTGGAACATTTTTTATTTCAAGAAATCCACGTAGTATTACTTTGGAATATATATATTTTTCTATTAGAAGAGTGATGTGTTTGTTTGACGTGAATGGAAAGATGACTATTAGGACACAGTTCAAATGTGATGACACAGTGTAGATGTATTTTTACGTGACAGATAGGCAAGAAAAAATCTTTACAATACTGCTTTATCTCCAACAATCTTACTAAGGCAAGATGAGCAATCAAAATGAAGAATAATTTTGAATATGCGTGGGAAGAAAAAAAATGACGATGACAACAGTCATCTCTTTGCTTCCATTGTTGCACAGTATATCATAAAAACTTGGCGACAGCTGCCTTCCTATGTGTGTGTTTTTTCATGGAAACCCTTTTTAATATCTTGAAATATGTGAGAAAAATATAAAAGAAATACATACCATGAGGAGGCTGCTGTCCCTCGAGATACAGATTGTATAATATTTTGTCATAAATGAAATATTAGGAAAATTACGATATTTTTACATCATTTGGCAGATATGCTGGGTATGCATTGCTCTTCTTTTTTATCATTCAAGTGGTTATCTTGATATAGCAGACGTACAGTACGCGAAATGGTTTTTCATTGTCAGGAGCAGCAGGCCGTTAAAACCGTTACATTTAAAAAATAACGGTTTTATATGCTTGGAATAGGAAAGGAAGGCTACGGCCCCACCCCTGCTGTGCCAGCTTGGGCAGCTCTATTTCACCATTTCCGCTCTGAAGAGGGACAGGTCTAATCTCTCTCTCTCTCTCTCTCTCTCTCTCTCTCTCTCTCTCTCTCTCTCTCTCTCTCTCTCTCTCTCTCTCTCTCTCTCTCTCTCTCTCTCTCTCTCTCGCGAGTGTGAGTGTGTATGTGCGAATGAGTGAGTGAGAGACAGACAGACCGAGAGAGAGAGAGAGAGAGAGAGAGAGAGAGAGAGAGAGAGAGAGAGAGAGAGAGAGAGAGAGAGAGAGAGAGAGAGAGAGAGAGAGAGAGAGAGAGAGAGAGAGAGATAGAGAGAGAGAGAGAGAGAGAGAAGAGAGAGGCAGAGAGAGAGAGAGAGAGAGAGAGAGAGAGAGAGAGAGAGAGAGAGAGAGAGAGAGAGAGAGAGAGAGAGAGAGAGAGAGAGAGAGAGAGAGAGAGAGAGAGAGAGAGAGAGAGAGAGAGAGAATGAAAGAGATATGGGTAGGTGGATTATTTACACCTGGCTCTGGATAAGGCTTTTGACAAGCAAGGTCCCTGGCAAAATCTAATATTGAGATTGAAATATGTAGGAAGACTTAAAGTTAGCCTGTTGGGATGAGTTGAGGACGTCTATGAATGATAGGACGTCCTGCATAGCTTTGTGTCGGCACAGCGGACAACGTCTTGAACTCATAAGCTCATGATCCTGAGTTCGAGTTCCGGAACCCGCTGCGGATTTGTGGCGTTGGTTGCCTCCCTAGGAGGGGAGGCGACCAGAGTTGGCCTAAAGAAACGGGGCGGCTTAACGAGACTGACAGTGTTTTGCCCTAAAAGTTTTTTTTTCCTTCCAACTGCGTGGGAGTGGGAGAGTGAGGACTTGCTGGATATAACAAATAGTTACACCACTCTGCTTGCTGATGATATCAAGATCACGACGGAGTTAAAAGATGAGGATTATTGCAATGTGTTGTAGAAAGCTCTATAAAGGATATGTCAGTGATGCAATAAGTGGGTAATGAATCTAAATACAAAAATATAAATATTGAAAATGGTAAAGCTAAGAACGGATCAACACTTATCTTTAAAATGTGAATTTTTGTTACCTGGAAAACATACCAAGAAGACAATTGGACAAACATAGATTGTTGACCATAAGAGCGCCATTTCACTTCATAGATAAGATAATAAAAAATAAAAAACATCTGATTCGCCCATGACTGCAGTGGCGTGGTCCCTACGCGAAAGATATATAAAGGTTGACTATATAGAACAGCAACCAAAAGAGGTCTCAATCTAGCTGAGGGAATGTACAAGGAAAATCTGATGATTTAAAACTCCTGAAAGAGACGATTTGTATCTTTGGTGTGAAATGA
>NC_134804.1:40194624-40198412 GCF_046742065.1 Oratosquilla oratoria | reverse complement strand
TATATATAGATGAGGGGTCTGAGAAGTATGATGGGGGTTACTAGGCTGGATAGACAGAGAAATGAGGAGGTGAGGAGGAGAACAGGGGTAGAAAGGGGGTTGGAAGATAGGGTTGATGAAAGAGTATTAGGATGGTTTGGACACATGGAAAGAATGCGTGAAGAAAGACTAGTAAAAGAGGTATGGAAGGCAGATGTGGAGGGAGTGAACATGAAAGGACGTTCTAGGATGAGGTGGATGGATGGGGTGAAGGGGGCTTTGGGGAAGAGGGGAATGTCTGTTGAGGAAGGACGGGAGAGGACAGAAGACAGGGGTGAATGGAGAATGGTTGTATATGGATGATGCTGTGATGCATGAGGTGGAATGGGCGGGGGAAGGGGGGGTGAGGTAGTATGTGTGAGCAATTTTTGACGCAGCCCGAAGGGATTTCTCCCCGTCTTCTCCTTTTATGCATGGGGGGACGGAGAGGGGGGGGGTCGCCGATTTAATGAAGCGGCCTTGCTGTGGATGTGCTGTGTCTTGCGACACTGCTTCTGACCCAGGGCAGTGGACAAGGTGCGGGGATGACCCGTCATCCAGGAGGTGCTAAGATGAGAGGGAGGGTGGAGGGGTGTGGAGTGTATTCAGGGATGGAATGGGTGGGAATGATTTTATGCCTTTTTCTTTTTGGCTACCTCCCTTGTAAGGGGAAAAAAGCATTGGTACATGTATGTATGTATGTATGTATGTATGTATGTATGTATGTATGTATGTATGTATGTATGTATGTATGTATGAATGTATGTATGTATTTATGTATGTATATATATATATGTATATATATATATATATATGTACATATATACATATATATATGTATATGTATATGTATATGTATATGTATATGTATATGAAAATATGTATATATATATATATGTATATATATATATATATATGTATGTATGTATGTATGTATGCACTAAAAACCCACTGTTGATTGGATTTAAGAAAAGAAAGGAAATAACGATTTCCGTATATTTCGATAACTTGTTGTGATCCTCTTCAAGCGGAATAAAAAGACAAGAAAAAACACATATCTTATATACAGAGGTGGAGTGAGGAAAAATGGACATGTCATATCAGGTAGCGTCTATTTTGCTTCGCGGTCTTTGTGGCAAGTCATCCGATTTTACAATATAAGGAAGTAATTTATTAACTGCCAAGGTGGTTATATAATCAGGTGACCATTGTCCTTTTGAAGTATTGAAAATGGGGAATTGTTTAATTAAAGAAGATTCGATAATTTTCCTTTTATAACTACATTTTGATTTGAATTTTTTTTTTTTTTTTTTTTGCCTCGTCCCAATTTATGCGGTGATTATTGTTGGCGACGTGTTGAAATACCGCGGAGTATATATATACCTATTATTGAAGAAAATAGTATTAGATGTATTGGTGATCGTCTTGTGGATATTTTCAACTGTAGACTTTACTTCTGTAGGTAAGGTCGCTCTCGCTGGTCCGAAGGACATAATTCAAACACAGGAAGAGGAAGAGTGGAGTTTAGTAAGGCTTGACGTTTCATGCACAATGTGTACATAAGAACATAAGAACATAAGAAATAAAGGAGACTGCAAAAGACCATAAGGCCTACACTAGGCAGCTCCGTATCCATCACCACCTGTCGTCCCCATCCATAAAGTTGTCTAATCGTTTTTTAAAAACAACTGATAGTTTCAGCGCTTACTACGTGGTTACTAAGTTTATTCCATTCATCGACCACCCTATTTGTAAACCAATTCTTGCCTATTACCTTCTTAAATCTAAATTTGTCCAGTTTATACCCATTACTGCGAGTCCTGCCCTGTTGTTTTATTATGATGACCTTGTTTGCATCACCCTTGTTATAGCCTTTGATCCACTTGAACACTTCTATTAGATCACCCCGCACTCTGCGTCTTTCCAGAGAGTGTAAGTTTAGGTGCCTAAGCCTCTCTTCGTAAGGCAAATTTCCGAGTCCTTGTATCATTTTGGTCATTCTTCTCTGTACTGATTCTAGTGAATTTATGTCCATTTTGTAGGACGGAGACCAAAACTGTACCGCATAGTCCAGGATGGGTCTAACTATTGCTAGATAGAGTTTAAATAATTACCTCTGCACCTCTATTTGTTACCGTCCTAGCAATGAAGCCTAATGCTCTGTTTGCTTTATTTTCTGGCGCTAATGCACTGCTTCCTGGTTTTTAAGGTCCGGACTCACCAGAACTCCCAAGTCCCTCTCGCCACTCAGATTTTTCTAAAAACGTGTCATCTAAGTTGTATCTATTTTCGGGGTTGTGTAGCCCTACGTTTAACACGCTACACTTAGAGATATTGAAGTTCATTTGCCATTTCACCGACCATGTTAACAGTTTATCAAGATCATCCTGCAGAATCTGGGCGTCTTCTCCTGACCTAATTAGGCGTCCTATTTTAGTGTCGTCCGCAAACTTACTAACATCACTATTTAACCCATCGTCTAAGTCGTTTATATACATAATGAACAATAAGGGACCCAAAACCGAGCCCTGGGGGACCCCGCTAGTAACATTGCCCCACCTAGATTTTATTCCATTTATGGTGACCCGCTGTTTTCTGTTACTAATCCAAGCTCTAATCCATTCTAACACTTTTCCTCCTATGCCATGGGCTTTGATTTTATTTAGTAGTCTCTGGTGTGGCACTTTGTCGAACGCTTTGCTAAAGTCAAGGTAAATAACATCGTAATTTTCATTGTTGTCTGACGCCTTATATACCTTAGTGTAAAAGGATAGAAGATTAGTCACGCATGACTTACCTTTGGAGAAACCATGCTGTGAATCACGAATTAAATTATGCCCTTCAATGTGTTCTCTGAGTCTATTTACTATTATTGATTCAAGCATCTTTCCTATAACCGACGTCAAACTGATTGGCCTGTAGTTGCATATGGTCGATCTATCTCCCTTCTTAAAAACAGGAACAACGTTTGCCTGCCTCCAAGCAGTTGGAACAGAACCAGTGTCTACCGATTTATTGAATATTTCATTTAACCGGTCGCAGATTTCAAATCTACACTCCTTAAGCATTCTTGGAAAAATTTCGTCCGGACCCGGAGATTTTGTAGCTTTAAGTCTGTCAATCTGCTTGATAACTTCTTCTTTACTAATGCTGATATTAGTTAGGCTATTTTCTTCATCCCCTCTGAAAATCGGATCACAGTCAGGTACTTTATCTAACCTCTCATTAGTAAACACCGATAGAAAATAATTGTTAAACTCCTCACACATTTTTTCTTCCGATTCTATCATGACATTTTCATCGTTTTTAATTGGTCCTATTCTCACATCTTCAGAAGCAATGACAATAATCGGAATACATGGTCTTATATACTAATATGGGGTGAGAATAAGAAGTGAATAGCTCTTTCCTATTGGTAAGAAGACGAAGACGAAGAAGAAGAAGAAGAAGAAGAAGAAGAAGAAGAAGAAATAGAAGAAATAGAAGAAAAAGAAGAAGATGAAGAAGAAGAAAAAGATGAAGAAGAAAAGAAGAAAAAGAAGAAGAAGAAGAAGAAAAAGAAAAAGAAGAAGAAGAAAAGAAGAAAAAGAAGAAGAAGAAAAAGAAAAAGAAGAAGAAGAAAAGAAGAAAAAGAAGAAGAAGAAGAAGAAGAAGAAGAAGAAGAAGAAGAAGAAGAAGAAAGAAGAAGAAAGAAGAAGAAAGAAGAAGAAGAAGAAGAAGAAGAAGAAGAAGAAGAAGAAGAAGAAGAAGAAGAAGAAGAAGAAGAAGAA
>NC_134804.1:40177124-40187124 GCF_046742065.1 Oratosquilla oratoria | reverse complement strand
TTTCTGTACGACAAAACGAGCAAAGGGATTTGCACTGCGGCGGCGGTGGTACCTTGAGTTACTTTTTATTCTTTATCGAACGCAACACAAATAAAGACGACATTTAAGAGACTTAAGTTAACAAAAAGAAAGAAAAAAAATATATACATATATATAGATTAATTATAATCTTCCCCCTATTTTTATTTCTTGTGCAAGCAAAGAAAATATAAGACTATTACGATATGTATGTATATATATATATATATGTATATATATGTATATATACATATATATATATATATATATATAATGTATATATATGTGTATATATATATATATATATATATATATATATATATGTGTGTGTGTGTGTGTGTGTGTGTGTGTGTGTGTGTGTGTGTGTGTGTGTGTATATAAATATTTATATGTATATATATATATATATATATATATATATATATATATATATATATATATACATACATATACCGAAGGCTTTTTCCCCCTTATAATGGAGGTGGCAAAAATAAAATCCCACACATTCCATCCCCATCACACTCCACTCCCTTCCACCCTCTTTTCTCCCTCTTATCTTGGCACCTTTCGGATGACGGGTCACCCCTGCATCTCGCCTTCGGCCCTGGGTCAAAAGCAGTATCACAGGACACAGCGCATCCACAGCAAGGCCGCTTCATTAATTCTGCGACCCCCTCCCTCTCCGTCTACTCATGCAGAAAGGGAGAAGACAGGGAGAAATCCCTTTGGGATACATCAAATTATTTTTCATACATAATCCCTCACGCCCCATCCTCCACCCATTCCACCTCATGCATCACAACATCATTCATATACAACCCTTCTCCATTCACCCCTGTCTTCTGTCCTCTTCCGTCCTCCCTCAACAGACATTCCCCTCTTTCTCAAAGCCCCCTTTACTCCATTCATCCATCTCATCCTAGGTCGACCCCTCATGTTCACTCCTTCCACATATACCTTCCACACCTTTTTACTAGTCTTTCTTCACTCATTCTTTCCATGTGTCTAAAACATCCTAATATTCTTTTATCCATCCTACCTCCCACTTCCATTTCCACCACTGTTCTCCTCCTCACCTCCTCATTTCTCACTCTATCCAGCCTAATAACTCCTATCATACTTCTCAGACACCTCATCTCAAACACATTCAAACTCCTGCTCTCTTCCTCTCTCTTATGTTCCATGTTTCTGTCCCATACAGTGCTGTCTGCACAATCACTCCTTCATACAATCTCCCCTTAGCATCCATTCCCAAATGTCTATTTCTCATTACAATTTTCAATCCACCAAGGCAAATACTCGCTTCTCTCAATCTACATTCTACCTCCGCCCCCAACTTTCCCCTTTCCTGCCACATTCGCACCCAAGTATCTAAAATATCTACTTCCTCCAGTCTCTCTCCCTTAGTACTCACTTGCAGTTTGCTACCACTTTCTCCCCTTGTACATCTCATCACCTTACTTTTACCACATTTATCTTCAACTTCCTTCTTTATATATACCTATAGGGTGCCCAATGATCCACGCCGTCATTATGGCGGTACCCCATATATCACTGAGGAATTTCCCTGTTCGCCATCAGGGACGTGCAAGTTAGCAGTGAGTCCTGCGACGGTGTGTGTGAGCTTCTCTTTGTCTGATCTTTCTTACAAAATCTGTTCGATATGGGTGACCCTGTAGAGATTTCCTATCCATCGACATAGCCTTTGTAATCATTAAGATACTTGAACCTATCCACCTCGTAAAGGTATATGTACGTATATATATATATATATATATACATATATATATATATATATATATATATATATATATCAATATGTGCACATATATACATATATATATATATATATATATATATATGTATATACACATTACAAAGAATTACAAAGGCGGAGCATGCCGACAGGAGACCTTTTGGTCCATATCTAGGTCGGATGCGAAAAAAAATCGAATTGATGAAATGATAAATAAAAACTATAATAATGTAAATAACAAATAAAATACATAAATAAATGCATAGGTATAGTTAAATGATAAACAAACAGGTAAATAGTCAATAATAATAAATTAACATATAACTAATAATATATGAAAATCAGACAGACAAATGATAACAAAACAAAAACAAATAATATAAAATAAATTATGATCATTACAGCATCTTAGGTTTTTATCTACATGATTCTTAAAGCTTCGAACTGAACTACATTGCACTACCTGTGCAGGAAGTTTACTCCATTCATTAACTACACGGTTGGCAAAGTTGTTTCTACCTACTTCCAAATTGAATCTATTTCCGGACAGTTTGAGACCATTGTTTCTTGTCTGATTCTCATTCAATGTGAATATTTTGTCACTTTTGATGTCCATTCCCTTTAAAATCTTAAAGACCTGTATCAAGTCATTTCTGAGTCTACAATTTTTTTAGGGAAAACAGATTCATATGTTTTAGTCGATTTTCGTATGATTTATTTTTTATATTTGGAATCAGTTTTGTGGCTCGCCGTTGTACTTTTTCCAGTCTGTCAGTGTCTCTAATGAGATTCGGTGACCATACGGAAACAGCATATTCCAAATGTGGACGAACTAACGATTTATATAGCTTGTTAATGAGTGATGGACTTTTGAAATCAAAAGATCGCGCAATCAGTCCTAGAATCTTATTTGCTTTCTCAGAGGCTGAAATACACTGTTTGGATGATTTGAGGTCGTTACTGATAATTACGCCGAGATCTTTTTCACTGTCCACTTTTGTTAACGAATTTCCAAATAACTTGTAATCGTACTTACTGTTATTTCTACCTATGTGCATTACCTTGCATTTACTTGTGTTAAATTTCATTAGCCACTTTTCAGACCATTGCTGTAATTTATCTAAATCTTCTCGAATATCTAATTGGTTTGAGTGATCATTTGCCACTCCGCACAGTTCTGTATCATCAGCAAATTTGGAAACAGTAGATTTTAGTCCATGGTCTATATCATTTATTTATACTATGAATAGAAGTGGCACAAGAACGGAACCCTGAGGAACTCCACATGTAACATTTTTCCATCTAGAAATTTTTCCATTTAAAACAACTCTCTGTTTTCGACCATTCAACCAATTACTAGTCCAACCTAATAGGCTACCACTTATTCCGTGTAAAGCTAATTTAGTAAGTAGTCTTTCGTGTGGGACGGTATCAAAAGCTTTTGCAAAGTCTAGATATATTAAATCTATATTGTTTCTTTTGTCATAATTCGAGATAACTGTGTTGTAGAATTCAAGTAAGTTAGTCGCGCAAGAACGTTTCCGCCTGAAGCCATGCTGGCTATCATTTATCAAACGGTTACTTTCTAAATGATGTTCTATAGCATCTCTGATGATAGTTTCCATTATTTTTCCTACGATTGAAGTCAAACTTATAGGCCTATAGTTATTTGGCTTCTTTTTGTCACCTTTTTTGAATATGGGAGTAACGTTAGCTAGCTTCCATTCTCTTGGGACATCTCCGGATATGATGGATTTCTTGAAAATAATTTCTAATGGAACAACAATCTCATTTTTCATTTCCTTTAAGATTCTTGGATGCCAACCATGAGGCCCTGGTGTTTTATTAACTTTGAGTTTATCTATACACCTTTTAATTTTTTCTTTTGTTATATTTACCGTAGTGAGTAAGTTTACCCTAGACTTTTCACAGGTTTCAGTTTGGAATTCACTTTGAGGTGTTTCGTTTACGAATACCGAGCTAAAATAATTGTTTAAGATATTATACATTCCTTCATTTGAATATTCAAGTTGACCGTCAGCAGATAATAGTGGATCAATGTGATTCCTAACAACCTTTTTATCTCTAATGTAACTATAGAATTCTTTGGGATTCTCTTTGGATTTATCAGCTATGTTAATTTCGTATTGTCATTTTCTTTTTCTTATTGTCTTTTTTAAATCTCTCTGTATTGATACATAACTTTCATAGTCATTAGATGCACCCGAGCACTTATATTTCTTATAAACCTGTCTCTTTTTAGCAATATATATATATGCAGAAAAAAACACTGGGAAATAAGAAGCTTAGTCCGAAATTTTATTCAGTTGCGGGGCTCAACGTGGACAAGATAAGGAACTCAATCGATCGAGACTATCTTGTGACGATCTTGTCCATCAACTGAAAAAAAGTCCTTTCGTAAGTGGTCGGAGAGCTGTAGAATGTGGCGCCGTATTGAAGGGGGCTGATAGCAGCTGCAGGCCCATGCACATTCCGAGAAAACAAAATGAGTTTTAGTCCGGAAGGTTAAATATTTTTTCCTTTCTTTCTCTTGCATGGCCCCTCCACCTCAAGCCATTAAGAGCCAGAGATACTTTGATGATAAAGAGTAAATTGCATTTTTTTTTTTTTCATCGCCATCCACCTCGAGATTCTAAGGACCAGAAATACTTAGATGCTGAAGAGAATAATCTGGCGTCGATCAGGACATTGAAATGACTATTTGGATATTATGTGTTGATGCAGTTGGAGCATTCAAATGTTTTGTGTTCCAAATCTGTTCTTCCTTCATTACAGGTATGTAAATGGATGACATCTTGCTCAGTCCGTTGTCTTCGGACTCCACGTTAACGTCGTTTGTCTCAAGTGATGCCCAGGAAGAGGTATGGCACACGTGTGTTGACATCAGACAGGGAATACGAATGGAGGGAGGAGAGAACTGACGCTGACTAAAACAGTTTATTTTGTTTTAATTTATATTTTCTTCTCTTAGTATGTCCTATTTTGTTGTTTTTTATTTTGATCTCTATATTAATTATCTGTTCAGTGCGTTCATGACGTGTTTGGTAAACTTTTTACGGTGAGAACCAAGCGTTCTCAGTTAGGTTCTATTTACTTAAGCCAGGGTGGCAAGGATTTCCTCTTACTTTTAGGATGATTTCTATTTGGCATTGCTCAAGTTTTATTGCACTATGTGTTTTACATTTTTATATTCTTAAATAAAAACCGGAAATCAGAAAATATGAAAAGTATAGAGCAAATTTGGCATATTACCAAATAAGGAACACACTAGCATTTTAATTGGTTGACATTCTATTCTCTCAAGAATCTCCCCTGAAATGAATAAATTCGTCTAATTCAAGACCAAAAAAATCTATAAAGTCTTCCATTGTGCTGAAATATCTAAAAAGATAACGACAAAGAAGGGTCAATCTCCATTTTCATGTGTTCTATGTAATGTTGTGATTTGATAAATTTCAGTCATACATTTTTACGTACAAGTGGTTGTGGATTACTCTATAGTTTCTACCATGTAAATAATTTTTTCTTACATTTAGAGTGCATTTTCTCTGTAGAAAAATATAAGTAACATACATAAAAACATTGCATTTACTTAGTAAATATGTTACAGTGGTTCAGGATCTTGTACCTAAAGAGACACAATTTCACAAAACACAACACCATTCCTGCATATTCCCTCTGCCCTTTCACAATATTCTTCTCTTCTCCACAACTTTCTTTGCCTCGTATTATCCTCTTCTTTATACCTTTCTCTTACCCCTATATCTTCCTCTACATTCAAGTATACAATATCATCTCAGCTCACAATAGTATCCTCTTTCTTTCCACGCACTGTCCCATTCCTTTTCGAGACGCTCTTCTTACGGGTCTCACACCACGAACCCTCTTCGCCGCATTTTCTTTCTCTCTTCTTGCAAGAGATTCTCCTTGAACGTAACTCTCCCTCTATTAAATCTGAATGCCCTCCTGCTCTCCAGACAGTTGGTGTTTCATCCCAAAACCTCGGAAGAAGTTAATTACCCTCTGGGATTATTAGTGAGTAAATGAGATCATTGAATTGATTACTATTTCCATCTACTCAAGGTCATCTTCACGTTTCTTGTTCCCTTTATACATACATACATACATACATACATACATACATACATACATACATACATACATACATACATACATACATACATACATACATACATACATACATACATACATACATACATACATACATACATACATACATACATACATACATACATACATACATACATACATACATACATACATACATACATACATACATACAAGGGAGGTAGCCAAAAAACAAAGGCATAAAATCCACTCCCACCCATTCCATTCCCACATACTCCACTCCCATTCACTTTCCCTCCCTACCTCATATCTTGGCTCCTCCTGGATATACATATACATATACATATACATATACATATACATATACATATACATATACATATACATATACATATACATATACATATACATATACATATACATATACATATACATATACATATACATATACATATACATATACATATACATATACATATACATATACATATACATATACATATACCTATACATATACATATACATATACAT
This sequence comes from Oratosquilla oratoria, assembly GCF_046742065.1. Taxonomy (NCBI): domain Eukaryota; kingdom Metazoa; phylum Arthropoda; class Malacostraca; order Stomatopoda; family Squillidae; genus Oratosquilla; species Oratosquilla oratoria. The sequence goes on along the minus strand of NC_134804.1, from coordinate 40,180,709 downwards.
ATACATATACATATACATATACATATACATATATATATCTCTCATGTAACTATTTTACAAAATGCTTCAACCATCAGTATTGAATCAATGATAGTACGTCGCCAGCTCCGGTGGATCGGTCATGTGATCAGGATGCCTGAATGTCGCCTATCACGTCAAATACTATACGGCGAGCTGAGGGATGGAAACCGCTATCCGGGAGGACCAAAAAAGCGGTTTAAAGACCAAATAAAGGCCACCCTCAAACAATGCAACATCTCTGTTGACCAACTTGAAACTCTGGCCACTGACCGAGAAAGTTGGAGATTAACAGTCCATCAGGCTGTCGACATATTTGAAGCCGCTCGCACGAATATCAGGATCGAGCGACAAAACCGCAGACATGAACGCATGGCACGAGGTCCTGTTAACCTAACGGCACAAGGAATTCCCTGTCCCACTTGCGGTAGGATCTGTGCCTCCGAGTTTGGCCTAAGAAGTCACCAAAGAAGTCACCTTCAAAGAAACTAGATCCTAAAACTGATATCAAAACTACTATACCAAAGATGGAATAACCATTAAACCATGATTAATGTTAATACTGCTGTTTACTACTGCTATTATTGTTTTTGTTGTAACTACAATTCTAATCCTTTTACTAATCATCATTCAGGGGATAAGTACGTCATCTTCGTTACCGAAGGACTACCACAAGCAACATATATATATATACATATACATATACATATACATATATATATATATATATATATATATATATATATACATATACATATGCGTAAACATACATATATACATATATATATATACATACATATATATATACATATATATACATATACATACATATGTATGTATAAGTATATGTATATATACATACATATATGTACATATATATGTATATATATATATATATATGTGTGTGTGTGTGTGTGTGTGTGTGTGTGTGTGTGTGTGTGTGTGTGTGTGTGTGTGTGTGTGTGTGTGTGTGTGTGTGTGTGTGTGTGTGTGTGTGTGTGTGTGTGTGTGTGTGTGTGTGTGTGTGTGTGTGTGTGTGTGTGTGTGTGTGTGTGTGTGTGTGTGTGTGTGTGTGTGTGTGTGTGTGTGTGTGTATGCGTGTGTGTGCGTGGATGTATACTTGCGTGCGTGCATGTGTATAGGTTATATGAATACAACAGGATAAAGGATAGAAGAAAAACTGGATGGGAAAAGGAAAGCAATAGGGAAAGGAGATGAAGGGCATACTAAGGATCTGGGGGAAGAAGTAAGGGAACGGGAAACGGCAAGGAAGTGCCCCAATAAAAAAGAATATTGAACCGAGAGATTTAAGATTCCGAAAGAAAATAAAAAAGAATGATTAAAAAAAAATTGAAGGGGCAAAGAATAAAACAAAACAAAACGAGGACGTCAAACAAAAGAAAAACAAAAATAGAATACAAATAAGATAGAAGTAATAAAATATAAAGAAAGCTACGTCGTAGTAAATACATCTTCAAGAGGAAAAGAAGGAGTAGGGAGAGGAGGAGGAGGAGTCAGGAAGCTTCATTACCTACATTCTCGACATGATATTGTCATTTCAATTTATGAGGTCCCTTACTCTTGGCAACCTAACTTAATGGGATCAACACTGAAGTCTGGTGCACCTTTCTGCTAGCTTTACCTTCTCTTCCGGACGCCCAGCTGCTGGTGAATGTTCATTTATGTATACAAGTCCCATGTATATATAGATGTTACAAACGTATATATATATATATATATATAATATATATATATATATATATATACATATATATATATATATATATATATATATATATATATATATATATATATATAGTGTACTTGCTACATAGAAACATATATACGTACATACGCACACCCACACATATAGGTACACAGATATATATATATATATATATATATATATATATATATATATGTATATATATATATATATATATATGTGTGTGTGTGTGTGTGTGTGTGTGTGTGTGTGTGTGTGTGTGTGTGTGTGTGTGTGTGTGTGTGTGTGTGTGTGTGTGTGTGTGTGTGTGTGTGTGTGTGTGTGTGTGTGTGTGTGTGTGTGTGTGTGTGTGTGTGTGTGTGTGTATTGACCTGGTCTTTTCACTTGGTCTTTGGATCACGTGTTGGACTCGTGATCGACAGCTATTTCCCTCCCGAAAGAGAGCTCAGAGCTCGTAGGTCCGATCTATGGGTAATGCTATGACCTTATACACACACACACACCCAACTCCCCGCCCACCTTCATCATAATATATATATATATATATATATATATATATAGATATATATATATATATATATATATATATATATATATATATATATATATATATATTACATTTGCTTATAGAGTAGTCCATCATGGCCGATGACGACATTCGATGTTCCCAAGGATGATTTCAACATGAATGAGTGAAGATGACTGACGATGCTATGACTTGATCATCAAGGATGCTGCTGCTGCTGCCGTCTCCGGTGAGCAATGGTGTGGCTCAGTAAGCCAGTTCGGGACTTGCAACATACCTTTCCACGGTGCTGACACGTCACCTCTCCGGGTCTGGATCAGCTGCCACAACCTCCTGCCGGGCGTGACGCTGTTGTATCTTCAAAGAAAGTCCGTTGTGCTTTCCCTGGTTCCCTCCAGATTGGCTAACCCTCTTTAGATCTTTGTTCTCCCTTGAGTTCGGTCATTGGTTAGTGTTTCGAGAGTACCAGGGTCTGTGTTGCACCTTTTCCGTGCGGTTTTTTGTTTGGTCCTTGTATCTATTCTCGGGACCTCCAGGTCTCCTTGGAGAGTTTTGAAGTTGGCCCTAGTGTACTTGCTTAGGTAGCCGGTAACCTGGCATCCTGATAACTTGGCCAAGCCATCGAAACTGCCTCCGTGCCAACATGGTGTCAACGCTGATGGGGTTTGTCCCTTCAAGTATCTCCGTGTGTGTAGAATACGATCCCTCCAGATGAGGCCCAGTATCGTCTGCAAGCATACATATATACAAACATTCATTCATTCATACATACATATATACATACATACATACATACATACATACATACATACATACATACATACATACATACATACATACATACATACATACATACATACATACATACATACATACATACATACATACATACATACATACATACATACATACATACATACATACAAACATACATGCATACATACATACATACATACATACATACTGTGAGTGCCGATTGCACTATATATAAGAATATCTTGATGTATGATATTATACAGGTAAATTATGATATGTACCGAGGTTAATTACGAATCACGGCTTGTGACATTTGATCTGTGTTAAGTACCAATTGTATAATGTTCAAGTGTATTGACAAATTGTATGTACTAAGTTTAATTACGAATCACGGCTTGTGATATTTGATGTATGTTGAGTACAGATTGCACAATGTCTGAGTGTATTATAGTAATATCTAAAGAGATATCGATGACATGTTCGAGAAATGATTGAAGTTAGTGGCAACCACAAGCCCGGGTTGTTACGTAGATAGTTATAATGTATGTAAAATAAAGTG
>NC_134804.1:40159624-40169624 GCF_046742065.1 Oratosquilla oratoria | reverse complement strand
GTTGGTACAATTTTACCCAAATTTATTTACAGCTTGCTTGGAAGATATTTTCAGGTTTAGTTGGGAAGAGAAAGGCTTGAAGGTTAATGGCAATATATATATATATATATATATATATATATATATATATATGTATGTATATAGAAATATATGTATGCATATATGTATATATATATACATATATATATATATATATATATATATGTATGTATATATATGTATATATATATATATAAATGTGTGTGTATGTGTGTGTGTGTGTGTTTGTGTGTGTGTGTGTGTGTGTGTGTGTGTGTGTGTGTGTGTGTGTGTTTTTGTGTGTATTTGTGTGTGTGTGTGTGTGTGTGTGTGTGTGTGTGTGTGTGTGTGTGTGTGTGTGTGTGTGTGTGTGTGTGTGTGTGTGTGTGCGTGTGCGTGTGCGTGTGCGTGTGCGTGTGCGTGTGCGTATGGGGGGTGTCTGGGTGGGTGCGTAGGTGGGTGGGTGTGGGTGTACACACCACCAAACAAAGTCAATTGAACTGATTAACGTGTGCGTAAGCGCAATTTGCAACACCACAGAAAACGGGAAAGATTCTGTGTGTTGTCGTACAACATTTACCAACAGAGCACAAAGCTACCGTGACTTTTTTATTTCCTCAAGGTCTTTAGTCGTATCATCTCTCTAAGCAGCTATCTAAATCTCCTACTTAACGTCTTTTAACTTAGAACCGTTAGAAAGTAGGTTAGATTTTTTAAAGGTCATCAACAAAGTCTGTATCGTTCATCAGTGAATAGTATGATGATCCTGCAGTAAAATTACAAGGCTGATCATTTAATGAAAATAAAATTATCTATAGGCTCTGTCTTAATACTAACATAATAAAAATGCTTCATTGTTTTCATTCCTGGGGGCGGTGATAAAAAGGAAAATGATTAAGTTAATCAATAATAACTAATAACAACAACAACAACAATAATAATAATACTCATAATAATGACAATAACATTAATGATAATGATAATAACATCGATAACAGCATATTGATAACAAATCATAAGAAATGCAAAATTTGGCTTAGGTAAATATCCAAGGAAATACTAAAAATCCAAATTCCATTACATTTCATCGCCTCAGATGAATCCTATTTCATTCATTAACAACACACAAGACTAGCAAAAAAAATTCTACCTATTTCTATGTTAAACCTACGTTCTAGTAGCTTGACATTATGTCTCTTCTACTTAATATCTACTTTAATCAGTATTTCCAATTGTTGTTTTACTAATTCCGCTTCAGCTTTTAAAGGTTTGTATTAGATCCTACTTCTATCTAAGATTATCAAATTAGATTAATCGTAATAAGGATCCTACCACTATTTTGGATTATTAGGTGAAAATAATTGTAAAAGATAAATGAACATGTCAACTATCTCATAAACAAGATACAGATCCTTAAAGCGATGGGCAAACCAACCTCTTAGTAAGGTTTAAGAATACAAACGCTAGCCAGAATAAAATGTGTAGTCATTATGTTGAGGGCGCTAACTACCTTGTTTAATCCTTCTTGTTTAATCCCCCTCGTTACTGAAGCTCCACAACTTCTAATCTCAAAAGAAGCAGCCCAAGATTAAACTCCGTTTGTCTTAACTTGGTGAAGATTTTGTTCATTAATGATGGTGTTGCACAAAAATAGAGTGGAAGGATCAAATTTCGTATTACAGGTTTTGCTTGATTTCCTTATTTTCTCCACCCCACCCCCCTTTTGCAATGTGTGAATATTGCTAAGGTTCATATTACAATTGTTTATATAAATTTTACTTGTTGATAAATTTCTGACAAGGTTAGACGAACAGACTATAGTCCTGAAGCCATCCAAAGTAAAACAATTATGGACATTTTGAGTCGGGGAGGTGGGGGGGTGACGAAATAGAAGGTGAGCATCCTAGCCCATTGCGTCCCAGACAGTTGCGGCCTGGACAATTGCGCACCAGACAATTGCGCAACTGGTTATTGCAAAAATGATAAGGAATAAGGAATTCCAGTATTCAGTACACTGATGGATTTACGCTATTCGAAAAGAATAACAACTTTAAAATTATTGATGGGGATGACAGGTGGTGATGGATACGGAGCTGCCTAGTGTAGACCTTATGGTCTCTTGCAGTCTCCTTCATTCTTATGTTCTTATTATAGCTTTAGTAATACTAAAAAAACATATTTACAATAATTGCGTAACTGGTGAATAACAAAAATTATAAAGAACAAGGGATCTGCATATTTAGTACACCAATGGATTAACGCTGTTCAAAACAATAACGAATTTAAAGTTATATATGTAGCTTTAGAAATATTTCAATTGAAATAACTCGTTTTTGTCAATAATTGCATACCTGATTAGTTGCGAGAATTATAAGCAATTAGATGTCTGAATACTTGATACATTAATGAATTAATATACATACGTACACACACACAAACAGATTCAAGTACTACGACAACAAAAATCGAAATATAATAGGATAATTATGACTATTAGAAACCTAGAATCCTGATAACAATATATTTTTTCAAAGGGTAGCCCACAACATGCACAGCTTTTGATATCATTTGATCTGTATTAAACTTACTTTTTTCGTACAATTTTACTCCACACCTCTATCTAAACAACCAAAGTGTTTATGATTATTGTTCATATATGCTTCAGTAATGTTACTCTATGAGTGTATTTTAAAGAAATATGAAAATTGAAATACTTTTTTACTCTTTTATTCCTTTTATTTTTATTTTTATTTTTTAGTATTACCTGGTTTACGCAAATACACGTTTAGGCAAGGACACAAATGTCTGGACCGTTAAACATTAGCGTATGCAATATTCAGATTCCTTATTTCTTATTGTTTCTTAGATTAAGCAGTTGCGCAATTATCTGGTACGCGATTGGCCAGGTACGCAATTATCCAGGTACGCAACTGTCCGGGACGCAATTAGCCGGGGCACAATTGTCCTAGGTCATAAGTAGAAGTATATCTTCAACCCTTACACTACGGAAGGAGTGCCACGGAGATGAATATAAGGGTCTGGCAGTGGCCATAAAAAGAAAAGCACCACAGACTATGAAAGGATAGAGATAGGTCATGATTTCTTGGATGCCGAGTTGGGGAGGAGGAGTGCCATGGAAATGAGGAAAAAAATAGCTTGGAAAAAATAAAATCACCTGGTATGGAAGCAGGTAAGCGTGTGAAACGAGAGGAGACAGAGAGAGAGAGAGAGAGAGAGAGAGAGAGAGAGAGAGAGAGAGAGAGAGAGAGAGAGAGAGAGAGAGAGAGAGAGAGAGAGAGAGAGAGAGAGAGAGAGAGAGAGAGAGAAGAGAGAAAAGGAAAGAGCGAGACTCGTTTGAAAAAGAATTTCTCAGTACATTTGACAAACTTTTTAGATTTCATTCTGTCTATCACCGAACGTTTTTGGGCTGTAGGGACTCAGAGTATGGAGTGGGCCAGACCTGATGGGTCCAGACAGCTCTCAACTGAACAATTCGCTTGCCGATGGCGAGGGAGCCGGTGGAAGAGACGAACGAGGAGAGGAGAGGGCAAAACCGAAGATGACGAAAAAAAAATAAAGTGTCAAGGCTTTTTGGGTCCCGATCACTCACGACTCCTTCAGGTTGGGGTCCAGCCCCTTCAGATAAAAGAATAGCGCGTGCCTAACCAGAATAGATTCTGTAAAGCACCTGTTCATTCTCTTTTGATGGATATAACTTGTACATACTTTTGCTCTGTCCCCATTACACGCAACCATACATGTGCATTTTTCAAACGCAGCGACAGGCGTTAGGTTAAACCTATCTCGATTAAGACATTCACTGCCAATAACCACTCAAATATTTATTCTGATGATGACCACTAGGTGATTTGATTCAATTGAGAGAGCCACCCTGTGGAGCCACAAGTCTAAAGGCCGTAGTTTCCCAGCGTTTCTATCCTTATGGATAAGCTAAGGGTTTGAGGAGGGAGAAAATCCTCTCAGGGGCAGGACCGGGGTTAGGCTGGGGGGGAGTGAGAGTAGAATGGGAGAGTGGAGAGATGAGGAGGAGGAGGAGGAGGAGGAGGAGGAGGAGGAGGAGGAGGAGGAGGAGGAGGAGGAGGAGGCGGAGGCGGAGGAGGAGGCAAAAAGATTCACTCACCTTACAGGTTAGTTGGAACAAGATTCGTCAAGAAAAACAAACTTTCTCGCGTCAAGATTGTGCGGCTGTGTGAAGAGGGACTGGAGTGGGGGTGGAGACAAGGGAACGTAGGTGGGGCTGAGAGTGGGAGGCCTTGATGCGGCGCGAAGAGGATTGGAGGTGAAGGAGAACGTGGAGTTGCTGATGAAGACCATCACCTGAAGCGTTGACTGAAGCTGAACTTGAAAACTGGAGTCAAAACGGAATTTGAACCGAGATTGGAACTGGCATTGAAGTTGTGAGGGGAATTGAAATCGGGGCCGAAATTTATACGTTTATTTAGATTAGAATTAGTTGCATTATGTAGAACAGAAATATATGACTGGATCAAACTTAGATAACTAATTTATCTTATAAGAGCACTTTTGTCAACGTTGGATTTTGTCAGTCATGAAAACAGAAAAACAGGTGGAGAAAAAAATGTCATAGTTAGCGAACAGGTAATAAACAAACAAGATGACAAGCATGTGCAATTTCTTAATCCTAGTGATGTCCCTCTGTTCAAGACGGACAATTTGAAGCGCCTTGAGAGTGGATGATATCCAACAACTGCTTAAAATCGTCTGAACATCGTATAGAAGAGGAATAATCAATGCTGGTCTCGTATTCACTTACTTGTGGGTTCAAATCCTGCACTTCTGTCCGATTCCCAGAAGTGACTGTTCGTTACCAGGCCCAACAGTCCCCAAATTGAATAGGGAAAAAGGTGACGGCTTGGCTGCAGCAACTACTCAGCGCCTTCTGTCGTGTTAGGTTCCTCACTTTCACCTTCTTCCTCTAAGCAAAGCCATCGAGAAGGGAGAAAGGCGAAGAGCTATGCAACATTCCATTGTACTGCATTTCCTTTTTAGGGCCACTATGTCTTTTCTCTGTTTGAGTTGGAAATATAATATTGAAACGCGATGCATCGCGAAGGCAGACCCCTGACACAAGACGACAAAGAGCTGTTACACCAGGTCATGCATAATTTCAGCCAGTCAAAAAGAGAACGAGGAAAGAGGCACTGGACTCAACCATTGAGAGCACTCGATAGCAAAGAAAAAGATATAGATTCCAATAAATGAACAAATAGACAAAAAATACCTTTACACCCAGAAAACAACTGATTAATAGGTAAAATGGGATCTTGAAATAGATCTAGTTGAAGTCTATCAAATTCTTTTAGGATATTCTTGATAAACACGTTTCAATGAACCTCGAAAGCAATGATAAAAAGAGAAAAGAAAGTAAGAAAAAGACTGGATCCACCATCAAGAGAAGACATTCTTAAGTAGTCAAAGTAGGAAAAAATACTAAAAATACAGGAAATAACAAAATTTTTGTTAAAGTTATCAAACAAGAACATAAGAATTTGAAGAGACTGCAAGAGACCATAAGGCCTTCACTCGGGAGTTCTATACCCCTTGCCACCTTCCATCCCCATCCATAAAATTAATTATCTAATCTTCTCTTAAAAGAACCCTTTGTTTCAGCACTCTCTACAGGGTGACAGAAACCTATAAGAGCTCAGAGGCGAAACGATATGTTTTTGGTGCGGTTCTTGCAGACAGTGCGATGTTGTGGTTTGAAAGCCTAGAAGAAATAAATGAATAAAAAAAATTTGGCATTAGCCAAAGCAAAATATTTGGTGTGCATAGATATAAGTTTTCCCTTAGGATAGGGTATATCCTCAACATAACAAAAACGTTCTGCTGTCAGACTGAACAAAAATAGTAAAGTAAGACACTGTTCACGTGACTCTACCATCATCTGAATAAAATAGCTTGTCATCAGCCAAGGCAAACTATGTAAAGGGCGTCACTGGATGAAGAGTAATCTTTAAATCTTCCTCATGTCATAATCCTAAACTTAACTGAGTTCTTAAATCTGTAGAGTTCGTTTATCTTAGACGAGAAGGTGAATAACCAATAATTCTCTTAATCTGGACAAAATCACCTGTTGGTAGCCAAAATAAAAGCTTAAAACCTAGAATACGAACAACAGCATAAAGTTGTTGTTTTTTTTCTTGTAATCAAACACAATCGAGCAAAATGTCCTGATGAGCTGATGAAGTTGTAGAAGCTGTAACATAGTAAGTGTTCGGTAATTTCATAATTGTTTGGTAAAATTTACATTTCACAATGTTTCGTCCAAGAAGTCCCTTCTTCCAAAACTTGTGATCAGAGAAATTGTCTCAAAATGAACACAAGGTCGTCCCTTTAGCAGCGACGCATCTTTAGAATGTGATTTTGTTTTTCTTTTTTCTTTTTTAGCAGGGACGAGGTTTATCGATGTATTTTCTTCTTCAATGTCTGACAATTTTCTTCAGTTGAAGGGACCCCAAGAGGCAAAACGAGGTCACCATGACCTTGTTTCTCCTTTGTTTTTTCTGCATAAAATCGTCTGGCATTAGTCTTAACGGAAGCCTATAAACAGTTGTTTATCCTATCTGAATATTCTTTTTCTATTTTAATTTCTCAGGTGTTTGAATGATTGGCATAGAAATAGATATCTTTATTCCTTGAGTAAATATTTCTCCTTTCATCAGGATGTTCTTTGTTTCTCTGCAAAGCAACTTCAGATTTGATCGGACGTACAGACCGGGAACCAGTTATTGAATTACCGACGACCAAGTGCTCGTCGCGGACGGCCATCGATTGGCGCCGCAAGGACCTCCACAGTACGATTCTGAGCCTCGAACTTTGTTGTCATAGTCACCTTTGTGTCTTATTCCCCTCCCTTTCTCCAGAGCGCATTTGAGTTTAGTGATAAAGACAAGACACCTGAGAAAGTGTCTGTTATTACCTGTTCACGGATAGATTATCCGTATCAAGGAAAGCTAGCCAGAAATAAGACTCAGACCTAGACGATCAGTTACATACTAGCCTGACATTTTTGTTTTTTCTTCAAAATTATCTTTATTCATGAAGGCAACTAGATGGAGTCATGGGGCACGTCACTGGAAACATAGTTGAAGAATTCGACTTCGGTGTGTGAAGATAAGTCCCATCACGCGGATCGTGTTTATAAGGTTATGTAGGGGCCTGTCCGGGATCACCAAACGTCAATCTCTTCTTTTTTTCTCTCTCTCTCTCTCTCTCTAAATCTACCTTAACCCCGTCACTAGGAAAGGGATGCCACGGAAACTAATAGAATAGTTTGATGGCAGCCATAAAAACAGGAAAAGTGTCAACCGCCACGCAAGGGTTTAATCAAACTCACTCACTCCGATCGTGCTCGAGCGCTCACCGTCGATAATCTCCGCCTCCTCCTCCTCTGTCGTCGTTCCTGCGCACTTGTTATCCGTGATTTCGTGTTCTCCATCCTGGCAGGTTTAATCAAAATGAGTTATGATCCCGTTCCCATCTAAGGGTTACCTATCAGCTTTATCTAACTAAGAGAACCCTTTAAGGATATTATAACGGGAGCCGCCAAGCGATTTTATTCATGAACTTGTAGGCAGTAAAAGAGGAAGAGGCCCACCTATCTGCAAGAGGAGAATCTCAAAAGTCACCCGCCGTCGACGTAGGAGATCCGATTTCAGGAACCAAGAGGTCTCCTGAGGTAGGATTTCTCAGGATCCAAGAGCCATCAGAATCTCTTCAGCCACACAAAGAAAGAGTCTGCAGCCAAGGCGAGCTGGCCTTTGGAATTTTATTGGTGTTATAATGCTTCCGAAAGTCCTGTTGGAAGTCTTCTCGAGTTCCCAGAAGCCTCGCCGAAGAAAACACAAGCCGGAGGATGATGCAGCAGCCTCACTTTTCTTTATATTTTCTTTTCTTCGGATGAGCCTGCGCGACAAAGACACTTTCACAGAAGTGGGGCGGATGGGAAGGTGACGAGAGGGAGGGTATTGCTTTCAGAGGTGGACAAATATGTCGCCAAATCTTATGGATGACAATATATCACAAATCCCAGAAGCTACGTTGGATATTTTCTTATATCAATATCAGTTGATCTTACAAGCTATCTCTAGTCTAGATAGTGGATCAACTAGTCCATAAAATAGAAAATAATATCGAAAAACTTTTAAGTTTAGTTTTTGTAGATTACGGAAAGTTTTTGAATGAGGAGATCAAAGAAAAAATATTCAACTTTCTTCGAAAACAGATCTCAGACGAACATATTGTAATGATTTTACAGAATAAGACATATAATTATACATATAAATATGCATGCATATTTCATGTACACATATAAGTCATTATATACATAATATACATATACATGTATATACATATACATATACATATACATATACATATACATATACATATACATATACATATACATATACATATACATATACATATATATATACATATACATACACACACACTCACTCACACACACACATACACACACACACACACACACACACACACACACACACACACACACACACACACACACACACACACACAAACATACATACATACATATATATAAATATATGTGTATATATATATAAATGTATATATATATATATATATATATAGATAGAGAGAGAGATAGATAGATAGATATAGATATAGATATAGATATATACATATATATATATATGTATATATATATAATATATATATGTATGTATATATGTATATATATATATATATATATATATGTATGTATATATACATATACATAGATATATGTATATATATACATATATATGTATATATATACACATATATTTAAATGCAGTATATATGCATATATATATATATATATATATATATATATATATATATATGGTGAGGTTGAGGAACACCGACATATGAGTAGAAAAACATGCATAACATTTTTATTTTATGCCTGAGAGAGTGCATACTGTGCCCAAAACAAACTACATGACATGGCCCACCTTTGGTATACTCATAAATTCTCAACTCAGAAAATAAGGTTCATAATTTGCACTTCAAATATTTTTGGGAACTCGGTCGGTGTTCCCCCTACCATAGGAGAGCACCAACCGGGGAGTGGGGGAACATCATACCTTATTTTTTTGCCTGAAATCAACATATATGATAACCCTAGGCACCTCCCATCATTATGAAGTGATGAAATGAAAGATGAGCACATACAAAATTAACATTTGTTTGACATAACTAACTTACTATAAACATATCGTCAACAAAAAAATCATTATTAATCATTAATAACTATTTGAGCCAGAGAGGGAAGCTAAGACACCTTAAAGAATATTTGAGCAACTTATAGCCTAATTATATACAAATAAATGGAATTTAAGACATAAAACTATATACAAAGGAACACCTTAGCCTATAGTCTACTACAGGCTCAGATGTGCGAGCTGAAGGCATTTAGAGGCGGGGTACACCTTAACCAGGTCGGCCAGCTTCTTGGTGCCAATGACACCCTTACTTCTATCCTGACTCGACAGACGTTTTACACAAAAAAACACTGTTTCACTTCATTTAAAAGCACTAGTTCACCGCCATAATTTATTTTCATATCAATATACATAATCAGAAAAATAATGCTATGTTTTCCAAGTATTTCAAAATATTCAAAATTTGACGTATCGGTGTTCCTCCACATGTTGGCGGTCAATGTTCCCCCGCGCCACTTTTTTTTTTGTTTTTTCACAACAATGGCATGGCAGCCACTTCGAAAGGACGCACCTCATTTCACTCGATAACTTGTCAATGTGAATAAATATCATAATGAAACTTAACTCAAAATAATCACCCCATATTCACCGACGTGAGACACTATATGAGAACCGTGAAAAATAAAAACAGACATCCGAAAAATAGATTTTCTTACCTGGTAAACACAGACGTCGTGGTGGCAAAAATC
>NC_134804.1:40147124-40149624 GCF_046742065.1 Oratosquilla oratoria | reverse complement strand
ATATACACACACACATATACAATTATATATGTGTATATATATATATATATGTATATATATATATATATATATACACTCTAGAGACAGCCAGAATAAAGATTGTGGAGTCCACCGCTCGAGCAAATGTGTTATATTACAAGGTAAGTCTTGTTTTGAGCACCTTTCAAACAATTTCTAATATATTCTTAGCGGGACAGCAATTAAAAGTTTAAAAACACGCACAAAAAAGGAAAGAATCAAGTTTGGGATTACTTAAAATTCTTTACCCATCAAGATTAGATCAGTCTATTTGTTCCATCTTAGGTTCTGCCTTGACGCAGCCTGACGTCGGCCTCTTTTATCTTAATCGATTTTATTTGATTTTCTATTTTCTTTTTCTTTTTTTTCTTTGGTCTCTTCTTTTATGGCCTGTACTTCATTTTTATTTAATTTATTTTTATCTTCTTTTATTATTATTACTTTCTGTAGCCTATCTGTTAGCTCTTTCCATGCTCTGTTGTATTCTTCTTTTCATCTTTCTTGAGGCCAAGCTATTCTATTCGTCTCTTGGGCACTTTTGGTTAAGAAACGAAATAACATGTGTTGTGACGTCACAATGTATTTCATTTTATTTTATCTTTATTTGTTTATTTATGTTATACAAGCAACGGGCTGCGCCCAACCCCGCTATGCGGGGGCTCGGCCGTTCGGGCTAGCTCGCTTTGCTCGCAGGCGCCTTCAGCGCCCATGTTTGCATTTCATGTCGAAATAATAGGATCTCAAATCCTCGTTAGCGCTAAACCACCCACTTTTGGATATAAACGATCTGTATCCAGCCCAGTAGTGAGATACAAATCGCTTCTCTTGTTCAGGGTCTATATCTCCATCTTAATTTCTAAGATCCTCAAGACTCAGCTGTTGAGCTGGATTGTTCTTGAACTACTTTAGGCACTTAATTTTTCTAAAGAACAACAAAATACTGTTCTTGATTTCTGACGCTTCATTAGATTTCTTCTTGCCGAAAGGAGACAGAGAAGACATGTAGAGGACATGTACTTCTCAAGGAATTTACTTCTGTGAATGTTAACTAACTCCTGTTTTAGACTCTTATTCTTCCTCACATCACTTAGTGAATATTTCCCTTTGTTATCCAACTCCAAAAATGGTGTTGCCTGCGTTTGTCTTGCGTGGTACCGGCCACGGTGTTTGACACCCTTGCCGAGACACACCGGGACGAATCACACAACCGAGCCGGAGAGGACGTGTCCCCTTGAGGGATTTCCAGTTTCCGGCCCGATTACAGGAATTCTTTTATTAGTACCAGGGGCTCCCTAGAAGTTTCCCGAGTGCACCTCAGGGGCTCCATAAGTGCCCCTTGAAGTTCCAGGGGGTTCTTAATGGGCTCCTCAGGAGTTCCTAGAGGGTTCCACAGGGAATCCCCACAGGGATTCTCAGAGGTTTCCTAGTGACTATCTAAGGGCTCCCAAAGGGCCCCCCGGGAGTTTTCAGAGGCGTCCCCGGGGGTTTGCGGATGTCTCGCTCTCAGCCAATCAGTCGCCTCTGTTGTCGTGACGTCACCGCTCTTGGCCAATCAGTCTTCTCTGTTTCCTTGACATCACCACTCAGCCAATCAGGGGCTTGCGTTTATCCTTAGAAGACGTTACCATGTTACTGGGCCAACAATATCCGGGGATGTCCTCTTTTCGGTGGAACCACCGTTCCAACCATTTCGACGACAAAATCTTTTTTTTAGTACACACATGTAAATTATTTTGCTTTTTTTATTCTATTTTTTTTTTCATTAACCATAATGAGGCTCATTATGAAGATTGTTATAGCTTTATCTTATTCGCCGCGCCTACTTGAAAGGGTTGCCAACATATTCGTCTTTAAAACTCGTGACATCTTAGTATTTTAATACCGTCCAAATGCATTTCCATTTGTGCTGATCTAACGTTATTAGTTTTGTGAAAAGTACTTGAAGTTTAGGCAGTAAACTTATACAGTATGAGGACCCCATCAGCAAATGAGCGAAATATAGATCAATAGAAAAATAAATTAATGAATGCCGTAATTCCTTAGTTCAGTTCTGCATAAGGCAGACGATTTGGTATCGCCGAATAAATTGGCCTTTTGATAGCCAGATTAAAAAAAATCGAAAATTCTGACAACAGATTAGACAGAGATGAATTCAGTTCTTTATCGATCAAAAGGTTTCCCCGAATATGAATTAAATCGTTTTGTTGGTAAGGTTAGGTTCGATCGACATCGATTTAGACCTGTTTAACCAAGAAGTTGATTTAATCGTTTTGTTTTGGGTGATACCACATGATTTTAGTCCACTCTAGAGGATTGATGATCTTCGGAAAAAGCTGACTTTCGACGGTGAACCAAAATGACAGTCAGGTGACTTCGAGACACCAGCGTTAGTTGCTTTGAAATTTTAATATATTTTATCATTTTTATCCGAAACTTTGTGTAATTATTCCCTCGTGCATACGAAGCCGCTCAGTTACAAATG
>NC_134804.1:40134624-40137124 GCF_046742065.1 Oratosquilla oratoria | reverse complement strand
CTCCCGCCATGGTGTGAAGTACAGAGTTCTTTGAACCTGTATACATTTCAGCCTCTTTTCCACCAAGGCTCTGAAGCCCTGAAGCCACTGTAATACTGAATATTGGTGGTGCTCTTGCACTGGTTTTGTAACCATAACAATATTTTATGTAGTTCTTTGTTTATGTTGCTTTTCATCCAAGTAAGTTTGTATCTAAATTTCTCTCTAACTTTGTAAAGCCTGTACGGGTACTAGTCTTCTGACGCCTTCTACATCGACATGTTGAATAAAGAGGACCAAAATCCGGCACAGTGTTGAAGGTAAACACAATTGCAGGAAGGAAGCTTTGCTTTCAGACAGCGTTTCCCTTTGCACAGTCTTCTTTTTTCAAGTCGACTCGTAAAACGTTTGTACAGAATAGAATTTGTTGTCAGAATTTAACACGACTGCCCTTTTAACGTATCTGAGCACGTTTATGCATATCTGCGCCTAAATGTCGGGTCACTTTGTCATCCTCCTTTAACTAGGTCGTCTGCCTGTAGCCTGCATTATCTTTTGTCCGTTCTTCCCCCTCCCCCCTCTTTTTAAGGGGGGAGGGCATCCTTAGTCTTCCTGGTCCCTAAAGAGTCTTCAAACCAAAGTCTTATTGATTCTAGAGCCGTTCTACTTTGACCTGGTCACTGACATCTCTGCCCTTATCCTTACTTGTTTCCTCTTAATACATCAGCCAATACTATGAGTGCGTGTATGGCATCTGTTATAATGAATATGGTGGTAAGACCAAAAGTAATAAAGACAGTGACACAGGAATAACGACAATAGTGATGGAAGGTTGTCGCAGCATCTGTTATGAACACTCCGTATTGTTATTACCATTTTGTGAGTGCCGTTACATGACTTTATTCATCTCCTCTGCCTTTTTTTTTAGTGAAAGGGCTCTAGAATATATCTATTAGCCCTTTCTGTACTAGGTGACATGTCCATTTTATTAATCTCCGTGGCGTCGCTTTGGTAACAGTCGTAGGTGTTTAAGAAACAGTATATTCAGAACTATCCTATATTCATATGAACTTGGAGGATTTTTTCCTTCCAGTATTGTCACTGAACAATTGGTTTGTGATTTATATATTTCGTTGAATTATTCTATTTATCATATCTCTACGTTCAATTCATGCTGGACTGCAAATCTCATCATATCATTCCCCATATGATATCTGATTTCTGATGAATCTTTTCCTCTGAGTTCAGTCGAACAGACTGGTCATGATGCCTGTGGCTTTGGACCTGAACATCTTTTGTTCGTTTTACTTTGAAGATCTGCTGCCGCACTGCTGATACGAAAGCTAGTGTTGGATTTTGATCTTATAAAGATGCTATTGGCAGGCTTTGAATGGTAAAGACATATTCATTTAGGTCATCTTTGTTGTGTTCTGAACAGAGTTGGTTGACGTCAGAGAGAAAGAGGAAATATACATATTTGGAAAAATAAGATATTTGTATGTAAAAAAGGACAAACTATATGAGCACTTAGATATAAAAAATCGGATTGTAGTTGTGTCAGTTATTGTATTCAAGTCCAGTAGTCTCCAATTTTGTTTTAAGCAAGGTCAAACTATTTTTGATAAACTTAGAATCTTTGGTACTTCAAGGGGCAGTGTTAGTTTGTTTGTTAAACAATTGTAAAGCAACATTTAATCAAACCTGGCGGCCGGTCACTGGTTAACTCCAGTAAACTCCGATGACAAGATGTCTTGTCATTTGGTCAAATAAAACAAAAAATCATAAAACACCAAAATGTTTGATCAAACACCAGAAAAATATGACGTCAGTCCTCGCTTCGCTGCGAGCGAAGCGAGGACTGACGTCATATTTTTCTGGTGTTTGATCAAACATTTTGGTGTTTTATGATTTTTTGTTTTATTTGACCAAATGACAAGACATCTTGTCATCGGAGTTGAATGGGTTAACTCCAGTAAACTTTAAGTTGGAATCTTGCGTCCTTTTTGTATGACCTCACATGACCTTGACAAGGTCAGGCTTCCGAGACCATGAAGAAGTCGTCTTGCCCGGAACCCGGAAGTTGGCCAGCAGCCGTCGCCGCATTCTGAAAAAAACAACAACAACACCTTCATTCAATTCAGAACAAACTGAGCCAGAGGGCGGGGAAGCTCAGGCTGGGCGGGATAGAAAGTGGGAACAGAGAAGAGAGAGAGAGAGAGAGAGAGAGAGAGAGAGAGAGAGAGAGAGAGAGAGAGAGAGAGAGAGAGAGAGAGAGAAGAGAGAGAGAGAGAGAAAAAAAAAAAGAGAGAGAGAGAGAGAGAGAGAGAGAGAGAGAGAGAGAGAGAGAGAGAGAGATAGAGAAAGAGAGAAAAGAGAGAGAGAGAGAGAGAGAGAGAGAGGGAGGGAGAGAGAGAGAGAGAGAGAGAGAGAGAAAGTGAGAATAGGTAAGGGAAAAAAAAGGCTGAAGAGGAGTATTTTGTTCGTACTAACCAGCGCTTCTATCCTTGAAAGGGAAACCTTG
>NC_134804.1:40089624-40129624 GCF_046742065.1 Oratosquilla oratoria | reverse complement strand
AAATGTCCATTGCAATGGCAGTAAGGCACAGTTGCTTTCACATCCATGTGTATTGTGTACAAGTAAACTACAGGCAATTCACTCAAAGAATCTCAGTCGATCCAGCGATTTCGGTTGGCAGCCCTGCTCACCCTTCCCCCCACTGAGCTGGCTGAAACCTCAAGTCTCCTTAAAATATTTTCATATTTCTTCACTTAGCTCAATGACTATACGAGTTACACAAATTTCATTTACATCTAGGGATGGAGCAGCCCTTGCTCACCTATTTCAAAGCTTTCCATTTCGATAGTACAAAGAAAGAAGGCAATTATAGCAAGTATAAGATAAGGAATATAATTCTAATGTTTATACAGCATTTTACTTAACATCGCTGTGTTCAGTCATTATGAGGCTGGTTGTAAAATTTATCATGCCTTCTGTGATATAGAATAGTCATGAATATGACTGTGCTTTCACATATCCCATTAAGTGACACACAAAAGAGAAAATGAAAGGTTTATATGTTTATCTTTTGATACTGGACGGGTGGCGGGAAGCACAGCGTCTTGCTCCCTCCCTCCCTCCACCCCAATCAATCTCATGAGTCAAAATTTGACATGACTTGAGTACATACCGCTCATGTTTTTTCGATCTCGATTAGTTTACGGCTTTCATCATCTCCTATTCATTATGGTCGGAAGAGTGACACTCAGATCGGAAATTGAAATATATAGATATGAAAAACTTCGTGAGTTGCATCGTAGCGAAGGGTGAGCAGGGATGCCAACCGAAAACGCAGGATCGACTGAGATTCTTTGAGTGAATTACCTATAGTATGACTAAAACTAGATCAAGTTAACCATGCCTTGGGAACCCTTATGAATCCCCCAAGAAGAATCGAAGGCAAACCTAGATATGAAAGCACTTGTAGTCGCAGGAAGACTAAAGGGCATGACAATATTAGCAAGAATAAACTTCGAAAAAATAGGAGAACGACAAGAAAGCGGGAGGGGAAAAAATCGGAGTAGCACTTGAAGGCGCTCCTGGAGGAGTGGCAGAAGGAGGGAGGGAGGGAGGGAGGGAGGGAGGGAGGGAGGGAGATAGAGCCTGTGGGAGTGGATCCCCTTGGCGTTGACGGGACCTGCCAATGTACTCTTCGTTTTCTCCCCTATTGGAATACTCCACGAGACCTAAGAAATCTGTCAATCTTTATTTCACGACCCGGCAAGAAGACTTTCTCGCACGTCTTCCATATATGTAGACAGCCACACAGACAGCGTGGATAAAAAAATGTACATGTCTTCAACAATTGTACACACAATATACATCAAACCATCTCCCCGTTACACGTGAATACGATGAAAAAATAGATAAATAAATAATAAATGAACAAGTAAGTAAATTGATAAAACAGATAAATGAAGTAACATAGATAACTAGATGAATATATGATTAAACAAATAGATGAAATTAAAAAGAATTTAGTTTTTGTCATATATATAAAATTGATAAAAATGAAGAAGTGGGTCAACTCCGGACTAATGGATCTCTCTCTCTCTCCATATCTATCTATCTATCTATCTCTCAGTACTAGTCCTTAAACTGAATAAAAGAGTCTGAAAAACAATCTCGAGGTCATTTCCACAGCAAACAAGAGAACAACAAAAACATGAACCTCTCCCCCCAATCCAACCTAACGCACCCTTTAATGTGACGATGTTTTCCCCATTAGCAGCTCGGTGGTTCTCAACCTTTTTCACTCTATTCCTTCTCCCCTTTCTCCTCTCCAACATGAATTCTCAACATTCGTGTGGCTTCCCCCCTTCATTTTCCTCCCTAATTGAATGTACCCCCTCGCCCTATAAAGGTAAAACAATGATGATGATGATGATGATGATGATGATGATGATGATGATGATGATGATGATGATGATGATTAATCAATTAATTAGTTAATAATAATAATAATAATAATAATGATGATGGTAATAATAGTAATAATAATAATAATAATAATAATAATAATAATAATGATAATAATAATGATAATAATAATAATAATAATAATAATAATAATAATAATAATAATAATAATAATAATAATAATAATAATAATAATAATAATAATAATAATAATAATAATAATAATAATAATAATAATAATAATAATAATAATAATAATAATAATAATAATAATAATAATGATAATAATGATAATAATAATAATAATAATAATAATAATAATATAATAATAATAATAATAATAATAATAATAAATAATAATAATAATAATAATAATAATAATAATAATAATGATAATAATAATAATAATCATAATTATAATAATAATCATAATAATAATAATAATAGTAATAATAATAATAATAATAATAGTAATAATAATAATAATAATAATAATAATAATAGTAATAATAATAATAATAATAATAATAATAATAATAATAATAATAATAATAATAATAATAATAATAATAATAATAATAATAATAATAATAATAATAATAATAATAATAATAATAATAATAATAATAATAATAATAAAAATTATGACAATCTTAATTTTCTT
Source organism: Oratosquilla oratoria (assembly GCF_046742065.1). Classification (NCBI taxonomy): domain Eukaryota; kingdom Metazoa; phylum Arthropoda; class Malacostraca; order Stomatopoda; family Squillidae; genus Oratosquilla; species Oratosquilla oratoria. The sequence continues at coordinate 40,127,058 of NC_134804.1, read as the reverse complement.
ATATTTCTTCTGCCAGGTCAGAGTGATAGATTTTTTTTTTTTTTTCTTAAGATTCCTCACATGATATAGAAACGTATAATTTGTAAGAGCTGGCCATCGCCCTTTTACTAAATTCTTGTCCTCCTCATGGCTCGCTTGCCACCCCCCCCCACCTTCCCCGCCCATGGCCCACATTTTGGGAACCACTGCCTTAGCTGAATGACACTACTACCCCATGGTCCTATCAATCAATGAGTGGTTGAGTGGGCGAGAAGGTTGGACGCCGGGAGCCACTTAGCGCCCTCGGTGAGGCGAAAGTATGGGGGCATCCCCGCTGAATGGAATTGTTTGGTCTGGCGCGGAACGAAAGGCAACAACATACGTCACTAGTGTGTTGAAGGGTTTCAAAGAACATTTAGAATTTGTACCGATTATGTGGAAAGAAAAAATTCATTTATTCATTTATAGATCTATTTGTTTGCCTATTTATTGATTTGCTTTTATTATACATTATTCCATTCCTTTTTCATTTGTTTTTCTTTTATTTATCTATCTTATTTTATTTCATTTATCCTTTATATATTTTACTTATTCCTTATTCATTTTCCCATTATTTATGCATTTCTCTGTTCATTTATGTTTATTTACTTACTGATTTGTTTACTTATTCATCAATACATTTATTCACGTAGCTATTCTTTTAATTGTTTTGCTTTTAGTTTCTTCTGTTTTCCATATCTATCACATACTTGATTATTTACGTGCCGATGATTTATTTATTCGTTTATTTTTTCATTTGTAGTATTATTATTATTTTTTTTACTTCTACCCATGAAGAAGCAAAAAGGAAGGAGTTGTAGGAGATGTGAACCTCCATCTTAAAGAAGAGGAGGAGGAGGAGGAGGAGGAGGAGGAGGAGGAGGGGGGCAGGAGGAAGGCAACAGTGTCTCTCTTCCTTCTCTTGCCCTTCAATCTCTGGCTCTCTGTCTGTCTGGCATGCAGCGGCATTATGGCCAATTTTCGATGTTATTGAAATACCTCATTGCAATATGTCTCCTCCATTCCATCCCTTAGAGACACGTATGTCCTCCTCCTCCTCCTCCTCCTCCTCCTCCTCCTCCTCCTCCTCCTCCTCCTTCTCCTCATCCTCCTCCTCCTCCTCCTCCTCCTCCTCCTCCTCCTCCTCCTCCTCCTCCTCCTCCTCCTCCTCCTCCTCCTCCTATTGGCTTCGTCCTAGCCTGTCTTCCCTTTTATCCTCCTCTCTCCATCCGATGTCCTTCATTTGCTCTTAAAATTTCGTAATACTTTTCTGCATCCAGTTCATAAAATGTCCTTCGTTTTTGTTTTTTTTTCTTCTTCTTCATCTAAAAAGTCTTTATGGGGTGTCGAGTCCTCAGTAGATCAGAGAAATTAGAAAATGACACAAAAACTATATAAACTTAGTACATTCGTGAGATAATTTATTCACTGTTATTTTAATTTTTGTTCACTGTTATTGATGGTGATGTCTAACCATTCTAGATAAGGCTTTATCCCAAGTTAAATAAAATCGTCTGGTGTTAGGTGGAACAAGTAACTAAGGAGCTATGATTACAATTGTATATTCAATTCCTTCAGAATAAAAATTCCTCCTTTGGAGTAATCAGAATAACCTGACCTTACCCAGAGTAAACATACAAAAGCGTCGTCGTCGTAGCAAAGGGTTAATCTTGTGACCCCAGTCTTCGGGATTTCTTTTTCTTATAATCAAAAAATGTCTAATATGCCAAAGGTCGTAAACGTAGCCTCTCATATTCACCCATTCCGTCCAGGGCTCTCCCACCCTCCCACCCTCCCACCCCCTCACTCTCCCCACCTCCTACCTCCCCTGCCCTCTCCCCCTCCCACTTCTTCGTCTCTCCCCTACCCCCTCACCCTTGCTCTCTCATCCTCCCTTCTCTCTTTCTCCCCCTTTACTTCCTCCCCACCCCTGCCACCCTCTCCCTTCACCTTGACTCTCCCCTTCCCTCTCCCCGTCTCCCACCTACTCCCCCGTCTTCCCCTCCCCATTTACCTCCTCCTGCTCCATCACCTTTCCCCTCCACTCCCCCTTCGCCTGTCTCCCTCTCCCTCCACCTTTCTTCCCCCTTCCTCAGCCATTCCAGCATCTTTGTGTCCCTCCAATGCGGCGGCGCCATCTTTTGTACTGGGGCTGACGCCAGCGATTTTATTCACCTGAACGGTAGACCCCCACCCCCCAAGGTCTGGGGAAGGTGGCAATGAAGGGAGCGGCGCCAACCCCCGTTCCCCCGTCCTGGTTCGGTGCAGTCCTTCAGGCAGCAAGGAGAGGGGGGGGGGTGCTCAGTTTAGTTGCAATGAAGAACATCGAGTCATCCAATGTGCCTATTTGAGACATTCATCAGGGATTTGGCTCTAACTTCACACCAGATGATTTTATTCAGGATAAAAGGAAATTTCGTCTGTAAAATGCTAATGTTAGCAGATAATGAGGATGGTTTTGTGATGAGATGTCACTTGGAGTAGAGATTATGGCATTGTAGACAAGAATCGCGTTTCAGTTAATGCAAAATATTTCATTTCAAACGAGCTATGAACGTAGAAAGTATTCGTCAAGGTTTGTTCTATCGAATGAATAATTTCGTTGTGTAAATACGCCATATCAATTCATAAAGATATGTATAGTATCTTTACTCTACTAAAATATTTCGTCTGAGTTTCACACTTATTTCATTCTACTCCATGCAATATTTATGAAAAGGAAAGAAATTATAAATATCTTAGTTTTCTTCAAAATCATAGGAAATCCGCTAGGTTCTATTACAACCAACCAATCCTTCCTTGTCCGTTTCTAGATTTTTTTTTCTTAAGGCTTGCAGGCTCAGCCTCCAGTGCCTGGTAACTCACTCTCGAAAGAACGCCGCAGCTTAAGAAGATCAGAAATATGTTAGGTTCTTGTAAACATTATAAGTAGCCCATTATCATCTAGTTCCTTTTAGGTCTTTTTAAGTGCCTCTGGACTTATCTAGATCTAAGTCCCCGGCATTACTCAACATAATATGAAGAATAAATTATAAATCAGCTTCTAACTCTTATGAATATGACATAGTCCTTTCCTAGACCCCTTTAATCTTCTCTTGACTTCTCTAGACTTATTCCTATGTAGCCCCCTATACAACGCTCTAGGAAAAAAATATGTCAACTCTTCAAACCCAAATATATATATTTCATAGTATCTTTCTTGACCCTTCTGGACCCCTTTAGATAGTGCTAAGCACCCCAAGGCTTATCTAGAAGGAGGACGCCCATTTTCCTTCAGCCTTTGGGGAGGAGGGGAAGTGGGGAAATGGGGTGGGCACTGGATCATCATTCCATGCATTCCTCACTTTTCAAGATATTGGACGTTTCCTCCTGGTCACATAATGCATGAGACTCCGGACTCCCTAAACTCCCAGGCGGCGTGCTCCCACACGGCACCCAGCACTCCCCCTCATCTCCCTCCCACTGCTCCCTTCTCCCCTCCTTCAGTTCTTTTTCTCCCCATTCTCATTTTCTCGGTCCCTATATTCATACACATCCCTCTAACCTTAGGTTTAGATTTTTTCTTTTTTTGGGGGGGGAGGGGGCGAGGGTTGTTTTTACTCCTGAAGATGTTGTATGTCAGTACCTACGTTGATACCGGGTGGTACAGAAATCCTGCCACATCAAAACTGATCAAATAAAGCGTAAAATAATAAATGATCAAATAGCTTCCTCCCCTACATCCACCTTCTTTCTACCTGTCTTTTTTTTATATACAAACGACGTTTTTAGGGCGTTTGGTGATATCCCTACGGACAGGAGTCCCACAGCGTTGTTTTATGATTGGAGACTATTCTCTACTTGAAAAAGAATACTGATCACTTACAACCTTGAATACCATTCCGTTTTGATACCCCTTCTTAAATCTCTCTCATTCTCCTCTGTTCTCTGCCTCTTCTTCTTCTTCTTCTTCTTCGGTGCAATTTGGTCCCCCAAGGATAAAAGCACTTTTTGTTGTTGGGAAAATACTCTCCCATCTCCTCTTTTTTTTTTTTTTTCTTACTTGTCCTCCCTCTTCCCCTTTTGCTCGTTCTCCTCCTCCTCCTACTCCTCTTCCTCCTCTTCCTACTTCTCTTCTCCTTATCCTTCTCTTCTTCCTCCTCTTTTTTTATCCTGCTCCTCCTCGCCCACCTTTTCTCTTTCTTCCTTGTTCTCTACTTCTTTTTTTCTCTTCCCTATTTCAAATGAGGCTTGTTTGACATTTTGAGGCACAACATTTGGTGAAAACAGATGAAATTCCCTCCATCGAGAGAGTTTCCATAGCTAAATAAAGCCGCTTGGTGATAAACAAAATAAAATAATAAACCACTCTGACAACCAATAGAAACTTAATCTTATTGGATTTGGAGGCCTCCAATAGGTCAATAGCTCTCAAACACAGGGATGTTCCCAACCCCCATAGATTAGAACCTACATACTTAAAAGAGCATACTTTTCTAGATATATTTCAGTACGGAACAGAACCGAATGCACATATCGACTTTCCCCTTATAATATGTATGAGACTCAAACTCCCTCCACCGACAATTATCAGAAATCAAACTACAACATTTTAGATTAATGACATACCTGGAAACAATTTTAATGGTATTTTCCTTGGATCAAAAGTGTCATGAAACATGTATAGATAGAATGGTTCATTAAAGAATGATGAGTCACATTTTCGAGTGTGCTCTTAGCCAACACGCACGACCGCGCCCTACAGTTTATCCTCTTTATCTAGAGCAGCAGCTGAGGACTGTAAATAATGCAGTACTTCATGAATGCACAACTACAGTACACAGCCAGGGGCTCTCGACTCTGTATCTTACCATACAATAGCATAGGTGCACATAAAACATACACACGCACAGAAACATATACATAGACATACATACATATATAAATATATATATATAATATATACATATGTATATATATATGTATATATATATATACATATATATATGTATGTATATATATATATATATATATATATATATATGTATGTATATATATATATAAGGAAGAAGGATGTATGTATTCAATTCCATGTAAGAATTGCGACAAATGCTATATTGGTCAGACTGGAAAAGAATTAAAAGTAAGGTTGATACAACATCAGTATAGCGTCAAGAGTGGGCAAATTTCTAATGCTTTATTTATTCACCTAAGGGATTTTAATCATTGTATAAATTGGGAGGGTGCTAGAGAAATTGTTAAGGATAAGTCATATTTGACGAGAAATATAATAGAATCCAGTCTGATCAAAGGTACATTTGTCAATAACTTAAATTTAAGTCATGGTATGTATAAATTAGACAATTTTATTGTGAAAAAGTAGTAGCCCAAACGTCCGCCGCCGCGAACGGGTCAGGTTGACATTAGAGCCTCACAACCTTTCCTGGTTCCCTCCCTGACCTCATACTCTTTGTATATATTCTTGTGTATTTTTTCTTTTCTATGTACCCTGAGGATGTCTGAATAGACGAAAGCGCTTGGTCATCAGTTTTTCTTTTTCCTTGGTGGTTTTTCCGCATATATATATATATGTATATATATATACATATATATATATATATATATATATATGTACATATAATGTATATATATATATATATGTATATATAATATATATAATATATATACGTATATATATATAATATATATACATATAGACTATATAGTATATACGTATATATATATATATCTATATATCTATATATATATATATACATACATACTTATGTATATCGTATACTTGGGGCACAGGTTCTCTTTAATGCAAACTGTGTCCAACATCACAGCATTATCACAAATATTCATTTTCTTTCTAATGTTTTCAATTCTCCTCACTATAGTTTTCACTTTGGGAGGATGAGCATAAACGAGCTGTCCAAAGTTCTCCATTTTAATGACACACAAGTTGACGTTTCGACTTCAAGGAGTCATTCTCAAAATAATAAATTACAAATCAATGTAATCAAACAGGCACAGAACAACTACATTTTCACAGAATGAACAAGACGACGCATTCCTATATACCTTATAAACAAATTTTAAGGTGACATGGAAAGGCTTACATTAGCGTGTGGGCCGCCGAACTGACCCGAGCTGATCTTCTCAGAGGTGGGGGAGGGGGAGGCGGGGCAGTAGGCAATGCGAGAGGGGTGGACATAATCCCACTGTTGGTAGGATTGGTGCTCACATGTCTTGAAGAGCTATTGAATAAGGGAATGGCCGTCACCGTATCAGACTGAATATTAATGAGCTCCATTAATATTTAGTCTAATAAGTGTACAATAGAAGGTACGGGACTGTTTATATCTGTCTGTGCGTGGTGCTTTAAAAGGCTTGAGTCTATTGTGATGTCTTGTGGCCCGGGCAGGACGGTTAGCCTCCGACGGTAACAGGTTACGGTGGCGAGGATGACATAATAGCTTGAGGCCGCATTTTCTTAGTGTCTCCTTGTGATGGTCGGAGAGTTTGGGGAAGATTGAGGATGGTTAGAGCATCCTCATACTTGGAATAAGAGGAGCCTAGGATGGTTTTGCATGTCCTTTTCTGTACCCTTTCTAGCTGCCGTTCTTGAGTGAGATTGATGGAGGGGGTCCAGGCTGGAGATGCATAGCAGAGTTTAGGCAGAATAAAGGTGGAATATATATTCTCAAACTCCTTCTCTGGTGTTCCAAGTGATCTCAGCCTTCGCAGCATGTATAGTCGATAAGATGCTGCTCTGACGGTGTTTGTCACATGCTGCTTCCAGTCCAGTTGGTCAACAATAGTGAATCCCAGTAATTTAGTGGACTTGACCACTTGGAGAGGTTCGGTGCTGATTGTGACATTTGGAGCTGGTACATCCTTACTTGATGTGCAGAAGTGCATAGTGACCGTTTTTGTATTGTTAATGATCACATGGTTTTTAGTCGTCCAGGCTTGTAGCTTTTCAAGAGTATCCTGCAGTGAAGAGTAGTCATGAGCTGTGTTGTCAACGGTGATGCCAACAGCTGAGTCGTCAACGTATTTCCAGTGATGGGAACTGTCAGCTAGAGCATCGTTGATTAACATTAGGAAGAGTAGCAGTCCCATCTTGGTCCCTTGGGGGATTCCACAGGCCAGGTGTTGTGGGGTAGAGATCGAGCCTTTAAACCTGACACACTGTCTACTCTCACTCAGGAAACCCGACAGCCATGTTACTAGTTTGGGGTGGAGACCAATTTCTATTGATATCCTTATTATGTTGGTATGGTTAACCAGGTCATATACTTTTTCTAAAATTAATGAAAGTGAGAGCAAGGGAAGTGTTACGTTTGTCTAAATTTCTGTGAATAAAATCAAGTAGGTCAATTAAGCAGCGAGTGGTGGATGAAATTTTGATTTTGCCAAATTTCTGGAGATCTATTTTATTGCGTATGTTACTATATGCCCAGTTGAAAACAAAGTCCTTGCAGAAGAGACTGGAAATGGGCGTGATGGCGATTGGCCTCAAGTCATTTAAGGACTGGGGGCTGGGGATATTAGAGATGGGGGTGACATATGAAGTCTTCCAATCTCTGGGGAATTTATTTTGAGTTAGAGAGGCATTGATTATCGAACAGAGAGGAGTGGCAAGTTCAGGGGCAAATTCCTGGTGGAGCTTTAATGGGAGTCAACTGGTGTGGTGGTTCTTTTAGAATTGGAGCTTTTTAATTTCCTAACGATTTCAAACTCAAGAACAGAAGGTGGGGGGAGGAAGGGAATAGCAGTTAGGCTGGGAGGAGGGCGGGATCAAGCTTGGGGAGACTGACATATAAAAGCAAAGTGACTGTTGATATCCTGTGTCAACATCATCCACTAGGAGAACTTCTGACCAGGGATGGTGTACTATCCACTGCCCAAACGGTCTTATGGCTGAGTCAGGGGTGGGCCTGTGAGTCCTGACAACAGCGGAACCCACAGCTGGGGAGGTGGTGGGAGCTGGGGGGCCCAGAAGATAGAGAGGTGAGTGCTGTGTCCCATGGGGGGTAGGGGCCGGGGTGGGGGTAGGTAGTATTGACTCAGGTCAGTCTGATAAGGTCAAGGCTATCCCTACCATTCGTTGGGAATTATCTTGAGTAAGATGGAATTTATTCAGGATGTCTGATATGTCCAATTAATTGAAGTCACCACATATGACTTGTCCGCAAGAAATCTCACTCTTAGTGCATCTGCTGTATCAATGATGTGGGAGCTGTGTATGTTTAAGTGTATGTGTATGTGTGTGTGTATACATACATACATACATATATATATATATATATATATATATATATATATATATACATATATAAATACATATATATATATATATATATATATATATATATATATATATATATATATATAAGCACACATGATACACACCCACCCACACATACATATACACACGCACAAACATTTTCCTGTAGTTCTAATGTTCAAATACATAGATACCTCCGTTTGATCACATCCAGGTATGTTCGCTTTTTTATAAGATATTCGCTAATGGGAGGTAGTATAGTTTGAGGAAAACTAATTGGCAGCAAAGAATATTAAATCATTTTAACTAGATTCCGACTACTAAAGTAGGTTCAAATAATATGTTGTTGTTTTTTTTTTAAAGAGAAATCAATATAAAACGAATGTGCATTGATATTGTTCTGCTGTGTGACTTCTTATATTTTTACGTTAGAAAAGATGGCGCATTCTTTTTCAAACATGTTTTTAAAGGAAACAGCGAGCAAAATAAGACTGAATACCTTTCCCTGAGACAGATAAATTCAAAGGTGTAGCTTCTTTGTTTTTAGTGTCAGGAAGTCACGGAGGCATATTTGATTTGTTATCTATTTTTAACTTTAATCTAATTTCCTGCGTCTAGTGACACCACTAAATTTCACAAATGGAGCAATACAGATGTCTTACGACAAGGCCCCACCGGGGTTCGGTGACCCAGTTTCCCTTCATTTCCTCTCTCAAGGGTCATTTCCAATTATCTAACTCCCATCTCCCCCTCCCCTCTCTTCCCACTCCCCACCGTCCATAAAAGCGATGACGTCACGGGTAAACAAAGGAATCGAGCAGGGCGACACGGTGGCCAAGGAGGAGGAGGAGGAGGAGGAGGAGTAGGCGTGGGATTCCCTCCAAGAGACCAGACAGCGCCAGCAGCCCCATTCCTCCGAAGGAATTCAATCCCTCTGTCTCCTATTTTGGTGGATCCTGTTGGCTCAGAGGACAAGGTGGTTCTAGTCCGTTATGGTGGATGATGCTGCAGTTATCGTGTCGTTGGCAGTGCGAGAAAGAGGTTCCTAAGTTAGCAATCAATGGCATTAAAGGAAGGTATTTGGTACTGCTCTCCCGTTATTCACACACATGATCCCGATCAATGTGTGCGTGTCAATGTGACAAATGGAAATAAGCTCCACCACAAGGACTCGAACCTTTGCCTTAGCGACTGCTTATTATGAGGTAAAGACGATAGCCTCGAGCCAGCCAGGTCGTACAAAAGGAATGACCCGATCTAAGGCCTGGTAGTTCCCCGACGGTACTAGGCCAGCTCAGTCTAATTTCACCGAGTCTTTATTATGGTGAACCATCCGACAAGTTGCGTGTCATTGTGCTTCATAATAAACAGTCGCTTAGGCAAAAGTTCGGGTCCTTGCGGTGGAGCTTATTTCCATTTGTCACAATGACACACAACTTGTCGAATAGCTCGCCATAATAAAGACTCGCTGAAATTAGAATAGAGACTGAAATGGCCTAGTACCTTCGGAGAACTACCAAGGCGTAAATCAGGTCGTTCCTTTTGTACGGCCTGGTTGGCTCAAGGCTATCATCTTTGCTTCATAATAAGCAGTCACTAAGGAAAAGGTTCGAGTTCTTGCGGTGGAGCTTATTTCAATATATATATATATATATATATATATATATATATATATATATATATATATATATATATATATAATGAAATATATATATATATATATATATATAAATCGTGTGTGTGTGTGTGTGTGTGTGTGTGTGTGTGTGTGTGTGTGTGTGTGTGTGTGTGTGTGTGTGTGTGTGTGTGTGTGTGTGTGTGTGTGTGTGTGTGTGTGTGTGTGTGTGTGTGTGTGTGTGTGTGTGTGTGTGTGTGTGTGTACATATATTACAGCTTAAACGATTAGAGCATAGATATTTTTTTAAGGCAGTTAAATTATTTGTAGTAAATAAATAAAAATAAATATGTATGATGCGTTATTGACACATTAGGACCTTGTGACCGTCCAACCCAGGAATAATTTCTCTATACTACACAGGTACACTATATGCTACTATTTTGTGTTGTATATGTAATAGACAAATGTAAGAGGTAAACTGGTTGTTTTCACATGGCGTCATATATATGTATTTATATATTCACAAATATGATACATAATTGATACAATATCGTTGGCCATTTGGAAGTTTATGTGATGATTGATATGTATAAAGCTTGATTATGAAATCCTCCAACTCAAAGGCTTTCGCTTAAAGAAAGGTTTTATAGATCTCTATTGAATTTACATATATAAATACTCAAAATATGGTTTTAGGTAGTTATTCTATATATATGTATGTATATATATACGGACCGTGCGGTATTCCAGTGGATACCGTCTCGAATTCATGAACAGGCAGTCATGAGTTCGAGTTCCAGAATCCACTGGTTGCCAACAGCCCCGGTCAGGCATGGAGGTGACCCAGTGTCGGGCTTCAAAAGCCTTGCGGCGGCTTGCTGCAACTGCCAGGGTTTCGCCCTACCAGGGGTTTTTCACTTCCCACTGCGCGGGAGTAAGATGGTGAATATACACAGATCGTTTCATTAAAATGGAAATGAATGAATGGTAAATTGGTAACCATGACATCGCTAATTGTTATAAAATTATTGGTATATGTATAAATGACTTGTTTTCGGACCTGAGAGAAGTGTTAGAAACAAAAAAAAGTCGTATCTACAAATGTCATTTACACAAATGACTCGCTCCAAAAACAGAAACGGACTTTCAAATTAAAAAAAAAAAAATCGATCTGCTGATGACATTTACATAAATGACTCATTCCAGGAGGAAAAACAAGCTTTCTGTTTTTTCTTTTTAATCTGCAAAACACTGTCATCTCATTAAAAAAAAAAAAGTGTCATAAATGTCGTTTAGGAAACAAAGTTTCCAAACCTATGTTAAAAAAGTAAAGATATCCTTCGAATGTCCTGAATCGTCAGCCACGAGAGTCTTGATCCACGAGGACACACACACAATCTTAAGACTCTTGAACCTGTTGGTCAGTCCGTTAGAGCGGAGTTCCTGCTATCTGGCAATCACGTCAAAAGTTTATCAACAGACCCACGAATCGAAGCTGTCGCTTTGTTTGTTCCAGGGAATCAAGTTCTATATCATGAAAACCTACTCATCTCAAATGGAATGGGACGGGACATTTACGGAATCAGTCGAAAAAAAACTCGAAAAAATATAGAAAACTGGAGTTGATAGCGAAGCAAAGTAAGAATATGACAAGTTTACTTTTATGAAAAAAATGTTTTAGTCATACATTAAACCATCTTTACATTGATTATCAAACTTTATTTTATTTGTAGAATCTGGGAAAACTTTCACAATCACTGGAATAGTAATAACGACTCTCAAGTTGTCGGAAAGTTTGCCTGAAAAAAAGATTGGATGAAGTAAGAATACCCACTGCACTATCCAAGCACCGTTGGGGAATAACCAGGTCGAGCTCCAGGTTCCTTTTAACAATCAATTGTTAGGTATATAGACAGATCGAAACAGTATCTAGAAGCATTTTATTGTACAAAAATAGATCTTCATAAAGGGTTGATAGTATTAAACTACATTACTATGAAAAAAGTATCAATGGAACCTTTCTTTCCCTGAAGTGAAAATACAAAATGAATATCGCTTACGAAAAATTGTATTCATCAGACGTAGTCATTTTTCCTTTAATTAAATAATCCCAGATGATATTAGGGGCTTTTGGTGGCTTTGGGCAGTTTGTGGTGGCGTGAAGAAGCTCGGTACGGGGACAGAGGAGGAAAAGGACAAATAATGACCAAATGGCTGTGGGCGGGAGAGAGAGGAAACAGCAGCGGAAGACACGGGCGCTCTAACAGATGGCGGCGGGGGACTGTAGTCATAGGTCAAAGTGCGCATTCGGATTTTTTGTGAATGTGTGTGTGTGTGTGTGTAATTGTGTGTGTGTGTAATTGTGTGTGTGTGTGTGTGTAATTGTGTGTGTGTGTGTGTGTGTGTGTGTGTGTGTGTGTGTGTGTGTGTGTGTGTGTGTGTGTGTGTGTGTGTGTGTGTGTGTGTGTGTGTGTGTGTGTGTGTGTGTGTGTGTGTGTGTGTGTGTGTGTGTGTGTGTGTGTGTGTGTGTGTGTGTGTGTGTGTGTGTGTGTGTGTGTGTGTGTGTGTGTGTGTGTGTGTGTGTGTGTGTGTGTGTGTGTGTGTGTGTGTGTGTGTGTGTGTGTGTGTGTGTGTGTGTGTGTGTGTGTGTGTGTGTGTGTGTGTGTGTGTGTGTGTGTGTGTGGGTGGGTGTGTTTGCGTGTATTTACAAAAATCATATAACGCCTTTACCTAAACCCACGAATACACAAAGGAGATTTGATAAATTAAATACATTTGAAACGATTTACAACAAAAGTTGGAAGTAGAATAATGAATAAACGAAATAGACAAATAAACTAGTAAGCAAGCAATCCTGCAAACTAATCAATAGACATTATGTCATACTGATTAATTTTTTTTTTAAGTGACGTTTTAGTCTTCCATTTCTACCCTGTGCCCTCGTCTCTGCAGGTTCGTTCCATTCACTAATTACTTGATTAAGGAAACTGTGTCCTGTCAATCTGAGGTCGTTGCTTATCGTTTAGCTATTCAGTGTAGAGACGATCTTGATATCCGTTTTGCGCCACTATTGAACCTTGGGTTCTCTGAGGAAAAGGTAATGCTTGGTATTACCCAGAAAAAAATATCTTAACTATTTAAAGTCCTGATGAGGCCCTATCACATCTGTTGAGTGTTTTTGTTATCGTATTTAAAACCTTTACTCCTCACGGGCAAGTCATTGCAAATGCTTGGCTCAGCTCTTGCAGCAATAATTACGTCATTAGTTAAGAGTGACGCCATTGATTAAGGGTAACGTCATCACTTTGGGTGCTGCTTTGAACGCCGCTTCCTTCCCACCTGGTAAATGCGTGACTGCATTTGCTCGTGATCTTGTTTGCTAAGAGTATTTGTTTACAAGAAATCAGAGTTAGTTAGTTCGGGCAGGGCACAAACCTGATCTCTTTCCTCCAAAACAGTTCTCTTGTGGCACCGAAGACAAACGTGCCTGCATGTTTCATTTGCGTTTTCCTTTACATTGAATTTCAAAAATTGGGCCATTAAAGACGACGGGTGGTCCATCTTTATTTGTCCGTTTATACTTTTGGTCTCCTATTTCCACAAATTTTCTCCACCTCTGCCTCACTCTCTTACTTTTTTTATACATCCTGTCCCTCCAGATCTAGCCGCACAACAACTTGTGGTCACTAGGTTACTGAGGAAGGCACTAACGCCCTCTTTCGTTTGGAAACGGGCAAAGCATCTTTCTTCTTCCTTTCACATCCAGACTCTCTGCCCCTGCTGACTTCAGAGGTCTGTCCTTCTCTCCCCGGAAAAGAAAAGCAAACGACAGACGATAAATTATGTCATATAGTATCCTGTTCAATAACGAGGTTCATTTATCTATTTGTCTGTTTCTTTGCTTATTTACATTCTTGAAAGTGCCAGGTCATGAGTACAAATTTGTCAATAGACAACCATCTCTTTAATTCTTTGACTGCCAGAAATCTGAATAAAGTCTCGTGGCGGCAGGCAGAGTATGGCTTGCAAGTCATTGCATGAAAGGGACCCTCCTTAATCCAGGACGTGTCCCCGTTTGTGAGGACAGAATAAACTGACAGATTTCAGCCTTCTTCCTGTATTTTCATCCCCTCCTCAGATGTGCTCTCCTTTGACAGTCAGCCAGAGGACACTGACGAAGTTGACGGGATTCCTGATTAACTCTTGTACGTACACAAGTCTTAAACCATAGTTAACAGTCTGTCTACTATCATCTATGTTTATACATTTCTTCCTTCGGTCTTTTGGTCTCTCATTCTCTTTCTCTTATTCTCTTTTTCGTTCCTTCTTTGCCGTATCTTTCTGATCCTCGTTTAGTCTCCTAACTAACACTACACATACACCCAACCACTGCCCGGGGAATCTCCAACCCAAACGTTCATCCTTTCCAACACGGTAATGTTTCCTGTAACCACTTTCGGCAGATGTTATCAAAACAAAAAGTTAAATCAGGGGAGGTGGTACATTTTCGTCAATGCAGACCCCATTCTGTTCTAAGCCTACTCTCAGCAAAATAGTACCTTGAAATTACATCCTGAACGAAATTCTAGAAAGAGTGCCTGTCACCAGACAGAAGAAGTACGTTCGTATATCAATGCCTGTCGTTTGCAGAGAGAGGAACAAAGATTTTCTCTGACCATTAGCGTACATTATACTTTTTTTTACACCTATGTAAATCACACACACACACACACTAACGCGCGCGCGCACGCACTGAGAGAAAGAGAGAGAGAGAGAGAGAGAGAGAGAGAGAGAGAGAGAGAGAGAGAGAGAGAGAGAGAGAGAGAGAGAGAGAGAGAGAGAGAGAGAGAGAGAGAGAGAGAGAGAGAGAGAGAGAGAGAGAGAGAGAGAGAGAGAGAGAGAGAGGGAGAGAGAGAGGGAGAGAGAGAGAGAGAGAGAGAGAGAGAGAGAGAGAGGGAGAGAGAGAGAGAGAGAGAGAGAGAGAGAGAGAGAGAGAGAGAGAGAGAGAGAGAGAGAGAGAGAGAGAGAGAGAGAGAGAGAGAGAGAGAGAGAGAGAGAGAGAGTTTTAAGGCTCTCCGTAAATCAGAATTAGTGACAGTCCAGCAAGAAAAATTAGTGAAAATTGTCTTGACGAATATATCGATGACATTTCTACAGTATTTCTTTGGTCATTCTTTAGCACTTTTCAGACAGAGGTTAATGTGCGTAGTCTTTACGTGTACGAATGCATATATATATGTATATATATATATATATACATATATATATATATACATATATACATATATATATACATATATATATATGTATATGTATATATATAAATATATGTATATATATATACATACATATATATATACATATATATATATATATATATATATATATATATATATATATATATATATATATTAGTGACGGGACGATACCAAATGTTATAACGATTCCGGATTCCGATACGAGTCCCGATACCTCATTAAAATTCCGATTCCGATTCCGATACGAGTCCCGATTCCGATACCTACAATGAATTCATGATTATTTTCAGACTCTGAAGCTGGTTTAAGAAACAAATACTTTTTGGACAAATTACTTTTATTAATTATGTATTCAGAAGGAACATAAATGGTTTTGTTATAGCAAAAAAGAAAAAAAGTTTCTTATTAGATGAAATGAAAAGGGTGAAATTTTAGAAAAAAAATATTTAAGTAAATTCCTCGAAGGTACTTATTCATATCCAAGTCCCAATATTCTTAGACGGTAATGTAAGAACATTAGCATCTCACCTTTCAGTCGATTTCTTTTCGGCGAGTAAATAGTCCTTCCAACACTAAATAATCTTTCGCTTTCAACAGAAGAGGGAGGTGCAGACAAATATTTCTTGCCAAAAAAATGCCATGATAGGGAATTGATTTTTATCTAATCTCCACCACTGCAAAGGATTCTCATAATTTTCTATATTCTCCAAAAAATATATATATTTGGACATTTCATGTTCTATTAAAATTCTTTTGTTCCTAGTTTCGCTACTTGCATTATCACATCCTTTGTTAGGCGTTAGCTCCATTTTTTCTTGTCCCTTTTTCTTTAATTCAGAGAAGCATTTTTCAAAGCTGAAGGTAAAGTCACTTTCATTATCACTTTTCTCTTCAGACATATCAAATGAGTCTATGTCTTGTGGTATTTCAGGAGAGGCGTCAAAATTTCCTTCAGTTATATTACAAATATTTTGACTTTCTTCGGTGAACTAAACCGCAATAGCCTCTTCATTAGGCATTCCTTGGTAGTAACTTTCTAAGAAAGTAGTCTTGAATCTTGGATCAAGATATGTTGCCAGTATTAAGTTCTTGTCTTTTAGGTAACTGCAAAATCTAGCATTGAAAGAGGCTTTCCATGCTGTCAGTGTTAAATCCAGCCCATTAAACAGTCCCTTTCTTCTCTCATATCAAAAAAGTGAGAAATGACTTTGATGCGTGTTATGATAAGAGAGTTGCTAAATGTGAAGGAGGATAGGGAGGGAAAGATAGCTGCAGTGGGAAATGCCAAGAAAATGACCGTGATGAGCGAGGAAAATGGAGGAGAAATAAGGAAGGATGAAGTGAAGACAGTTGTTAAGATGATGAAAGCAGGTAAGGCACATGGTCTGGATGGATGCCATGCAGAATGTCTAAAGAAAAGGAGGTACAGTGATGGTGGACTGGCTGGTGAGGTTATTTAATGTTTGCTGGAGAGAGGGTAGAGTACCGGAGGACTGGAGGAGTGTCTGTATAGTTCCACTTTACAAGGGAAAAGGGGACAAGTGCGAATGTAGTAGTTTCAGAGGGATTAGCTTGTTAAAAGTAGTTGGGAAGGCTTATGGGAGGATCTTGATTGAGAGGATTAGGAGAGGAACAGAGAAGCCTCATAAGACGACATCGGTCAGGAATAAGGTCTCTGTTTCCAATCGTTATGTGTTATTTTCCGGGGATGTTCTGTGTTTTCATCCATAGTTACTCATATATTATCTATCTATATATATCTTATATATATATATATATATAATATATACCTAATATCTTTAGTATATATATAATATATACATATCATATATATATATAATATATACATATATATATACTATATATATTATGTATATATCATACTTATATATGTATATACATATATATCGTAATTTTATGTATGTATGTATGTATTGTAAGTCTGATATATATATATTATATATATATATATATATATATATATATATATATATGCTAATAAGAACACGTGTCGTACGTGTGTTCACTTATGCAAAGTAGAACCACTTGGAAAAAGAAACTAACGAAGCAGAGCGCTTTCGTATACTTACATCCTTCAGTGCAAACCAAGTAATCTAGTGATAGGCATACATAGACATTTATATACATGATACAAAGGGGACCAGGACAGTTTTGACAATAAGCATACCGACCAATTACCCCTAGAGAGCGGAAGGTCATGTGTCAGATTATCTTTACGAGCTGGTCGGGCGACATTAGGTCACAGTCGCCAGAAAGAGAGCGGAAGGTCATTTTGTCAAGTAGAGTCTTACGATGGTCGGGCGACATTCAGGTCACAAGGTCGCTCCGCAAGGAGAGCGGATGGTCATTGTCAATTATCTTACGTTTGGTCACAGTCGCCATGGGTCACTGTTTTACTACTTTTATAGGGCGGACCATTAAGTCTAATTTGTTTGGATTACATTTTACATGATATTATCGTTACTAGACTTTCTTGACAAATGAACTTATCAAGTGTTGTACGAGAACTGCGTGCCTTTATGTAGGTTGGTATTTTGGGTGGGCATTGTTACTAGTGGTAATGAATCAAAACTGCACTCTATTTATATTTCTTGCTATTATGTGTGTGGTGTAATAGACGGTGTGTCGTATCTTGGGCATTACTTGTCCCATCCGCAGTCAACTTGGATGATTATTTAATTTCAATATGCTTGAATATACCACTAGAAAAAAAAAATTTATTGCCATCCCTGTTGACATTTTTCTTGTGTTGTTCTAGATTCTATAATGTTTTTAAGGGTTTGGCAGTTTGGACCTAATGTAAAATTGATTACACATTTTGCAAGGAATTTTATACAATGCATTCCTTTTTTTATTTTCAATACTATTGTTGATAAGTGTTTATGTTTATACTGTACTATCAATGTTTAAAAACTACCTTTACGTGGGAACCTTTTTAATAATTCTGGTTAGTGTACTTGTTAACAACAAATTTTCTTGAAATGGTAAAAATTAAAAACCTTATGATAATTGAAAGGTGATTTAGGAGAGGAGGAGTGTAAAAAAATGATTGTTTCCTTGCAAAACTGTGTAAGCAATATCAAGGAATTGCTCAAGTTTGGTATTTTAATTCTAGCCAATGTTATTAAGACAAAACATTTGTGATTTCTTCATCAATCATGAAAATTCAGGGACTACAAATATACGAGAGAAGCTCTTAAAAAAACATTGAGGCAAATATGTAACGTTTAATATTATTTGGATGAGAATACTAATAAATGAATATATGAACTTACATTGGTTGGTTTACGATTATACTTTAAATCTAAGGCTTATTGTCATGACGTAGGATAGTGCAATCTAATAATAGGTTAAGGTACAATTTTTTTCAATTTCTAAAGTAAATTTAATTAGATCAACAAGGGTATTCAACTTAGTTAAAAATATGGACATTTTTATCTTCTGGCCAAAGACATAAGATGTCATCAATATACCTAAGCCAAGGGATGTTAGGGGGGAAGATTGTGCGTAATATTTTGGTTTAAAAAAATTCCATGTATAAATTACTTAAAACTGGGGATAATTTAATAGAGTGCAGTTTGATTCATACCACTAGTAATCAAAATACCAACCTACATAAAGGCTTGTACAAACTTGATAATTTCATTTGTCAAGAAATTAGTAAGATAATATCATGTAAAAATGTAATCCAACAAATTGACTTAATGTCGCCCTATTATAAGTAGTAGAAACAGTGACCCTTGGCGACTGTGACCATCGTTAAGATAATTGACAATGACCTTCCGCTCTCTTTGGCGACTTGCGCGTGACCTGATGTCGCCCCCGACCATCGTAAGATAATTGACAATGACCTTCCGCTCTCCTTGGCGACTGTGACCTAATGTCGCCCGACCATCGTATAGATAATTGACCAATGACCTTCCGCTCTCTCGGGGGTAATTGGTCGGTATGCTTCATTCAAAACTGTCCTGGTCCCTTTGTATCATGTATATAATGTCTATGTATTCCTATCACTATGTACTTGTTGACACTGAAGATGTAATATACGAAAGCGCTCTGCTTCGTTAGTTTCTTTTTCCAAGTGGTCTACTTTGCAGTATATCTTATTATACGTGTGTGTATGTGTGTGTGTGTGTGTGTGTGTGTGTGAAGTGTGTGTGTGTGTGTGTGTGTGTGTGTGTGTGAGTGAGTGTGATGTGTTTGTGCTTAGTGATGTGTGTGTGTGTGTGGGTGTGTTTGTGTGTGTGTGTGTGTGTGTGTGTGTGTGTGTGTGTGTGTGTGTGTGTGTGTGTGTGGTGTGTGTGTGTGTGGTGTGTGTGTGTGTGTGTGTGTGTGTGTGTGTGTGTGTGTGTGTGTGTGTGTGTGTGTGTGTATGTAAATATATATACAGGTATACATGCATACATATATATATATATATATATATATATATATATATATATATATGTATGTATATATATAAAGATAGTTATGATAATATAGAGTATACAAACCGTTCCCTAACCATAACATTTCTCAGAGCCTGAAAATGACGTCTGGGCCCTCTAGTGGCCGTTAATGGAACTTCTGAGTCAGCTACATCAGAGAAATTAAAAGAATCTTGATTACATAAACCTATTAAACTTTTTTGTGTCAAATATTTTGTTCTAACACCAGGCAGTTTTATTCAACTGAGAGAAACCCCTGTACTTTCGAGAGTGAGGTGTGAACCAACTCTCGTACGTTTCCTTTGGTCAAGAATTGTGTGGGCATCTGGCTGCTCTGGAACGCGCGTGTAGACACTCACCCCACGGGATCCAGGATCCCATAGAGACTCTCAAAAATGAAAAAGAATTTCGAAAAAAGAGAAAGAAAGTGAAGATGGTAGTATAAATCCCAAGTCTTCCGAAGGGATGCTACACAGACAGAATATGACCTCAACGTTCAAGTCTTTCCCCAACATGTTACATAAGACAGGAGGTTGGGTGACGTTGGCAGGTGGGGTAAACAAGTGAAACAGAAACGGGGCTATAGATTTGAGGTCGAGAAGGTTTATTCAACAGGTAGAGGGAGCAGGATAGAGACATTACTCCATTAGCCTTAACGAAATATTGACGGTATTGGAGAACTCACCGTCCCAAGGGTTGTCTTCCGGATCATTCTTCGAAGGTCCAAACGTACCTGGAAGTCGATAAACTGCATCAGCGTGTTCTGTAATTTGTGGACGCCTGACGTTTCCAGTAACCCTCACAGACCAAAAATAATAGAAGGTATTGGATGCCAAACGATGTTATTCAACGTTGATTTGATCCCTAGAAGGCTAAGAAAAACATTAACAAAGCTCCTGTACATAAAGTACACAAAAAATACATAAACAAATTATTTACGAAGACAAGAGAAAAATAGTACTTGTAGTGACAGTTCTGTCTAAGAAGCTAAGGTCAACTTATGAAAGCAACCTACCACTTTTTCACATTTTCATTAAAGGTGAGGTCTGTTCCTGGTAATGATTTGTAAAATCTATGGAAATGCGACAAGCCAAAAAACTAGGTGAGAAGACAATAAAGATACATCCATTGGCCGTTGAAGAACAGATAAAATTTGTAAACAGGCAAATGGTGATCAGAGTGGTTTGAACACATACAGAGGCCTTACTGCGTTAAAAGCGCATCAGAATGAAGCATTTCCTTCTGTTGAAAGCCTGAAATCTTATTGTTTTTAACGAAGGAAAAGAAAGTGGAATACAGGAAGGAGTTTGAAATTTACAGATGGGATGAGAGCAACAGATTTAAGGGATAAGAAT
Source organism: Oratosquilla oratoria (assembly GCF_046742065.1). NCBI lineage: Eukaryota > Metazoa > Arthropoda > Malacostraca > Stomatopoda > Squillidae > Oratosquilla > Oratosquilla oratoria. The sequence continues at coordinate 40,106,086 of NC_134804.1, read as the reverse complement.
TCGAGAATGCATTTTGCGAATTCAGAAGCAACCTTAAAATGGAGTACCACACACATACTTACAAACATACTAACAAGCTGCGGACTTAGTCATCCAAGTTTCATTACAAAAACCACTACAAATAGCTTGAGTGGTTCAACTTCCTGCCACTATAGCTGTTACATAGAGTAGATCGGACATTGAATATTTTATATACATTTCACGAGGAACATAAGAAAAATTGGTGTCATTCCATTGTATTGAACTACCATATGAAGTTAAGAGGGATTAAGGGTTTTGAAGATGGGCCATTGTCAGGTCTACCAGAATAACCACTAAGCAGGTCTGGAGCAAACACGAAAGGGCTTCACCCTAATTTACCAAATGGCTGGAATGTAAAGAGCAATCCTGCCCCTCCTATGGGGCAATGATCTAGTTTATAACACTTCAACTGAGTCAGATATTGCCAGTCCTCCATGAACCATTTCCACGCCATAGGTTGCAGACTCGTCTCTGACAAAGTTCTTTCCTTTTACCATATGTTATTGTATCTTATTTTAGTTTAGGTTGAACAAATGTCACAGAATTAAGTTACATGTTTCCTTCAATTATTTTTCATAATTAACCTAGTAATACTTTTCGTGTTTTTTAATGTATAACAATTTAATTGTGAAATTCAGACTGAGAACATTAACTGGTAAAGTTAAGAAAGGGTAAATTATACAATATTATCATCAAATAAAATGAATGCTATTGTTAAAATCTTTCAATGAAAATTATCTTCACATGCTTAATGTAACGATTCATACTATAACCTAAAAATTTTAATTCTTAAAGAACGTTTCACTGATGGTGAATTTTTACCAGACGTTTTAATTCCCATCGTTATTCTTGGAATGAAAAACAAAAATATTTTCCTGCTGAGACTTGGTTACACGTCCGTGTTTCACTTCAAACTTAATCAAAACATTTTTCTCTAGGGAAGGCTTCTTTCAGTCGGTGAGGCAGCCAGACTAACTGCACATCTCTCAAAATGTAGTGAAAAAGATTATTCACATGTGTATAAGCCTTTCACCACGGGAAAGATTTCCCTCAGTCGAATGAAACCAACTGGAGACATTTGAAATAATAATATAAGTTGCTAAACTCAGTCAAGATGGTCTGTAAGCAGGGAGCCAGACTTATGCCAGGGCAGTGTTACCGTGAGAGAGAGAGAATCCCAAGAGAAAAGGATATTGATCAACAGGGACCCAATTCAATCCAGAATTAAGAGGATAATATCAATTGTCTTCAGCTGAAAGAAAGTTGATAAAATATGTCTCCACCGTCAAGTGTTGGATCATTCTTTCATACTGTAAATGAATGTAAGTAAAGTTGAATGGCAACATTGAAAAATATATGAAAAAATATTTGTGAGTTTGGGCTCATTTCGATAAGTTTAAATCCATCAACAGCAAGGAATCCTTGTTCTGTATCCACACGTTTTATATCCAACAACCATTAATGATGTCTAATAATATTGAGACTTCACTAATACATCACTTCACGAATTTATATTCCTCTGTTTACAGAATGCCAGGATCTCTATAAGACAATATATATTTTATTTTATGATGGTTTGATACTCGGGTAATCATTTTATTCCCTTCTATACATAGCAGATTTTATTCTATTGTTGGCTCTGTGCCTGGCTATTCTAGTTTGCTAGGACGACTAATGCCCTCTCTTGTATAATATTTCAAGTGAAGCTATTATTGCGCACGTAGGAATGGAGAGCTATGTAAGCATATATATCTTTTCGAGCATATATCAATCTACATGTATGAGTACAAATAAGTAATCTCTGTGTAGTTAATGGTTGTGCTTATGTATGGTGGTATGGATTACATTGATCATGTTGGTCAATAAAATTGACTAAAATGCTTATCCCACAAGCAAAAGGAGGTGAACTTGATAGATTTTTTCCGCTGATTTCAAATATGTTTACAAAGTTTTTCTATCAGGCATAGTTTTTTCTCTGATAGCATTTTAAATTTTAAACAATTATAATTAATGAATGAGGCTGTTGTTTCAATAAAACTTACCTTTAGAATGTAGAAATGTATGATTTTCGAGTGTATTTTGCTTCTGAAAGGTCTCTTTTCAGTGTCTAACGGTAATCAGCCAAAACTGAAGAGCTCCACTTCCCTTGATACCGGGTTTCCATGTTAAAAATGTCCTGGTGAAACCTCTCACCGTGGTTGTCACTGACGGCACCAAGACTTGCAGGGAAATAGTCCAAGTGAGAGTCTAGGAAATGAAGTTTTAGGCTCATATTGCATCCCAAGGCATTGTAGGATGTCAGTGGCTCTTTTACGATTTCAGAATAGTTATCTGCTTTGTGATTCCCCCAAACTCTTCGCAAACTTTCTTAGATGACAGCGATGCAGCTTTTTTGAGATCATTTAGTTCTTTATTAAAATTCTGGTCTCTCATCAGCTCTCTAATCTATGGTCCAACAAAAATACCTTCTTTGATTTTTCCGTCACATACTCTAGGAAGCTTATTTTTCAAATATGTGAATCCCTTGCCAGTTCTAATCATACCTTTAACACAAATTTTCACCGAAGGAGACAGACCAATTTTCTCTGAATCAACAAGAGGAGGATTGACAACATTGTTCTCTCCTGGGGTCAGAGATAGTTTCGACCACACATTCTTTTCATAATTATTTTTGTTATCTCAACTGTCCCACTCACAGACAAAGCAACAAAATTTTGTGCAACCCAGTTGCATTCCAAGTAAAAGTGCCACAACCTTTAGGTCACCACAGGTATTTCATTCATGTTCTTCATTTTTTTTTTTTTTTTTTTTTTTTTTTTTTTTTTTTTTTTTTTGCAATAGAAGCTTCATACTCTCATATGTTTCCTTCATGTTAGCTGCATGGGCCAGAGGAACAGAAGAAAACTTATTTCCATTGTGAAGCAAAACAGCTTTCAGTCTCACTTTTGAAGAATCAATAAACAAACCCCACTCATTCCTGTCATACATATGGTTAAGTTCCTCCATAACAGAATATACATAATTTCAAAACACTACATCAACCTCAAGTGAGAAAAACTGTTTAAAATCACAATGTCACTTACGATAACAACTAACTTTGGATTCTTTCTAGAAAATATTCCACCCCTTTAACCTAGAAGCAAAATATTCAGATTGGTTTTTGTTTTTTTGTTTTTTTACAAGTTTAAATCTAGCATAAGATCATTCAGATCTCCCTGACTCAATAAATGTGGTTCACTTGAAGAATAGGTTGGCTGAAAGTGCATGTCCTGTTTCTTTTTCCATAGCCTCCTCACTTGACTCATCATTATTTAGTTCCATTTGTTTTGGAGGGTCAGGTACAGGAAAATCTTGACTGTGAGGTACTGGTCTCATAGCAGATGATAAATTAGGATATTTTACAATATGCTTGGATGTTGATGTTATACCTTTTATATTTGTAATGCAGAAGTAGCAATCTGAAGTATGATCTTTTGGTTCTCTCCAAACCATAGGGATGGCAAAAGGCATATGGCGTGAACCTTTCGCCCATGCAGTGAGAAGCCTGACACAGTTACACAATACACATGAGGGGCCCAATTTCTATCCTGACCCCCACTTTGCAGCCAAAATAATGTTCATAACACGTTTTAATCAATGGCGTGAAACTTCGTCTTTATGACGTGAATGTCAATACACTGCAAATAAAGCAAAAACTGTCTGGGTGGCTCATACAGTTTCTTGGCATTGTGAAGGTGAATAGCGGGTACGCTACTGTACAATATCACAAACTTATTGACACACAAATGCGCACTACACAACCTCACACCAACACTTCAGACACAGTACTGCCAAATGTATAACAATCTCACGCGGTGTTGCCAAACTCAGTGTTGCCAATCGCTTCATTGAAATTTATCCAACGTAACACACGTAATGTAAAATAGCGTGGAACACAAAAAATATGGGTGATGGGAAAAATTTGACATTGTTTTTGGGTTCTGCATCCAAAAGCATACAGAGTACGGCTATTGTTTTCCTTGGGACAAATTCTTTTTTGACCAGTATTATTCTATTACCATTTCTAGATATAATTGATATATTTGGGTATTTATGTTTACGTATGTTGTTCATATGGTATTTTATTTCTATATGATTGAATTACCTGTTACATACCAATATAGCCTCATTCCTAGCAAGTAGAAAATTATTATTCTAAAACTCGTTGCCAGACTTTAATTTGATTGTAAAAATAGGTACGTCTGCAGACAGTAGGTCCATTTTACGTACTATACATCCCATACTTTATTGTAGAGCAGACACAGGCTAGGGTTTGAACTCTGGATTTAAGAGCGCAACTAGTTGGCTTGCCGTTCGAACCACGTACCTCTGGTTAGCCACAAATGTATTTATTTTTTTTTTTTTTTACATGCTCTACGCTCCCCTAAGGACCCCCTATTCTGGAGGGTGTGGAGGGAAGGGAGTCCCTCGGGAGTGGACGCCAAAAGGAAGGTCCCTCAGGAGTAGGCAACTATCCTGGGGAACAAGCTCTTCTGAAAAAAAAAATCCATCTCCCCTTGAAGGGCTGCCCATGCGTGTATCTGTCTGTGTCTGTGTGCCTGTGTGTTTGTCTTTGTGTCTTTCTGTCATTGTATCTGTCTTATCTGTCTATCTGCCTGAATCGTCTCTCCATTCGTCCGTTCTTCTGTCTGTCTATTTCCATAAAGTACGTCATCGTCTTGAGTTCAAAACCATGGCTTGGTCTTCCATGCTCTTTCATTCAGCCTGGAAGCTTCGTTCCAGAACCGAATGAATCATCCTTCTCCTTTCTGAGCTTTCATTCTCCTGCTCTTTTCTCTTTGCTTCATTCTTATATATGTTGTTTGGAAACCTATCGGTGAAGGCCTGGAAGGCTTGATGTTAGCAGAGTGAGAAATGAGAGTATTTCATAAACTATGTTCACTATTCACAGCCTTTGTTCTACAAAGTCCTTTCATTTTGTTTTTATTTTATGAATGGACTAGCTCATAAACTGTACGTAGGTGGAATTTAAGTAGACATATGCACGAGCATGTATAAATAAGTATTGAAATCCTTTTACTGTGCTTATATCTTTTGTGTGTGTGTATGTTTTTTGTAATCATGGTTCTGAGTTATTCATAAACATGTGCATTTTATCTACTAAATAATTGACCAAACATATGCAAAAGAAAAAAAAAATCTCTCCTATTACGGGTAAGGTGACTTGACGTAAAGCCATGACATGTAGAATGGAAGCAGTTCTTAAGAAGCTTGTACGACACATTCTTATGCAAGCAGCTCATCTGCTTGTCTTGTAGGTCGTACCGGTGTGCCCATCATCTTGTGCCAGATCACGTGACATGGCACATGGACGCAAGGTGCCAGGCAGAGGAGCTAGACGACCAACGCAACACTTGCTTAGTGTGAAAGAGAATATAAGAAAATATGAGGCAAAATGGCTCAATCTGCGACTTTTTATTTTTTTGGGGTGGAGGGGCATTTGCATCTGAATTTGCAAAAAATAAAAGTAGAAGATAAATCCTTGTATTATCTTAGTCTAGAATATAGAGGAAGAGAGAAATTGTATTTATATCAAGGTCTTCTAAGTATCTGAATCTTAGAAGCTATTCGCGTTACACAGTTTAGGCCTTCTATTTATCTAAGAAAATTTAGATAAGATGGAAGCTTAGAAATGGACTTAACTACACTACATACGTGTAGTTCAACGTCGTCGACTCAGAGACGTACAAGCTCTAGGTTTCTCCAAACTAGTTACATCCTTATGTTTTCTATTATCTTCTATTTTTTTTCACCCATTTTATTTCTCTTCCATTTCTTCTTTCTTCTCCTGTCCTTTCTTCCCCTCTTTCCCTTCCACTTTCTCTTTATCGTCATCTTCTGTCCTTTCCCTTCCCTTCCCACCTCTTCTACTTCCTCCACTTGACTCTCTCTTGTTATTGCCATTGTCTTCTTCCTCGTCGATTCCGCCCACCTCTTCCCAACCCGACTTCCCTCGTTTTTCTATCCCAATTTGTTATCTTCGTTTTATCCCTTTCTTCATTTCTTCCTCCTCTTTCACCTTTGTCGCCTTCTCTTTCTCCCTCTTTCAGACTTTTTTATTTCTTTCTTTCTTGCTTTCTTTCTTTTTTCTTTCTTTTTTTCTTTATTTATTTATCTTATTTATCTATTTACTTATTTATTTATTTATTCATTTTATTTATTTATTTGTTTATTTATTTATTTATTTATTAATCTATTTATTTATCTATTTATTTATTTATTTATCTATTTATTTATTTATTTATTTATATTTTTAAGGAATATACGAAAAGGTTATATCTCAAGTCTGGGCAGACTATTGACCTATATCATTGTTTAGAGACAGCTGGACTTTCTGAGATCGAGCTACCAAGCCCAGTATCCGGCTTGTTTTGTCAAAGGCAGAAAGACAACGCTTCCTCTCCTTTGCCCTCTTCTTCTACTCTCTCCTGCTTGCTCCTTTCCCTCTCCCTTTCCCTTCCCTACTTTCTTTTCTTTTACCCCTCAATCTTTTTTTTTCATCCCTCTTCTTCCTTTTCATTTCCCTCTTCCTCATCACTTTCCCTTTCCCTCTTTCTCATCTTTTTCCTCCTCCTTAACAGTTTCCTCTCTCTCTCTCTCTCTCTCTCTCTCTCTCTCTCTCTCTCTCTCTCTCTCTCTCTCTCTCTCTCTCTTTTCTCTCTCTCTCCATTCTCTCTCTCTCTCTCTTCCTTTCTCTCTCGATAACCTTCCTCTCTCTCTCTCTCTCTCGTCTACTTCCTTCTCTCTCTCTCTCCTCTCTCTCTCTCCTCTCTCACTCTATCTCCGCTCTCCTGAATCTCTCTCTCTCTCTCTTTCTATCTCTCTCTCTCTCCCCTCTCTCTCTCTCTCTTTTCTTCTCTTCTCTCTCTCTCTCCGTTCCGTTCTCCCCATTTATTATTTTCCTCTTCCTCCTCTTCTTCCTCTCTCTCTCTCTCATCTCTCTCACTCTCTCTCTCTCTCTCCTCTCTCTCTCTCTCTCTCTCTCTCTATCCTCATCTCTCTCATCTCTCTCTCGCTCTCTGGTATTTCTCTCGTTGAGTTCTTCTTCTCGCTCTCTCTCTCTCTCGTCTCTCTCTCTCTCTCTCTCTTCTCTTCTTCTCTCTCTCTCTCTCTTCTTCCTTTCTCTCTCTCTCTTCTCTTTCTCTCCTCTCCTCTCTCTCTTTCTACTCTCTCTCTTCTCTCTCACTTCCTCTCTCTCCTTCTCTCTTCTCTCTCTCTCTTTATCTATCTCTCTCTATCTATCTTATATATATTTATTATCATCTATATATATATATATTATATATATATATATAAATAATAATATATATATATATATACATATATATACATATATCACAACTAACACCACAGTCGGACGAAAGAAAAAGTTGCGTAAGCGGAACTATATATTTCGATTGCTACCTGCAATCCTCTTCAGTAGTACAAAGTAGCAACCTCTTACAAAAGAAAGGGAACACGAGAAAATACAGAACATCACTGCCCCAACCCTAGTTGACCTGAGGCTGACACGAGGTCGGGTCAGGGGGAGGGGAGGAAGCTTGTTGACAATATTTTTGGTGATGAATAGTCCTGAAATGATGTCTGGGGTCCATTGACCCTTGGAAATATTCATCGTGGGCAGATAATCAATTAATGTTGATTCCACCATTTTCCTTCTGAACCCACACCCTGATTTGTAAATGAGATCAGATTTCTCCCAGTCCATCCGGTGATTAAATTTATCAACGTGTTGAAACACTGCTGAATTTATTTGGCCATATCTAATCGACCTTTTGTGTTCATTTAATCTTGTCGGTAGGTCTCTTCCCGTCTGGCCAATGTATGAAAGGTTACAATCTTTACATGGAAGGGAGTAAACACCTGGGATATGTTCTTCCTTCAACCTCTGGTGAACATTAACAACTTTTTTATTAATAGTGTTAGGGTAGTTATGAATTCCGCTTACGCAACTCTTTCTTTCGTCCGACTGTGGTGTTAGTTGTGATTTATAAATGTGTTACTACATTTCTCACCTGTGATATATATATATATATATATATATATATGTATATATATATATATATATATATATATATATATCTATCTCTATATCTATCTATCTATCTATCTATCTATCTATCTATCTATCCATCTATCTATCTATCTATCTATCTAACCATCTATCTTCCTACTTCTTCCTGTTCTTCTTCTTCCTTCTCCTCTTCATCTCAATCTTCCTCCCCGTCTTCTTTCTCCTCCTCCTCCTCCTCCTCCTCCTCCTCCTCCCCCCTTTCCGCCCACCCGCGCGGGGCCACCGGCACCTTCATCCTCGCTGGCTTCCCATCATCTGTCAGCCTTGGTGAGCGGGTTTCTCATCTAGCAGCGTGGAGCTTGAAAGCAACTTCATTCATTTCACACGCGGGCGTCCTAAATTAATTAATGCAAATGGGATGTTCGAGTTTATACATATAAGCGAGCAGGATACTTTGATGTTGGTCCATACACCATCTAAGTGAGAGTCCTGAACTTGACGTAAAACGTCGAGATTGGATGCAGGCAACGCACCTCAGACCTCAACTGGGCCCACTTCCCCCCTGAAGGTCGTTATCTAACAATAGAGCACAAGGTGATGGGCTTCATGAGCGCCACTTGCTTGGCGCTGCGATCAATTTAATTTCCGAACATGTGTCCCCTCAAATGATGAACGTGTGTCCCGCACACACGAGGGGTCTGGTCTCGTCTCTTGGCGGGTCAGTCCCGTCGAGAGGATGTCACGGGAGGCTCCTGCATTCCCCTGCCTGTGACATCAACTTCATAGGTATTCTTTACAATATTTCTATTATCATTAATTACTGAAGGGGAACTTGAACGCATTTATAATCTTAACAGATCCTAGTGCCTCAAAGATTTTATTTAACTCGGAGGGCGGGATCTAATATCAAGTATATATATATATATATATATATATATATATATATATATATATATATACATACATATATATATATATATGTATATATGCATATACATATATATATGTATATATGCATATACACACATATATATATAGATATATATATATATACATATGTATATATGTATATATATATATATAAATATATATATATAAGAGAGAATGCGGGTGGGGAAGGGCAAACGAAGATGTGTTAGGAATAGAGTTTATTGCCCTAACGTTGCGACCAACTTGGTCTTCTTCAGAGGACTACAGCATTACAGACGGATCACAATTCTTATATTCGTAGTGAGAGGGAACCCGCCAAGGTATGAGCGTCATGTTTTTCCCTTTGGCTAACGATTTAATTATTAGGACACTTGCTGCTTTCGAGAGGCATTTAAATCCGTCTCTGTCGTTGTTGTTCTTGTTGGCGGCGATATGTGCAGCTTCCACAGTTTTTCTCATTTTCTTCTCAAATCCCTCGTGTAGAATTTCTGCGTTGTTCCAATCAGGTAGATGTCCACATTTGTCCAGGTGACGAACCAGGGAGTTAGATGTTCTATGAGCCCTGAGATCGTTTTTTGTGCTCATTCAAGCGTTTATTGAACCCTCGACCTGACTCACCGAAATAAGATGATGGACAACCGTTTGCATGGAATACGGTAAATGACACTGAGATTATTACGCATATTATTATGTTTCTTAAATATTTTTCCTATTTTATTGGAAGATATTTTTGCTATATTTATTCCACCTTTTAACAAATAATCATCAATAGCTATGGTGTTTATAGAATTAGGGACAGAAATAAAATGAGACTTATCCTTTCCCGGGGTCGGACGTTTGAGCCATCGTAGATCTTCTTGGCTTTCCTCGTTGTCCTGGTGATCAAACCTCCGGGGTATTTCAGCTTCCTAAAGGTATTCTTGATGTAAGTAAGTTCATCCTCTAGGAATTCTTCACTGCAGATACGAAAAGCTCTGAGAAAGAAACCTATTAGAACACCCGTTTTAACACGTCTGCTGTGTGCTGAAAAATAATGGACAAAGTCGTCCCTATTGGTGGGTTTCCTGTACACCGAGAAACTTACCTGTTGAGAACCTCTGTGTATCAACGTGTCTAAAAATGGTAAATTACACTCTTTTTCTAGTTCAACTGTGAATTGAATGTCTTTATTCACAGCGTTGAGTCTTCTCAACTTATTTTCTATATTAGTTCCTTTTGGCATCACCACGATTATGTCATCCACGTACCTTAACCAAGTGGTACCTCTTCCCATGATGTTGATGTATTTGTCCATTTCTAATACTTCCATGAATAAACATGCCATGACAGCAGATAATGGACTCCCCATTGCGAGACCTCTAATCTGTTTAAATTCAATGCTGTTAAACATAAAATATCCAAATTTGACACACATGGAAATAAGTTTTATATAATCAGATCTTGGGACTGGAAGGATATCATCATCGATATCTGTTGTTACTTTCTTCACTGCTTCTAGGGCATCAAAAATAGAAACATTTGTGAATAACGCTGTTATATCGAAGCTTGCCAACTTTTTATCACTTACATTTAGATATTTAAGTCTCTGGATCAGGTCGGAAGAATTTCTTAAATGGGCCCCGCTGATGGAACCGATGACGTTGGAAAGGGGTTTTGCCAGACATTTCGCTAGTCTGTGCGGAGCGCTACCAATCCCTGAAGTTATGGGCCTCATGGGGATATTTACCTTATGTACTTTAGGTAGACCGTGCATTAACGGGGGTTTTGGAGCTTCTTCTAGTAATCCTAACAACTTTTTTCCCCTGGTTGATTTACGTAGGATTTTTCTCGCTTCTGTGTTGAATCTTGCTGATTCTATATCAGCGTTGCCGGCCGGTTGTCTTTCGTATGTTGATTCATCATTCAAAAGATCGGACATTTTGCCCAGATGGTCAATTTTATTTAAAATAATTACTCCGCCGCCTTTGTCGGCGTGGGTGATTATAATGTCATTATTATTACTCAAAGTCTGAAGGGCTTCTCTAAATCTTTTGGGAATAACAAAACGATTACAATCGGCCAAGGCTTGGTAACATGCTATTACCCCTTGGGTGAAACCTTTATCAACTTCGTTCTCAGACCATTTATAATTATTGTTCACATTTCTCTTGTAGTCCTTACCTTTTCCTCCTATATCAAATTTAAGTCCCAAAGACAGTACCAATTTCTCGTCTTTAGATAGCTGTCTGTCTGAAAGGTTGGTCACAAAGTCATTCCTTTCCAATTTGTTCCAATCACTGTTATTACATAACCAAAGTAGCCTACGTTTAAGTTTTTGTTCTAGTACAACATAATCCTTATTTAATCTACTTACCAGCCAGAAGGGTAAGGTTACCTTTCTCTTACCATCGCTGATTTCGTCCAACTTGTCCTGTAACGTTTCACAGGATTCCTCTAAGTATGTCCTGGCGCTGTCTGTGAATGGGTGTTCATCACTTCTTAGTTGTTTTTGGGCCGATAGGGAGAACCATCTCATCGAGGCAATTCAGGAGAAATCTCCTACGGAGTGTAAGGCTTGTGATCTGCTGCCTTCTGCTGTTATTCCTTCCACATCTCACCTCTTCCACCACCTCTCGACATATTTAAGTTTATTTCAGACAAATGAGAGAGAATGCGGGTGGGGAAGGGCAAACGAAGATGTGTTAGGAATAGAGTTTATTGCCCTAACGTTGCGACCAACTTGGTCTTCTTCAGAGGACTACAGCATTACAGACGGATCACAATTCTTATATTCGTAGTGAGAGGGAACCCGCCAAGGTATGAGCGTCATGTTTTCCCTTTGGCTAACGATTTAATTATTAGGACACTTGCTGCTTTCGAGAGGCATTTAAATCCGTCTCTGTCGTTGTTGTTCTTGTTGGCGGCGATATGTGCAGCTTCCACAGTTTTTCTCATTTTCTTCTCAAATCCCTCGTGTAGAATTTCTGCGTTGTTCCAATCAGGTAGATGTCCACATTTGTCCAGGTGACGAACCAGGGAGTTAGATGTTCTATGAGCCCTGAGATCGTTTTTGTGCTCATTCAAGCGTTTATTGAACCCTCGACCTGACTCACCGAAATAAGATGATGGACAACCGTTGCATGGAATACGGTAAATGACACTGAGATTATTACGCATATTATTATGTTTCTTAAATATTTTTCCTATTTTATTGGAAGATATTTTTGCTATATTTATTCCACCTTTTAACAAATAATCATCAATAGCTATGGTGTTTATAGAATTAGGGACAGAAATAAAATGAGACTTATCCTTTCCCGGGGTCCGAACGTTTGAGCCATCGTAGATCTTCTTGGCTTTCCTCGTTGTCCTGGTGATCAAACCTCCGGGGTATTTCAGCTTCCTAAAGGTATTCTTGATGTAAGTAAGTTCATCCTCTAGGAATTCTTCACTGCAGATACGAAAAGCTCTGAGAAAGAAACCTATTAGAAACACCTTTTTAACACGTCTGCTGTGTGCTTAAAAATATTGGACAAAGTCGTCCCTATTGGTGGGTTTCCTGTACACCGAGAAACTTACCTGTTGAGAACCTCTGTGTATCAACGTGTCTAAAAATGGTAAATTACACTCTTTTTCTAGTTCAACTGTGAATTGAATGTCTTTATTCACAGCGTTGAGTCTTCTCAACTTATTTTCTATATTAGTTCCTTTTGGCATCACCACGATTATGTCATCCACGTACCTTAACCAAGTGGTACCTCTTCCCATGATGTTGATGTATTTGTCCATTTCTAATACTTCCATGAATAAACATGCCATGACAGCAGATAATGGACTCCCCATTGCGAGACCTCTAATCTGTTTAAATTCAATGCTGTTAAACATAAAATATCCAAATTTGACACACATGGAAATAAGTTTTATATAATCAGATCTTGGGACTGGAAGGATATCATCATCGATATCTGTTGTTACTTTCTTCACTGCTTCTAGGGCATCAAAAATAGAAACATTTGTGAATAACGCTGTTATATCGAAGCTTGCCAACTTTTTATCACTTACATTTAGATCTTTAAGTCTCTGGATCAGGTCGGAAGAATTTCTTAAATGGGCCCCGCTGATGGAACCGATGACGTTGGAAAGGGGTTTTGCCAGACATTTCGCTAGTCTGTGCGGAGCGCTACCAATCCCTGAAGTTATGGGCCTCATGGGGATATTTACCTTATGTACTTTAGGTAGACCGTGCATTAACGGGGGTTTTGGAGCTTCTTCTAGTAATCCTAACAACTTTTTTTCCCCTGGTTGATTTACGTAGGATTTTTCTCGCTTCTGTGTTGAATCTTGCTGATTCTATATCAGCGTTGCCGGCCGGTTGTCTTTCGTATGTTGATTCATCATTCAAAAGATCGGACATTTTGTCCAGATAATCAATTTTATTTAAAATAATTACTCCGCCGCTTTTGTCGGCGTGGGTGATTATAATGTCATTATCATTACTCATAGTCTGAAGGGCTTCTCTAAATCTTTTGGGAACAACAAAACGATTACAATCGGCCAAGGCTTGGTAACATGTTATTACCCCTTGGGTGAAACCTTTATCAACTTCGTTCTCAGACCATTTATAATTATTGTTCACATTTCTCTTGTAGTCCTTACCTTTTCCTCCTATATCAAATTTAAGTCCCAAAGACAGTACCAATTTCTCGTCTTTAGATAGCTGTCTGTCTGAAAGGTTGGTCACAAAGTCATTCCTTTCCAATTTGTTCCAATCACTGTTATTACATAACCAAAGTAGCCTACGTTTAAGTTTTTGTTCTAGTACAACATAATCCTTATTTAATCTACTTACCAGCCAGAAGGGTAAGGTTACCTTTCTCTTACCATCGCTGATTTCGTCCAACTTGTCCTGTAACGTTTCACAGGATTCCTCTAAGTATGTCCTGGCGCTGTCTGTGAATGGGTGTTCATCACTTCTTAGTTGTTTTGGAGCCGATCTAGGGAGAACCATCTCATCGAGGCAATTCAGGAGAAATCTCCTACGGAGTGTAAGGCTTGTGATCCGTTGCCTTCTGCTGTATTCCTTCCACATCTCACCTCTTCCACCACCTCTCGACATATTTAAGATTATTTCAGACAAATGAGAGAGAATGCGGGTGGGGAAGGGCAAACGAAGATGTGTTAGGAATAGAGTTTATTGCCCTAACGTTGCGACCAACTTGGTCTTCTTCAGAGGACTACAGCATTACAGACGGATCACAATTCTTATATTCGTAGTGAGAGGGAACCCGCCAAGGTATGAGCGTCATGTTTTCCCTTTGGCTAACGATTTAATTATTAGGACACTTGCTGCTTTCGAGAGGCATTTAAATCCGTCTCTGTCGTTGTTGTTCTTGTTGGCGGCGATATGTGCAGCTTCCACAGTTTTTCTCATTTTCTTCTCAAATCCCTCGTGTAGAATTTCTGCGTTGTTCCAATCAGGTAGATGTCCACATTTGTCCAGGTGACGAACCAGGGAGTTAGATGTTCTATGAGCCCTGAGATCGTTTTTGTGCTCATTCAAGCTTTTATTGAACCCTCGACCTGACTCACCGAAATAAGATGATGGACAACCGTTGCATGGAATACGGTAAATGACACTGAGATTATTACGCATATTATTATGTTTCTTAAATATTTTTCCTATTTTATTGGAAGATATTTTTGCTATATTTATTCCACCTTTTAACAAATAATCATCAATAGCTATGGTGTTTATAGAATTAGGGACAGAAATAAAATGAGACTTATCCTTTCCCGGGGTCCGGACGTTTGAGCCATCGTAGATCTTCTTGGCTTTCCTCGTTGTCCTGGTGATCAAACCTCCGGGGTATTTCAGCTTCCTAAAGGTATTCTTGATGTAAGTAAGTTCATCCTCTAGGAATTCTTCACTGCAGATACGAAAAGCTCTGAGAAAGAAACCTATTAGAACACCCGTTTTTAAACACGTCTGCTGTGTGCTGAAAAATAATGGACAAGGTCGTCCCTATTGGTGGGTTTCCTGTACACCGAGAAACTTACCTGTTGAGAACCTCTGTGTATCAACGTGTCTAAAAATGGTAAATTACACTCTTTTTCTAGTTCAACTGTGAATTGAATGTCTTTATTCACAGCGTTGAGTCTTCTCAACTTATTTTCTATATTAGTTCCTTTTGGCATCACCACGATTATGTCATCCACGTACCTTAACCAAGTGGTACCTCTTCCCATGATGTTGATGTATTTGTCCATTTCTAATACTTCCATGAATAAACATGCCATGACAGCAGATAATGGACTCCCCATTGCGAGACCTCTAATCTGTTTAAATTCAATGCTGTTTAAACATAAAATATCCAAATTTGACACACATGGAAATAAGTTTTATATAATCAGATCTTGGGACTGGAAGGATATCATCATCGATATCTGTTGTTACTTTCTTCACTGCTTATAGGGCATCAAAAATAGAAACATTTGTGAATAAAGCTGTTATATCGAAGCTTGCCAACTTTTTATCACTTACATTTAGATCTTTAAGTCTCTGGATCAGGTCGGAAGAATTTCTTAAATGGGCCCCGCTGATGGAACCGATGACGTTGGAAAGGGGTTTTGCCAGACATTTCGCTAGTCTGTGCGGAGCGCTACCAATCCCTGAAGTTATGGGCCTCATGGGGATATTTACCTTATGTACTTTAGGTAGACCGTGCATTAACGGGGGTTTTGGAGCTTCTTCTAGTAATCCTAACAACTTTTTTTCCCCTGGTTGATTTACGTAGGATTTTTCTCGCTTCTGTGTTGAATCTTGCTGATTCTATATCAGCGTTGCCGGCCGGTTGTCTTTCGTATGTTGATTCATCATTCAAAAGATCGGACATTTTGCCCAGATGGTCAATTTTATTTAAAATAATTACTCCGCCGCCTTTGTCGGCGTGGGTGATTATAATGTCATTATCATTACTCAAAGTCTGAAGGGCTTCTCTAAATCTTTTGGGAATAACAAAACGATTACAATCGGCCAAGGCTTGGTAACATGCTATTACCCCTTGGGTGAAACCTTTATCGACTTCGTTCTCAGACCATTTATAATTATTGTTCACACTTCTCTTGTATTCCTTACCTTTTCCTCCTATATCAAATTTAAGTCCCAAAGACAGTACCAATTTCTCGTCTTTAGATAGCTGTCTGTCTGAAAGGTTGGTCACAAAGTCATTCCTTTCCAATTTGTTCCAATCACTGTTATTACATAACCAAAGTAGCCTACGTTTAAGTTTTTGTTCTAGTACAACATAATCCTTATTTAATCTACTTACCAGCCAGAAGGGTAAGGTTACCTTTCTCTTACCATCGCTGATTTCGTCCAACTTGTCCTGTAACGTTTCACAGGATTCCTCTAAGTATGTCCTGGCGCTGTCTGTGAATGGGTGTTCATCACTTCTTAGT
>NC_134804.1:40079624-40084624 GCF_046742065.1 Oratosquilla oratoria | reverse complement strand
CGTTAAACCCCAAACCCGTCTTTAATGATTGTGTTATAACTGTCATCTCTGCCATGTGGATGTCTAACCAACCACATGCCGGTCCCAAGCCCGGATAAAAGAGGAGGGTTGTACGACAGGCCTAGCAAGCCGGCATTTAAAACAAGAAAAGCTCACGATACGCAAACTGAGCCGCAGTGGCTGACAGGCACTAGCCTACCAGGCGTCTGGTGAGAAGAAGAAGTTATAACTGTCGCCAGGTAATTCTATTCAGCTCGTGGAAAGGCCTCCGGGACCCAGTGGGCTGTTTTATACTGGAGAATATCGCCTTCTCTTTAGTCTGAATAAAATAATGAAGATCCCATTATGATCGAAAGAGTTAGGATTTTGCGTGTGTGTGTAAATAAAAACAAATACATAAAGGAACCAGAAGGGCTGCGGAAAAAAAAAACATCTTATAATAAAAGGTGGTCTTAGGTCTTCAATCTTGACCTACCTGGTGGTCCATTCTCTTGTGTCCTGGTTATTTGATTCACTTCCGTGGCATGTTTTTGGTAGCGAGGGAATACACAAAAATGAATTTCTCTAAATTGAATTAGATAAGGTAAGATGATAATGAAGTCAAGTAATGAAACCAGATAATGATAAACCAAATTAACACAATAATCTAAAAACGCAAATCAGTAGAGTTAGTGACCCATTCCATGGAATGGATTCGCACATTTGATTAAGATTATGTGACGGCAACCAAGATGAAAGATCGATTATCTCGACCCCTTCGCCTTCCCTCCTCCTCTTCGGATGCGGAAGAGATTGACACGTAGGCGCGTCTTTAAGCAGCGCAGACTTGTCTGGCTTTTAACTCAACTCGAACTAAAAGCTAACCTCAAAGTAAAGGAGAAAACCAACGTTAGATGACTTTCTTTACCTCGAGGGCTGACTAAAAAATTTCCCGTTTTCTTGAAGAAGAGAACATGGTACATCTCTTAATGGTCGAATGCGAAATATTGTTTAAATAAGTATACTCTCACACTGACATCCAGCTCAGTTCATATACTTGGCGGTTGGGGAGAGGAGGCTTACTTGTCGGCATCAGTTTGCTGTCGCTTAGAATTTCAATCCAATTTCCATGAAGTTTGTACCTGTAATACTTCGTTAAATGTGAGTGATATCGAGCTAATTAGGAAGAGATTCCTCTGTCATATTCACTGGCTATTTTGTATTATTTTTCTTGAAGCCCTGAAGGTAATACAGAAATCATGGAAACTGGTAAGAATCTGTAAATAAGTCCCTATTTTAGACGTCTTTAGACGTATTTGCTTCCCATGAGTGAGTAAATAGGAGTTGTGTCTTGTTGCATTGCTTCTGGTCTTCCCGGGGAGTGGGGAGGAGGCAGGGATGACCCTTCATCCAAGAGGAGCTATGACGAGAGGGAAACAATGGATGGTGGTGGGCGGGAGTGAAACATGGGGCAGTGGGTGAGTGCCTTTACTAAGTACCTCCCTTATAAGGGGGAAGAGGCCTTTGGTATAAAGATGCATAGAAATAGGTTTTGAAGACTACAAAGGAAAGTCAGCAGGGGGGGAGACACAAAATTAAAATTACTTAAAGAATCGACAACGATAGCCACCTCGACTACGCCCACCATCAAATCTACAACGACCCCCGGAAAAAAAATAGCTTTGGAATTATCAATAGAAAATATATATGTAAATCTACTCTGTATATCGCAATACATTCTAAGATCATAGTCGAAGCCTTTCTTCTAATATGGAGGACCTCAAACAGAAGTAGAATCAGGGAACCTCGCTGCGGTTAATCACATCAAACTCCCTTCCACGCACCGGAGAAGGTGAAACTCCTCGTAAGGGCAAGGCTGTATCAGTTACGGCAAGCTGCTACATTTGTTATAAACCAACGTTGGATCGCCTCCATACCTGGTCAGAACTGTCGGGAGCCAAGGCAGCAAGCCCACAGCATGTCCACAGACTCGAAACCACAACAACCTACTCATGAGTTCAAGACAGTATCCAATGGACTATTACGCGATTAATGTATGTATATATATATATATATATATATATATATATATATATCATATGTATATATATGCATATATATATATATATGCATGTATATAAGGGGCTTTACAAAAGAGAGGAATGTCTGTGGAGGAAGGACGGGAGAGGACAGAAGATAGAGGTGAATGGAGAAGGGTTGTGTATAGATGAGGCTGTGATGCATGAGGGGGAGTGGGTGGGGGATGGGGGTGAGGAAGTATGTATGATTTTTTTTTTTTTTTTTTTTTTTTTTACGCAGCCCGAAGGGATTTCTCCCCGTCTTCTTTTCTGCATGAGGGGACAGAGAGGGGGGTCGCCGAATTTATGAAGCGGCCTTGCTGTGGATGTGCTGTGTCTTGCGACACTGCTTCTGACCCAGGTCAGTGGACAGGATGCAGGGATGACCCGTCATCCAGGAGGTGCCAAGATAGGAGAGAGGGAGGAGGGTGGAGGGGAGTGGAATATATGGGAAATGAAATGGGTGGGAGTGATTTCTATGCCTTTTTCTTTTTGGCTACCCCCCGTGTAAGGGAGAAAAAGCCTTTGGTATACATATGTATGTATGTATGTATGTATGTATATGTATATATGTATATATGTATATATGTATGTATGTATATATATATATATATATATATATATATATATATGTATGTATGTATGTATGTATGTATGTATGTATGTATGTATGTATGTATGTATGTATTGCACTAATGACCCACTTTCGGAGAAGAATAGGCGAAAGTAAAGAGATCCGTATATTTCGATCACTATCTGTGATCCTCTTCAACAGATGTGTTACAGAGTGGAGGGAAGCACGTATATATACAAAAGTAGTGAGGTGAATAGGTAGGGAAGAGGACTCAGGTCACATGTCCGGCGCTACGTGGACCTTGGTGGATTTTGTCCGCAGTTAATGTACAGGGTAGCAGTCTATTAACAGCTAAGGAAGTTATACAGTTTGATGACCATTGGCCATTGGAGATAGTTAACTGGGAAAATTATCTATTAGAGAGGATTATATGATTTTTCTCCTAAAACTGCATTTTGATTTATAAATTACTTCAGTGTCGTCCAATTTATGCGATGGCTTTCTTGCCCATATTTAACTGAATATTTGTGCTCTTTTATCCTGGTTGTGAGATCTCTACCAGTTTGTTCCTAATATATATCAATACAATCTAAACATGGTACTTTTTGCACTGAAGATGTAATATACGAAAGCGCTAGGCTTCGTTAGTTTCATTTTCCAGGTGGGGTACTTTCCATAAGTGAACACACGTACCTATGTTCTTATCAGCATATATATATATATACACATATATATACATATATATATATATATATATATACATATACATGTATTTTTATATATATAAATATATATGTATATATATATATACATATATATGTATATATATAAATATATATGTATATATACATATATATATGTATATATATATATATATATATATGTATATATATATATATATATATATATACATATATATATACGTATATAACGTAGAAACCACTGTTGGAGTAGAAAAGACTGGAAACGGGGAATCTATATATTTCGATTGCAAACTGCAGAGGATTGCAGTTTCCAATCGAAATATATAGATTCCCCGTTTCCGGTCTTTTCTACTCCAACAGTGGTTTCTACGTTATTGACAAATGTGTGATTACATTTTTCACCTGTAATGTATATATATATATATATATATATATATATATATATATATATATGTATATATATAATATATATATGTATATAATACATATATGTATATATGTATATAAATAATATATATATGCATATATATATACATATATACATATATATATATATGTATATATATATATATATATAAAGTCATGTTTAAGTAAAGATTATTTCTGTTAGATTAGCGCATAAATAGCACCGCTATGTGGTACGCCATGCTTTGATTAACCAACGTGAATGGCAGGAGAAGGAAGAAAATTAAATGTACTTTTATCCTCCTGTACTTCATTTGTAACAAGAATAGGGCTGCATAAGGATAGTTCACAGATATCTTATTTTCATAAGTTATTAGTTGCAGGTATTAAATTTAAATAAATTAATTCAAATTTCACAGTTACTCTATTTTTTCAACAATATAGATAATTGCATAGCGTTTCGATGTTCCATTAATGCAGAAGGGCTCAATAATGAGGTATATCAATTCTCCCTTACAAAAGGCTATAAAATGTGGGTTAGTATATAAAGGCCCAGGTTATATGATGATGAAATCTGCATAACTATATTTTTTTTTTAGAAAAAATACATGTTGATATAAAAAAATGAATTGAAAAAAGTTGGATCCCCAACTTAGAATAGTTTTATAATTTCAGACTACACCAGCTCTTCCATTTCCTAAGCCGAAACAAGGAGAGGCAACAATGGAAGCCTTTTTTGAGAACGCTAATACAATTACTATTATTCTTACTATTCTTATGGTGTTGATTTGTATTATGAGGATACCATTTGGAAATCAACAAATATTTTTTTCCAATAAGACTTGTCTCCTTTTTTGTATATTAATCTTGCCTTGCATTTGATTTCTATTTCTTATATCTGATGAAACTAATTTTCCATAATTTACTATATATTTTGTTTGTTATCAATGTATGAATTTCACAAAAACTAATACATGAACAGCTAGTAAAATATTTTTTTATTTAGTGAATGCTCTCTAATTGAAAATAAACAAACAGTAAGTCCCATTCTGGGAAGCTGGCCAGCCCAAATAATGGTTTCTTATCAACAGCAAAGAACGTACATGTTTTTTCTCTGCAAAAGTATTATCTTTATATCATGGTGTTGGATATCATTAGTATGGAAATGTAGTTATGCTTCTTGTGTTTAGATTTGTCATAACATCAAAATTCATCAGCTGTTGTTATTTGTCATTAAACCTCTTGCTACCTTCTTATGTC
>NC_134804.1:40069624-40072124 GCF_046742065.1 Oratosquilla oratoria | reverse complement strand
TGGGTTATCCATAATCATCGAACATCACCCGTATCGAGCCTTTAGTGACACCCGTACAAACCAGAGTCACACTGTATTCTTTTATAACTGGAGATCAATTTCTTTCTTTTCCCTATCTCCAAAGAAAGGAACATATTACTTACTGACCACTTCTTTTCCTCCTTTCTGCCACTACCTTCTTCCTTAAGTCTCTCCTTTACTACCACCTGTGTGACTCGACCTCTTCGGATTAATATTAATTCTCCCTTCCCCCTCCCCCAGGAGATAAAAGCGTAGATTGCCAATAACAAAATACATTACGGAACATAGACGAGTTTGAAAACTTTGACAACAGATATTATATTTTGACTTACTAGGAGGGATCCCCGTACATGACGGTACACTCAAAAAACCTCCTGTGGTTACCTACACACAGGCAAAGGAATTTACAGAATTATTGAGTAGGCATCCATCTTCCATGCCGCAAAAAAAACAAAAAAAAAAAAAAAAAAATTCTCTACATTTCCCAAGATGATCGACTTCATTGGTCGACTTGATGTGTTGGTCTCAACTTTGGCAGAAAAACGGGGCCAACTGAGGTCCCTTTCTATGAATAGGAAGGGAGCCAAGCCAGTGGCTTTTAAATGTCCATTTGCATCCATTGAACATCGAGCAAGACCGATTTTTTTTTCTTTCTTTTACTTTTGGGAAAATCCGCGCACTCCATTTTTACCCAAGTGGACCCGACTTCGATTCTAGCAGATGCAGAGGACCCACCACTCCTTATCTTAGCTGTTCGAGTTCACAAGACAAAAGTGAAGGTTTCAGTTACAGCTAAGAGTCTCCAACGTAAGTTCCTTAATTCTGAAGCCCCAAGGAGTCAATTTTTTATCTCAAGGTCTTAGACCAAGAGACATTTAGCGAATGGCAGTCATCGTCATTAGCAAGTGTTCCAAGAGGTACAAGACCCGACCCCTCTGGGGCCCCGAGGCAGGTGAAGATTTTTCTCGAAATTGAAGACTTCATGTCCACGAAACACTATTAGGCCTAAATACTACTGGTATGATAAGTGTAGTGATAGTTGTGTATGTGAATGAACTGTATGTCGGACTGGGGCTAAAAGAAAACACTTGTTCTCGACGGTGAGAGGTGGGGTGTTGGATGGCTGCTCTACTGTGGGGCCCTCCTCAGCTTCTCGGGGTCCAGAACAAAATGTAGGCTGGCCCCACACCCCACACCCCCACACCCCACCATCACAGGCCTTGGTCTTTAGTCATCAGGAATCAAACCCGAGCCCACGTAGCCACGAGAAGAGATCCAAACCTAACACGCCATGGTACCAGGTGATATTTCCCACGAAACGGCTGAATGAGTTATGGAAACAATTTGCTTTTATAGATCTATACATTCTGTAACCTGGACATACTCGTATAGACAAAGGGTTTTCCGATGTTCTTAAAAAGAAAATAGATATATCTGCCTCTATGGAAGTAATAACATCCATCCAATGAACTTGAAGGAAAAAAGGAAATGAATGTATAGAAGTAATAGTATCTGTCCAATGAATTTCAAGTCAACAAATGAATGAAAAATTTTCGTTTTTTTCTGGTGTCTTTGATCCCAACAGTGTGGTTTTTGAAAATTCATCAGAATTTAAATAACCTTAGTTTACTAATTTCACTCACCAGTAGCGAAGATGGCCCGATTCTTTGCAGTGCTTGACCCTATAGAACAGTGGTTCTTAACCTGTGGGGAATTCCCCACTGGTGGGGAATGGCGGAGTTGCCAAGTGGGGAATGACCGGTCGGACAGAAGAACCAGTCTTTTTTTTTTTTTTTAATTGATGTGTTTTTGTTTCTTTTTGTTTGTTTCTGGTGTCTTCTTGTTGTCACCGATGCTGTGGTGGGAAATGGAGAGTTGGCTCACTAAAAAGTGGGGAATTGGAGAAAAAAGGTTAAGAACCCCTGCTATAGAAAGTGCCATGTGGGGGGTGGGGGGGTGGCACCTAACACCGAACTAGGAACTCTCTGACACCGAACCTACGAAGCAGTTGCTAGATTGAATTTTGTTGTTTGATCACATATGCATAGGAATCCATCTCTGGTCTTTCAATAATTAAGAGCTGTTGAAAGGTATTGAGCAGGTGGTTCTTACGTGGTTTTAGCTCTAAAAGGTTTCCCTTCTGAAAGGCCGAATTCCCCTCTTCTTGAAGGGAGTATTTGACACATTCAGGCTTTCTTCAGACAGGAATTACTTTCTATCCACCCTCAGCTTCGTCTACGTAAAGAAAAGAATAAAAATAAAAGTAAAAATAGAAATAAATAAGTAAATAAACAAAAAGTACTTCACCTTGCTGATGGAGTAATTGAAAACATATATTCTTATCGACTACAAATACGGTTTAGAAATTTGCAAACTTGTGATATTTTAGGGCATATGATAGGACATCATTACCAAGAGCTTAGAAGACTACGTTTAACGATACAGAAACCTTTGTCATAATTGTTACAAAGAATTCCCA
>NC_134804.1:40057124-40059624 GCF_046742065.1 Oratosquilla oratoria | reverse complement strand
CTGAAGAATCGCTCGATGGAGACATTTTGTTGGAAATTGAAACGTGGACGAGCCGAGGATTCGAACCCAGCTAACCCGTAACAAAGTTACAGTGACTTAAACCAATGCGCTATCAAGAGATAGCGCATTGGTTTAAGTCACTGTAACTTTGTTACGGGTTAGCTGGGTTCGAATCCTCGGCTCGTCCACGTTTCAATTTCCAACAAAATGTCTCCATCGAGCGATTCTTCAGTCTCGACTGCGATGGCATGGAATTAAAAGTGATTTGTGGTTGAAAAAAAATATATATATATATATGTGTGTGTGTGTGTGTGTGTGTGTGTGTGTGTGTGTGTGTGTGTGTGTGTGTGTGTGTGTGTGTGTGTGTGTGTGTGTGTGTGTGTGTGTGTGTGTGTGTGTGTGTGTGTGTATGTGTGTAAGTGTACGTAAATACATATATATATATATATATATATATATATATATATATGTGTGTGTGTGTGTGTGTGTGTGTTAGAAATAGTGCCTACAAATGGCACTATTTCTAACTCATTTATTCAAAATAGTGAAAACTTGATTCAAAAGATTAAATCTCTTAACATATATATATATATATATATATATATATATATATATATATATATATATATATATATATTTAGATATTGTATACTGTAGTGAACACCAACCTGAACGGGTCCTCAGGTAGGATCCCGTTTATGGTAGAACCCACCTATGTGATGTGTGATAATAAAAGTGAAATGAAATTACATTGAAAATCAATATAAAAAATAAAATGGTGCTTGTTAATGCAAAAATTATAAAATTAAAAGATAAAGACTAGCGTTTGTTAAAAAGAAAAAAAATAGAGTTCCATGGCAGTGTTGACAGTCAGGAGATGACAAATTCCACGTTCTTTTGTGTACAGGTGCATGCAAAAATCTTAAACCTCGTTATAGTTACCACCGAGTAAATATACGAGGGTAATTCCAGATGTAATGCCTCCTATTCTTATACTCATAAGTCACAACTAAGAAAGTTGAAGAGCTACAAAGGCTGGATTGGCACAAGTTAAACAAGCTGACATGTTTGTTCCAGAAATTAATTTTTCCTGTAATCACACCCCCACCCCCACCCCAACACCCCCACCCACCCCCACCCCTTTCTCAATGCACTTTGGCGAGTGATGAGCAAGGGCCTGTGCATGCCCGTCCGGAGCGCGGTTTGCGACTCACATCTCCTTACCGTGCTGACATCAACTTCCTCAGTTTCGTAAACGGTCACCAAGCACCGGTGAATGTCAATTGTTTCCACTTCTGCCTGGAGGAATTCAACGACTCATCTCCTCTTCTGACGCACATCCATGACAGGGGTTATCTTATTCACACCGTCAATATCTCCAACAGAGAGATGAAAATGTCAGGTTAAAAGCGCGAAGGTTCATTATAAAAGTGTTATAAACAATGCCCTCGGATTCCCTTGTACAGAAAAAAAAAAAACAAAAACAGGAGACATTACTTTTGAAACTATCCTCGTGATTCTATTTATCAACATTTTCATATACTTTGCAACACAGTGCTAACCTTACAATTTGAATTTTTCCTGAATGAATACATCAAGTACTCATACAAAATATAACATGTTATGTTTAACAACAGAATGTACGAACAAAATCATTCAGATAATTTTTCGGTTATTTAGCCCCGAATCCCAAGGAAGTTCCCTCGACGGTACGGGGGAGAGGGGGGGAAGGGGGCTTTGCTCTCCCCGGCGGCCCGGCCTTGTGTTGTCCTTGGGCAGACTCTTCATCTCTTGAGGAATCTCTTCCCGTCCCTTCTAAATCCCCCGGGCCGTTCGCGTCCTCTTTATTTCTCCTCATTCTTATTCTTTCGTTATTGCTGTCGTCTTGTGTGTGGTCGCATATATTTCCTTTAATACAGTGATGTGCTAATTACATTTTTTGTATGAGTGTCAGACGATTTTATTCACCTGAGAAACGGGATGGGCATCTACTAAGGTCTTGATTGATGAAGGTCTCTTTGGTTGCTGGCTCGGCCCTTAAGCTGAATAAAATAGGGTGGCGATGGTCTGTACGCCGACCATCATAAGCTAGGTTAACATGTTAAGTCGACCTTTGTTTTTAGTCTTCGAAAGTGAACTAAACATTACGATTCATTTTTGTTTGCATTGGTGTCTTATGACAGTTTCTTAATTTGTGTTTCTTCTTTTTTCTTCTTCTCTTTCATCCTTTTCGTTTTTTTTTTCTTTTTTTCTTTTTCTTCTTCTTATTCCAACTTTGTCTTAATCTTCGGACACCAACTTTCACGAGGGTTTGGTCGAACATCTTCAAAAGTTATTTTTTCTTAATTATTTTCTTTTTCTTCTCTTTTTTCTTTAATTCAATCGTGCCATGCATTCTATTAGTGGATTATGCTTTGCTACAATCTTCAGCAACGATTTGGTCAAATTAAATTTGCACCAAAATGTTCTATCTATTCGATCAAATGATTCCTTGACGAGC
>NC_134804.1:40047124-40049624 GCF_046742065.1 Oratosquilla oratoria | reverse complement strand
ATATATCTAAAATCTATAAAGAACATCGAATTATTGACTTAACCTAAACTCTAATCATACACCACTATCTGTAGATACCACAATCCTGCATTTCGGTTTTCTGTTATTTTTTGTTTTTTAGTTTCTATTTTATTTTATTTTGTATATATCTTATTTAATTTATTTATTTATTTATTTATTTATTTTTTAAGGGGGATGGGGTGACAAGTTTTTATGGACCGCTTCAACACGGTAACACCCTGTCCAGTTCTTCGTCCTGGCCGACATCATCTGAGAGGCGAACTCAGACCCCTACTGTGAGGTCTCTGGGTCCATATGAGGTCCTTCAGTTGCTAAATGAAATCACCCAGCGTCGGTCTGGACAAAGCCCTATAGGCTGTGCGTCGCCGTATTGATGGCGTCGTGTCTGAGGGTTAGGACAAGTGTGAGCGAGGCTTCCCTCAGGACCGAGTTTAGCCACGTGGAGGTCGAAGGACATGAGCCGGAGGAATGTTTACCTCCGAAGAAAATTCTTTAAAAAATGCTGAAGAAACAAAAGGGGAAGTAGAGGATGAAGCTCGATGTTTTCGAAAAAAGAAATATTATCTCATAACAGTGTCGTTGTCTTACTTTTATTCTGTTTAGAACCAAACTATTTTGTTCGGCCGAGAGAGTCTCAAGCCCCAATGAGTTGAATTCAAATTCTTATTCTTGAAGAAATGTTGAATTTTAAAAAGGTCAGAACCCGTTTTCTATGTGGAAATGGATTTCAATAAACCAAACAATATAAACTGAAATGAGAAGTATGAAAAATAATTTGGGGACAAAAATAGTAACTTAAGGATATTCCTCCATGAGGTTTGGCTGCAGTAGAAGCAATCCACCCCTGTGTTCTCGAAATAATTATAGTAATTGTTAGTGCATGATGCTGGTAGAAAAGAAGGTCGAAAGTGGGGTAGAAGACGGGTGTTACATTTTATGGGCTAGGTGCTTATGAAACATGTTTATAAAAATGAAATAATGAAATAATGTAGCTAGCAAGCGAGAGGGTTGCCTAGGTCCGCTTTCCGCTTTGTGTAGGTAATAAAATTCTAATTTGAAACTATCAGTCGGGGGCTCGAGTGTATTGCTGACATGGCATTCCTTTTTAACCTAAGTGAGATATGCAGAGACTCGAGATTATTTTAAGTAAATAGTAGAGGGAGAGAAAATTTAATTGATTCATGATTATAAGATCACGTCCTTTGTGGAGGATCTTGAATATAAAGTTAAAGACCATTGGACTAAAGAAATCACTATGTCACTACAAAGCTCACGTAGGATCTCGCATACGTGCTCTCGTGGGGATTCCTTTAGAGTACGCTGTATAAAAATTAACGGAAGAAAGATACAGAAGGAAAAAACTCAATATTTAATTCTCCTAGACAGAAGAATATAGTGAAGTGAGAGGTAGAAGCCTGTCAGTGAAAAGAATCAACACTAATAGGAACAAATAGTCTAGAACTTGACAAAGTTGAATGATTGAAGGCAACAGGGTTTGAAGGTGGCGAAAGGTAGCTTTGTCTTTTTTTGTTTTTTTTCGAAGATGCGCAACATGCTCATGCTCCTGAAGCAGGAACAAAGAAACAGAAAAATAATGGGTTTCTAGAAATATGTATATACAAAAAAAAAAAAAAAATAGGCGACTTAATGATTTATTCGTAAAGCCCTGGAATAGAAAATGAATTATCAAGATTCTGAGGAGGCTGTTAACCACATTAAAAATATCTTTGAAAATTCAATCTTTCCTCGAATTGGCATAACCATTCAGCATTTGCTTGAAAATAGCTTCTGAAGAAGAAAAATAAGAGGAAAAAGGAGAAGACGAAGAAAAAGAAAAAAAAATGTAAAAGTAAAGAAAAATAAGTATTCATAATCCAAGGAAAACTGATTAAAAACAAATCTAAAAGAAGCAGAAAATGAGATGAGAAAACTTAGAATAAAAATATGTGTTTCTTTCGATCTTAAAATCTCTTTCCTACCAGTTCCAGTGCCTTTGGCACTTAGAAAGAATGAGGCGGCAAGAGTCCGGTTAAGGAAGGAGCTGACTGTGACAATCAGCTGGTGCCTGAACCCTCTGAGTGCACAAGAACTGTGATTGGCTGAATTAGGAGAACGGGAAACCATAGAATAGTAGAGCAATCAATCCATCCATCAGGATGGACTCTCTTTTTTTTTCAAACAGCACTTCTATCAGATTTCTTGCTCAACAAACTGTGCTCTCTTGTTGGACTGATGAATGAACTCAGTCCAAGGCATGATTCCTTTATTCCTGAGTGCTTCTTGAATGGAAATCCAACCAACGTTATCAGGAGAACAAACTTCTGTTGACTGTGAGCTCCAACGTTTATTGTGGATTCAATTTAAGGTGACCTAGCGGGTACATGTGCCAACATATGAGTCAGGAAACAAGAGTAAATTACTACAAACGAGATAAACAAAGAAAACTTAAGGAGTAATGGAGGTTCTAAAACTTGGTTTC
>NC_134804.1:40029624-40037124 GCF_046742065.1 Oratosquilla oratoria | reverse complement strand
TTTTTTAGGTTATCTTAGACACTAGACATTTGTCTAAGCAGAAGAGACTCGTCTGAACAATAACAATAGCAGTAATGATAGTGATAACAATTTAACAAATCAATTCAACAGTAACAATTTAACAATAACAACGATAATAACAATAGAATAACAACGATAGCAATAATAATAATATTAATAAGAACAACAATAACAATAATAATAACAATTCGACAATAATACTACAATAATGATAGCAATAACAATCATAACAATAGCTGTAGCAGTAGCAATAACAAAAACAATAACAGAAACGATAACAATCGAACATTAAGCTAGAAGTCCACAATCCCCACCCCCCTCGATGTCCGGAACTCTCGTCGTGTCGAGTGAATGAAATCACTTTCTGGCGCCGGCCGCAATCTAATCATTGATTGGTGCCCGCGAAGGGTTTCGGCTTTTCAGCTCAAAGTGTCTGCATCCACCAAAAAGCCCCGTTGGCCCTCGTGCAAGGGAGGGTGGGCAACCAAGGCCGCCTCCGTCCCACCCGTACCCAACACCCGCGTGTTTTCCCTTTTATCTCGGCTCCTTGTGGGAAATGTAATCCCTTGAATGCAGCACACATTTGTTTATTAATGGGCGACATTCTTTCATAGTCATGACATTTCATATTTTAATCCGGCTGTCGTCGTTAGGTGATTTGAGTCAACTCCACGGCCACGGCCACGGTTACGAATGATTTGTAGTCCATTTCGATGAATTCCTTATGTAACTAATGAGTAGCGCTGTTCTCTGTATTCTTACTAATTTGCTTTAATCTATTGCAATTCATCTTGTTGTAGGGAAACTCCCTCGTATATTGATTTAACCAATTCCTCTTCAATGCCAATTGCGATGATATCTTGATAATATGGCAATTATTGTAGGAAATGTCTTGTTTGGAATTTCAACAGAGAGGACTGTTGACATACGTTTCGCTCCACAAGTCGACCGCAAATCGAGAATGGATATTCAATTGATTTCGTGCTGCACCTTGCTTCACGCTGCTTACACGAAACGTTTTACAAAATACTGAATGTTTAAAATGTGTGGTATTGTTTTAGGAAAACGGGCGCCGTAAACTCAATACGTAGGATTAAAACTGGGTCGACCATTGAGGTGGGAAACAGGATAATGTTGTGGTTGTAAGGGCAGATCCAGATGAAGGTCAGTTCCATGTATTCTTTTTCTTTGTAAGGCAGAAATTTTTGCATTGTATTTATTATTTCGATTCTAATATAAATCATCATATAGCCTGCCGCCTAAAGAAAGAAATGAGGGCGAAAAAGAACCACAGGGATATTTTCACACTCTAATTGTGATGTTAGATTTATCGGGTTAGTTTTTAAAAGCCAGGAGGGGAGGTGACTCAACATTGGCCTTAAAAAAAAATAGAAAAAAAAAATTGCGTGAGAGTGAGATGAGGAGTTACTTTATGCCTTGTTCGAGTAAGTGGCAGACAATGATGCCACCAATCAGAAGCTAGCTAGCAGTCCGGGTAGGTTGAGAAACGTTGGATGGTCTACATAGACTCGGTATGGAGCTTCTTGATTCAGAAAGAAGAAGAAGAAGAAGAAGAAGAGGAAGAAGAAGAAGAAGAAGAGGAAGAAAGGAAGAGCATGCCGACAGGAGACCTTTTAGTCTATGTCTAGGGTCGAATACTGGAAAAGTAATGATAAATGAATGAATTAATACGTAAATAAATAAATGGAATTATGATAAATAGTAAACAAACAGAAAATAACAATCTATAATAAATAATAAATTGATTAATACATAATAGAAAATAAACAGATAAGTGAAAATAAATTAGTAAATAATAATAAATAGATAGATGAAATAGAATAAAATAAATGGCGGTATATTGCTTAGTTGTTTTTCTAAATGAATGTGTATTTGTCTCTCGGGATCTCAAATTTCCTGTTCTCCTTATTACCCATCCATCTCAAATTGAACTGCTTTCTACTTACGTCACTACCGAGGGGGAGTTGGGGATTTCTTTTAAATGGATAAAATCGTTTGGCGTTTTCCAGATTAAACGCGCCCCGACTCCCAGTAAAAGAACTTGAATTATTTTTCTAAGCTGCACAGCCCAGCAATTCCTCAAAGTTGAATGAAGTCGTCTGGCGTCAACAAAAATAAAATTAAGAACTCGCCGTCTGTGTAGAAAGGAAAGGGTCTGAATAAGTTGGTGAGGTTAGGCAATGACTGTGAAGGGAAGAGAGCAAAATCGAGCGGCGGAAAGTCACCAAGTAGAAAGTCGTAGTCAACAGGAAAGGACTGCGTAGCCAAATAACCTACCAATTCAATGCTACTGTGGGACGTCGGGGACCTTTTTGATGTCTTGTTTTTGTCTTGTATTTTTGAAGGCCTGCTTGACCAAGATCAAAATCCTCAAGAGCGTTGTTCTCAGAAATAACAAAAGAAAGAGTGTAGCAAAACAATCATGTTTCGATGCGCGAGAGGAATGGGGATTTTTTTTTTTTTTTTTTTTTTTTTTTAATGAGCAGATGGTAAAGTCTTAGTAAGCAGAGAGTTCCCGTGGCTCTTTGAGAGCGCCTTTCCTCAAGCCCACATCATAGGCAGCACGTGATGAAGTGTTAAAAAGAAGAGTTTTTCCGAAGCTTCCGGTTTGAAAGGAAAAGAAAAGACCAGAGAATCGGTTACGTCTTGCAAAAGGTATTCGCTCATAAAAAGGCTCACGTTCCTCAAGGAGTCAAACAGTCGGGGAGCTTCGAAAGACTTTTCATGTAATTCATCTATTAATCATTAGTCAACTTATCCATCAAGGACACAAAATGATTCAATCTCCTAATGCCCCCATAACAAAACTTAAATACTGTATTCCCCTTATTGCTTCAGCCAAAAAGCATATTCAGTGCCTTCCTCATATCGTTCCATAACAAAACCTAAACAATGTATTCCCCTATTGCTTCAACGCGAAGAATGAAAAGTACAGCTCCCCTTTTAATGCATCAGCAACAAAAATTGAACAACACATTCTCCCTATCGCTTCAACTGTTATACCTGCAAGCATTTTTCCTTATTGCTTCTTCAATAGAACTGAATACAGCGCCCTGTTGCATCAGCATCAAATCATACAATACAACCCTCATATTGCTACGGCAGTACAAACAAAAGAGCGGTCTCATTGTTGCTTCAGAAACAAAACTGAATTACTGCATTCTGTAGCAAGCGCCGACCCTGCTGGCCAGACGCAACTACAATCGCGAAACCGACCCGAAGAGGGCTTCTTCAGCTGAGCTTCAGCAATTCCTGCACGGGTCAAGTGTTCTTAATGCGATTACCCTCCTGAAACGGGATGTGCGGCCAGGCCAAGGAGATCTCCAAATGGGGGCACTCTTCTTTTATTGAGCATTAACCGAAAGGATTTAACCAATGTAAAATGGTCTCTTCATGGGATTTTTTTTATATTTATCAAAATTCCTAATACGAGAAAACCTAAGTGGGAGGATGTGTACCTTGTTGTATAAATAATGTACCATTCAGTTGTTATACGTTGAAACCCTTAAGTCTTTGATGTAACTTATGGGCAGACATTTTTATGTACATAAAGTCATAAAGAATTTCAAGAATACTGAACATAGATTTATCTCCACGATTTACCCCAAAGCTAGTTACAAGAATGCTGAGATGCCATTGACTACATTTCTAAGCCTCATCCTTCTCGTTTCAGCAAGAAACTGTTAAACTAGAAACCTTTTAGAATATTTAAAGATAAAAAAAATGGTCCTCAACCTCTCTTCTTGTCATATTAGTGACGTGTGGGGCAGGGGGGGGTGCTTATTGTTCATTATCATATATTTAGTATATAAAAAATAATAGTTTGTAGAAATAATCAAAATCTAAAAATCTTGCGTGACGGCACAGCTGGAGACCAGCCATTCAGAAAAAGAGGTGACAAGACGTCACGACTGAAGACCAGCCAATCAGAAGAGAAGGCCACACCAGGGAAGAATTGTCGTAGGCAGTTGAGCAGAATGGTAAATTATTGAACGATGAGCAGTTGGCTGCCGAAGACCGCTAAAGGCGAACCCGAGCCCGTCCCGGCGAATCCGGGAAGGGCAGCACATCCGCAGGTTTGTTTGTAGGAAATATAGGAATGTATTCTTTGCTCAGATTTATAAAACTCTGGAATGAGGACGGGTCAGGTCTTAGTGCAGATCAAGATTTTTCTCAATAGACGGCTAAGCCTATTGAAGGGAGAGGAGCAGACAGAAACAAACGGGCACTAGAGAGAGAGAGAAAGAGAGAGAGAGAGAGAGAGAGAGAGAGAGAGAGAGAGAGAGAGAGAGAGAGAGAGAGAGAGACGGAGGTAGAGAGAGAGAGAGAGAGAGAGATACGGAGGTAGAGAGAGAGAGAGAGAGAGAGAGATACGGATAGAGAGAGAGAGAGAGAGAGAGAGAGAGAGAGAGAGAGAGAGAGAGAGAGAGAGAGAAGAAGGCCTGTAGAGAGGGAGAGAGAGAACACAAACACATCACAAAATTATATGCTATTTACATTGCACTTAATGGGATAAAACATCACAAAAAAAAAAAAAACACACACACACAAACACACACACACAACAAAAAAACAACACAAAAAAAAACCCATAAACCCTTAGGTCAACTTTATTCCCAGGCCTCCTTTGTCCTGTGTATGTTGCAGAAGACCATATCTGTAATGGCATGATATATGTACATACACACACGCACACACACACACACACACACACACACACACACACACACACACACACACACACACACACACACACACACACACACACACACACACACACACACACACACAGGAGTTTTAGTCTGAGTTTATTCCTGACTAGTTTGGCATCCTGGTCGGATCCGACCAGATCTGTCCGGCGACCTCAAGACCAGATCGTACCGACCCTGCTGAAAACCGTTTGACGACACCTAGAAAACTCTGTCGCATGCTGGGGGGCCTCTAGGTTAATGGACTAGAATCCTTGACTGAGGTTACACCAGGTGTCAAGTCAAGCGGAAATTGGACCTTAATCACCCAAGAACGGTGAATTAATGAATAGAAGAACTGAAGATCTAATCGAAGGACCTTCAGAAGAAGGACCTCTGCTGGAGAACCGTTAACAAGGACACCGAAAAATGTGTGTGTGCGTGTGTGTGTGTGTGTGTGTGTGTGTGTGTGTGTGTGTGTGTGTGTGTGTGTGTGTGTGTGTGTGTGCGTGCGTGTGTTTGTGCGTGCGTGCGTGCGTGCGTGCGTGCGTGCGTGTGTGTGTGTGTGTGTGTGTGTGTGTGTGTGTGTGTGTGTGTGTGTGTGTGTGTGTGTGTGTGTGTGTGTGTGTGTGTGTGTGTGTGTGTGTGTGTGTGTGTGTGTGTGTGTGTGTGTGTGTGTGTGTGTGTGTGTGTGTGTGTGTGTGTGTGTGTGTGTGTGTGTGTGTGTGTGTGTGTGTGTCGTCGGTTTGGATAAAGGGATGAAAGAAGAAGCCCTAAATACATAGTGACCTTGACTGACTGAAGCGCTACGGGACGAAAAAAAAAAGTCGCACTTGGAAGAGAGTAAAAAAGGTTAAACACAAACAAACAAGCACATTTAACATTAAAGTATTGGGCAAAAATGATGGGAAAAAAATAGTCAATCACCTAGACATTTCTGCGGTAAAACTTAACCAAAATTACTTGATGTCAGCCTCCCCTTACCCCCCACATCCTACCTTGATGGGGAGAAAGTGGTTAAAGGGGCTCATCCCGGAGACCGCTACAGGGAAAAGCACTCACTCACTCACACCTTGGGACAAGACTCGACTACTGGCTCTGTCTCTATAGTAGAGAGGTTTCCCGCCGTGATGTTGGGTGGTCCAAAACTGTATTCGTAGGTTTATCAATATGCTGGTGTGACACAGTATGGTAATTTGCAATCTATTGTGAATGGAATTGCTTAAAGATGGTAGGGAGGTCGGGTTGGTGGGTGTTTAGGTAGGTGGGTAGGTTTTGATGTAGGTGGCTTGGCAGGGTAGATAAGTAGGAAGATATGTAGTTGTTGGTAGGTAGGTAAGTAGGTGGGTAGATACGTAGGTTGGTAGGTAGTTAGGTAGGTAGGTAGGGAGGAAGTAAGAATGCAATTAGGTTACCTGGTAGGTAATTATGTTGGCAGCTTGGCAGACAGGTATGGAGGTTAGCAGGTAGGTTGATAGAAAGATGGGCAAAAAAAAATGTAGGTTAATGGTCAGGGAGGAGTATAAGTCTCTATACTTCTAGAGGGTTTCCTCCCTGATAAGAGAGGTAGCCAAGTCAGAGGCACTTACTACCTATCCTCACCCATTGCACTCCCCTCCACCTTTCCCATCTCAACTCATCATGGATGGCGGGTCATCCCTGCATCCGCCAATTTCCCTGGGTCAGGCGCATTGCAGCAAGACACGGCACATCCACAGCAAGGCCGCTTCACTTAATCGGCGACCCCCCTTTCCGTCTTCTCATGCAGAAAAAGAGAAGACGGGGAGAAATTCCCTCAGGGTGCGTCAAAATATTATTCACATAAGGGACCCCCTACCCCCCCATCCCCCATCCCTCCCCTCCTTGCATGACAGCATCATCCATACATAGTCATTTTCCACTCATCCCTATTTCGTGCCTCTTTACTTGCTCAACAGACATTCCCCAATTGTTCAACGCCCATTCCATCCCATCCATCCATCTCATCCTCGGTCGTCTCCTCAAGTTCACTCCTCTGCCTCTGCCTTCCACACCTCTTTCACTAGGCAGGAATATAAGTAGATAAATAGGAAGAGGGGTAGGTGGTTGGAGGCAGGCAGTCAGACAGGTGGGTACGTAGATGAAGAGGTAAGTAGATGAGAAAGTAGACAGGCTGGTAGGTAGGCAGACCAGCCAGAAGTCTCGGAATTCATGCGGCCGACAGGCCTTTGTGACTTCCGTAGTGTGTGTGTTTGTGTGTGTGTGTGTGTGTGTGTGTGTGTGTGTGTGT
This sequence comes from Oratosquilla oratoria, assembly GCF_046742065.1. Lineage (NCBI taxonomy): Eukaryota > Metazoa > Arthropoda > Malacostraca > Stomatopoda > Squillidae > Oratosquilla > Oratosquilla oratoria. The sequence continues at coordinate 40,030,125 of NC_134804.1, read as the reverse complement.
GTGTGTGTGTGTGTGTGTGTGTGTGTGTGTGTGTGTGTGTGTGTGTGTGTGTGTGTGTGTGTGTGTGTGTGTGTGTGTGTGTGTGTGTGTGTGTGTGTGTGTGTGTGTGTGTGTGTGTGTGTGTGTGTGTGTGTGTGTGTGTGTGTGTGTGTGTGTGTGCGTACGTGCGTGCGTGCGTGCGTGCTTGCGTGCGCGCGCGCGTGCTTGCGCGCGCGCGCGCGCGCGTGTGTGTGTGTGTGTGTGTGTGTGTGTGTGTGTGTGTGTGTGTGTGTGTGTGTGTGTGTGTGTGTGTGTGTGTGTGTGTGTGTGTGTGTGTGTGTGTGTGTGTGTGTGTGTTAATAACCGAAGACTTGTGTCTCTTATCAACCAATACTGGTGTTTGTTGTCTGCTCTCCTTCCTTGTGTGATAAGAGATGTGGAATATTTTAAAGAGAAAGAGAAAGATTTTTTTGCCTTGTCCAGGATCGAGTGCCACACCCTTGTGGCTTTCGAAACTGACGA